>NC_056603.1:22065112-22385112 GCF_018340385.1 Cyprinus carpio | reverse complement strand
CGTTAAATCCCGTCCTACTGTAGATAAACAGAACATCTCCGCTTATTAACTACCTAATCATTAAATTAAAATTAAATTAAAATTAATCATGAGCCTAAAAGAAGCACAAATATAATATATATTGGTGCAAACAGAATACAGTGATGTCAACCTTGGTTTTGATAAGCAGTTATTGATAAAACAGAATGCGTTGGTGAAACTCATGCATCTAGCAGGAACTTAATACACAAAATATTCATATTGATTCAAGCATTTACCATTTATGAATTAATTAAATGTCAGTAATAAACAAGACTGCACAAATTATAGCGATCACGAGGAAGGTCCGCGTACAGTAAAGTGGATAGTATACAACACCCCATCAGTTATATTCAGGTCTATAGTGCCACCTGCTGGCACAGTTTTGTAAATTCTTAGAGAAAATTAAGTCGTTATAATGAGAAAACGAACTTCGTTATGTCGAGATAACGAGAAAATTAAGTCGTTATAACGAGAAAACGAACTTCGTTATGTCGAGATAACGAGAAAATTAAGTCGTTATAATGAGAAAACGAACTTCGTTATGTCGAGATAACAAGAAAATTAAGTCGTTATAACGAGAAAACAAAAAGAAAAAAAATTATAATGCATGGCCGCTTAGAACTTCCGTATCATTTTGCATGTTATATGCCTTATAAATCAGCGTTTGTGAGCTTAGCTTTGCTTTGTGTACAGCAGTTACTGGGCAAACCTCTTTAAAGCACCTCCTGCTGGCAGAGAATGCATTTTCAGTAAGTCTGTTTTACGCAGCAAAACATATTTTTAGCTTGTTATCAAAAATAATCTACTCTAGAGGGACAACTTAGCTGTTGTTATTGATTCTATTTGGAAGTCTACCGGAAGTTAAGTTAGGGCCATATAACGTTTGTGTATGAAACAGTCTATATTCAGTAATCAGACGCATTAATTTATTTAAATAAATTCCAAAGCTGTCAAGACAGTGCTTGCCTACATTTCTTGTTGCAGAGTTGAAATGACAGCCAATCTGATTATATTTAAAAATGTAATGCAACTGAACTTTATATAGTATATTGTTGAAAACAAAATTACATCTACTCTTAAGAAAAATGGTTCTAAACGGTACCAGAAAAGGGTTCTTCAGCTTGTAACAATAGCAGAACCCTTTTAGGTGCTAAATAGAACCCTTTTTATAGGGTTCCACAAAGAACCACGCTTTGAAAGTTCTATAGCCTATAGAACCTTAATGGTGTTATAAATAACCTTTTAAATGATGGTTTATTTTCATTAATTAGAACATTGGTATATTTATATAATTAATATGAGTATTATTTATATTATTTGTATATATTATTTATTCCTATTTTTACCCCTTTATCTGCCTTGTCTTATAATATCTTATAGCGTCTATTAGGCTTTTCATAAACAACAGCAACAACAACAACAACAGCATGTTGTCAGTTATAGGTACTTTTATTTTATTTCATGACAAAATGACAGTGATCTAACAACGGTTATTAGCAGAATACATTAATAAATGAAACAAGACACTGATAATAAATAAATACTTAAAAAAGTAAAACAAAAATAGAAACAGAAAATAGTTTAATGAAGACCAAGTTCCAGTGAAGTACTGTATTTTCACAATCCTCAGTGATCATCATTATGTGTATTTTGGTGTGACTGAGTGGCAGTTTCTCTTTGCAGATGACGAGGTTGCAGGATGTGGCAGCAACTGAAATGCACATGTCTGTCTAAATTCAATGTCTGTGTTACTTACTTACTGGAGAAGAGGAGAGCTGCTCAATTACATATTACCAAAAAACTCAAAAGAGAAAAGAACATGTTTGTTTGGAAACCAGTTACAATTTTAAAGTTAAAGTTGTGTTTAAATTAAATAATGAAATCATTTACCTGTTGAGAGTGTGTTGACTATCAGTCTGATCTCCAGAAAATCAGTAATGAGGTGCTTTGACAAAGTGGCGTAGCGAGTCAGCCCCTGGCCCACATGCAAAAAATGTGTACAGCCCCCCCCCCCCAAATGTTATGGGGTCCAACTCGGTTAACATAACTTAGGCCCTATTGTTGATTTTTCAGAAGTAAATAAAGTTATGTGAATCATGACTATTCACAAGCTGTTTTATTTATGGTATAGGCTAATGCTTGGAAATGATGTTTAAAGTTTTCAAGTCCATCCATTATTTGTAGCATGCAAGCCACCCAATAATCGCAGCTTTGTGTTTTGTTGCTACAAAGTCTCAGGCTTCTGTCAATTTTATGATAAAATACAAACAATAAACGTCTTTTTACGCTCTTTAATTTGTAGCAACATAAAACACCTGCAGCGCGATTATATATGAAACAATCACATTAACCTCACCAATATTTGCAGCACGAAATAAACATGAATATTTGAATGCATGTTGGGCCGGTCCCATGCAGGGCTCTATTCATTGCCTCGTTTCAATTAAAAGTTCCCCCCAGCTTGGCGGGCCCCCAAACTGCTCAGGCCCATATGCACCTGCACCCTGGATACCCAGAAGCTATGCCACTGCTTTGACGGTTACAGATTTGAAAAACAAAAAAGCGGGAATAAAGAACCCTAAACTCTTAACACAAAGAACCATTTCAGCATAAAAGGGTTCTTCAGGATGCTGTGGTTCTGAATAGAACTGTTAATGTAAAGAACCTTTAAAGAAGTGTAGCAATTCATCATCTGCAAGCTTAAAATTTTGAGTTTCTTATTAATTAATTTTTTTTTTTTGTAATGTCCTGATGGGGTTTTCCCCTTAATTATTCCTCTTGTATTATTATTGAAAAAAAAGTGTGTTTCTTTCTCTCTTCTATAAGTTTTTATCTCACCATTTGTCCCTTTTTATGTGCTTTTTGAGATCAACATGAGAAATGGATCTGACATCATATATTATTTATTTGTTCGTTAGGTTGTAGACTGACAAGATTTCACACATAAATTAGATTTTAGTTTATTCCTCTCTTTTTTAAGTCCTATTTCCATCATTAAATATCAAATTTGATCTGATATTCAAACATTTATCTTTTGATCATTTATTACCAGCCCAGGAGTGAGGCAGAATATGCAAGGAAAGAGCTGAATGTAGGAGACAAAGTAGACAAAGGGAATAATGAGAATAGAGGGAATAGAGCACAGTTTACTGAATAATGTTAATAGTGTCCTTCTCAGAGTAGTCTGACTTCAGCTCACAAGTACAAATTCAACAAGTATTGTTATCTCAAGCAAATACAATGGAAAATGATTTCTCCACATTGTCCTATGACATTTGCAACCTTAAAATGGAGACATGGTTTCACAGCCTAATTAACAAAAATATTTAAAAATGATTAAATATATATAGAGAGCATTAACAAAATAATTAAAGACAAAGAAGCAGAGCATTCAGAGAGTACAATTTGTATCTTAATATTCAAGCAAAACACACTGATTACTAAAATTAGATGAGCTGAGTACTAGATGCAATAATCAGCTTTGTTGTTTTTGGGTGTGAATTTATTAACTAACACCACATTAAACTTGTCCCTTAGTAAAGCCTCTATCTCACAGTCTGGGATTTCTTTCATGTCCACCAAGTCTGAGTCCTCTTTAAATGTGACCTCGCTGTACGTCCAACCAATCAGAGCTCTGAAGCCTGTGGCTGTCTGAAGGGAGCAAATGGATTTGAGCATGAACAGAGAGTCTGGACTAGTCTGCAGGCAATCGGACATCTCTCGGAAATGATCTGCATCACGGGGTGTTAATGTGAAGGAGTATAATGTTTTGGTGAGCCGTTTATCAATGAGACTGGAATTAGCAAAGGCCTTATCTTGGACCAGTTGCTTCCTGCTGGTCTTCTCCAAAACCCACTGCATCCCATTATTTATGAGGCGGAATACACCTGGAGGCTGTGGCTGGTCTTTACCGGAGATCAACTCTAAGGGATGCCAGATTTGGCACGACACTCCAAAGCTCACATCAGCAATATATTGCTTCCCATCAATCTCCACCAGATTGATGAGATGAGAGTCCATGGGAAGGAAATCCTGTTCCTGTGAGTTGAACACTTTGGAGCCTAGTATAGTGAATTTGTAACCCATCTCCTTCAGGACCCATGAGAACAAGTGGTTGTTTTCACAACACCAGCCTCCCCGATTGCTCTTGACTATTTTATCATAGATGATGTGCAGGTCCATAGTGTTCTTCTCGCCAGAATGGATGCTGAGGTTCTCAAATGGAATATTCATAACATGCAGCTTGTGGATGGTGAACAAATTGTCCAGGTCGGCTTTGTCATATTGGCCTGTAAACCCAATCCTGTTCAAGTACTCTTTCAGGTCCATTATATCCCTACAAGCAGCAATGTACAAAGTTTTAACATAAAATGGCTAGTCATTTTACATGGCTATACAGTATATGAAAATATAATTTCAAGACTTAAAAAGCATGTTAAAGTATGTTAAATAGTGTGGCTCAAGGAAATATTTTTTTTTTTATTGTTAATATCACATGTATTCTTTCAAATGCCAAAATATTTTTAAAGGAGCAAGATAATATTTTTAAATCTTAAAATACATTTCAGATTAATGAAATTCTTTAATTAACTGTACATCTTAATAAACATGTAAATTTAGATAATTAGTAATTAATAATTAGTAAATAAAATGTATTGAAAATATTATACAAAAATCCATATGAGTTAATGTTTGGCCTTTGTGTGTGTGTGTGTGTGTGTGTGTGTGTGTGTGTGTGTGTGTATATATTGTTAAATAAATAAATACAAATAAATATATACGTATATACAGGTGCATCTCAATAAATTAGAATGTTGTGGAAAAGTTCATTTATTTCAGTAATTCAACTCAAATTGTGAAACTTGTGTATTAAATAAATTCAATGCACACAGACTAAAGTAGTTTAAGTCTTTGGTTATTTTAATTGTGATGATTTTGGCTCACAGTTAACAAAACCCCACCAATTCACTATCTCAACAAATTAGAATACCTCATAAGATCAATAATTTTTTTTTTTTTTGTGAATTGTTGGCCTTCTGGAAAGTATATTCATCTACTGTATTCAATGTACTCAATACATGGTAGGGGCTCCTTTTGCTTTAATTACTGCCTCAATTCGGCGTGGCATGGAGGTGATCAGTTTGTGGCACTGCATTTTTTGGTCTCTTGTTTCTCATTTTCCTCTCGACAATACCCCATAGATTCTCTGTGGGGTTCAGGTCTGGTGAGTTTGCTGGCCAGTCAAGCAAACCAACACCATGGTCATTTAACCAACTTTTGGAGCTTTTTGGCAGTGTGGGCTGGTGCCAAATCCTGCTGGAAAATGAAATCAGCATCTTCAAAAAGCTGGTCAGCAGAAGGAAGCATGAAGTGCTCCAAAATTTCTTATTAAACGGTTGCAGTGACTTTGGTTTTCAAAAAACACAATGGACCAACACCCATTGGACCCCAAATCATCACAGACTGTGGAAACTTAACACTGGACTTCAAGCAACTTGGGCTATGAGCTTCTCCACCCTTCCTCCAGACTCTAGGACCTCGGTTTCCAAATGAAATACAAAACTTGCTCTCATCTGAAAAGAGGACTTTGAACCACTGGGCAACAGTCCAGTTCTTAGACCAGGGAAGACGCCTCTGATGTTGTCTGTGGTTCAGGAGTGGCTTAACAAGAGGAATACGACAACTGTAGCCAAATTCCTTGACATGTCTGTGTGTGGTGGCTATTGATGCCTTGAACACAGCCTCAGTCCATTCCTTGTGAAGTTCACTCAAATTCTTGAATCGATTTTGCTTGACAATCCTCATAAGGCTGCGGTTCTCTCGGTTGGTTATGCATCTTTTTCTTCCACACTTTTTCCTTCCACTCAACTTTCTGTTAACATGCTTGGATACAGCACTCTGTGAACAGCCAGCTTCTTTGGCAATGAATGTTTGTGGCTTATCCTCCTTGTGAAGGTTGTCAATGATTGTCTTCTGGACAACTGTCAGATCAGCAGTCTTCCTCATGATTGTGTAGCCTAGTGAACCAAACTGAGAGTCCATTTTGAAGGCCCAGGAAACCTTTGCAGGTGTTTTGAGTTAATAGCTGATTGGCATGTCACCATATTCTAATTTGTTGAGATAGTGAATTGGTTGGTTTTTGTTAAATGTGAGCCAAAATCATCACAATTAATAGAACCAAAGACTTAAACTACTTCAGTCTGTGTGCATTGAATTTATTTAATACACAAGTTTCACAATTTGAGTTGAATAACTGAAAGAAACGAACTTTTCCACGACATTCTAATTTATTGAGCTGCATTTATTGAGCTAATTTATTGAGCTGCACCTGTATGTACACACACATACAATCCAATTCCAGAGAAGTTGGGACATTTTGTAAAATGCAATAAAATCAAGAATCTCTGATTTGTTCATTATTTTTTAACTTTTATTTAATTGACAAAAGTACAAAGAAAAGATTTCCAAAGTTTTCACTGACCAACGTAAATATATTTTGTAAATATGAACAAATTTAGATTTTGATAGCTGCAACACACTCCAAAAAAGTTGGGAAAGAGGCTTGTTTAACACTGTGTCACATCAAACTTCCTTTAAATTAATGTTTCTTTGTTTGGGAATTGAGGATACTAATTGTTTAGGCAAAATTTTTGTCCTCACTTGATACAAGATTTCAGAAGCTCAGCAGTCTGTGATCGTCGTTTTCTGACTCTCCTTTTCATGACTGGTCATACATTTTCAATAGGAGACAGATCTGGACGGCATGTAGGCCAGTCTAACACATTCACTATGGCTCTACGAAACCATGCGTTTGTAGCACATGCAGAATGAGAGCTGGCATTGTCTTGATCTAATAACCATGGACTTTCCATAAAAGACATAATCTTGATGGCAGTAATCTCTGTACAATCCCAATATATGACTCCATGTCAATGGTACCTTTGCACATATGCCAGTCACCCATGCTTTGCTTTGCTGCACCCCATACCATGACAGACGTTTGCTTTCGCTTCTGTCGCTAATGAAAGTCTGGATGGTCCCTTTGGTCTCTGGGAGAACTCAAAATCTATTTTTCCATAAAAATTCCACACATTTTTGACACATTTTCACACAGTCTTTTTGACTATCTGAGATGAACTCTGGCCCAGAGAACCCAGCAGCTGCATATTGGTTGTATGTCACGTCACTTTCACTTTCACTTCATATAATTGATAGCTTTCTGCTAGATTAACAGATATTCAAGTTGCATTTCTTGATGCAGCATGACAGTGGTTTTCTGAAGTACTCCTGAGCCCATGTGGCTATATATATATAAAGGTTTCTTATGCAATGCCATCTGAGGGCTCAAAGGTCAAACACATTCAACTCACAAATACTGACATGCACTACATGTACTGTGATTTCTCTGGATTCCCTGAATCTTTACACAATTTTATGTATGGTACTTGGTGAAAGACCTTAATTCTTTGCAATTTTGAATTGCAAAATGTGATTTTTGATTTGTTTGACACTTTACTTTTGTGAAATTTGGCCCAAAGTTATGACACATGATCCAACTTTGCTTGCAAAGACTGAGATGCTCCTTTTATACCCAAACATGATACCTTGACCTATTACCAATTCACCTGCTTACTGTGAACTGTTACAAAACAGAATGCACTATACCCTTTTCAACTTTATTTTGCCTCTTATCCAACTATTTGTTCAAAAAAAAAATTGTTCATATTTACAAAATACATTTATGTTGGCTAGTGAAAACTTTGGAAATCTTTTCTTTTCTTTGTCAACTAAATAACAGTTAAAGAGAATTAACAAATCTCAGATTCTTGATTTTACTGCACTTTACAAAACATCCTAACTTCTCTGGAACTGGGGTTGTATGTATGTATGTGTGTGTGTGTGTGTATATATATATATATATATATATATATATATATATATATATATATATTATATAATATATATATATATATATATATATATATATATATATATATATACACATACATACATATATACCCAATATATATATATATATATATATATATATATATATATATATATATATATATATATATATAATATATATATATATATATATATAAAAAAAATATACATATATGTGAGTATTTATGTGTACTTATTTTATCTATGTTTATATACTTTGTTAATATATAAAATATATATATAATATATTTAATATATATATACAAAATAATAAAAACACAATATTTATATTGTTATGTTTTATATAAAATAATATAATATTATATATAAAACATATAATAAAAAAAAAAAATAAAATAAAACAATAAACAAAACATATACATCACAAATATATACATGCATGTGTTTGTATTTAAGTTTCAAGCTCTGTTTTGAGACATAGCAGGTTGAATTCAGCTTAACTGGGACATTTTCCCAGTCATCTCAATGGTAAAAGTTTCCCAAATATACAACAATCAATAAAGAAAATTCTTTAGAATTTAAAAAATCCTACCGTTAAAATGAATCCAGTGAGAGCTGAAGAAAGCACAATACTCAAAGAATGTCTGCAAAATGAGAGGACTGAATGACACACCCTTGAACCACAGAGTAATAAATTAACTATGAATGATAAACAAAGGGCAAAATCTACAAAGGCTGAACATTTCTGTACGACTCAACACACAACATTAGTTACTACTGCTTTTTAAAGTATTGTTTCACAGAAGAGCCTTACTGGTGATGAACACTCAAATCAATGCTGATCTGTTTCTTTCATTTGCAGACCATTACGCAACATGCTTCCTGTCTTGTGACTGTTGCTAAAATGAGTTTGGCAGATACAGTATGACCTAATCTTTTGTGTAGGCTAATGTCTCTACTAGAACTGGCTGAGAATATGGTTTCTTAGATGCCTAGCTCTTGCTCTTGCTCTCTCTCTCAGTTCAATTTCAGTTCAATTTAGGTCCGCTTTATTGGCATGACAAAAACTGTACATTTGTATTGCCAAAGCAGTTGATTATAGTCAGAGGCGGACAGAGTACACAGCTTTATTACTTGAGTAAAAGTACAGATACCCCTTGCTAAATTTTACTCAAGTACAAGTAAAAGTACTACAGTCAGATGTCTACTTAAGTAAAAGTACTGAAGTACTTGTTTTTAAAAGTACTTCAGTATCAAGAGTACAAGAGTACATTTTCTAAATATTGCATTACTACTGCCACAGTGCTTACATTTATGTACAGAAACGTCCTACATGGAGCTATGAAAATTTTTAATGTTAATACCTTGGAGAATGTAAAAGGAATTGAAAGTAAAATCAAGTCATTTTCATCTTTTTATCATGTTGCTTTATTTAACATTTCTCACTTGCGCACAATGGCAACGCTCTGACAAACCTCTGCTAGAGTTTTAATGGAATTTTTGCACCCACATTTGAACCTGACTGTGTTAAACACACCACATACTCAAGAACATCAAAGCAAATGCTCAGCTTACATTAATGTGGAATATCAGAAAAGAAAATTCAGCTAAGAATTGTGTGTACATGTGAGTTTCTCTGTTTTTTCATCAATCAAATCAATAAACCTAAATCAGCAAAGAAGGCAATATAGCAATGTTCTGACACACCTCTGAACCTGACCGTGTTATACACGCAGCATAGAAGAGAAAATAATAATGATTAAAGAAAATCAGCTAATCAGCTGTGTTTAGGTCAGCGTACAAAGAAGGAAAAATAAAATTCAGCTGTTTTGAGTGACAGTATTAAGCCCCTTCCTCTCACAGACATACAGGCAAAGGCAGGAGAAAATACTTTCAGCTGAATAACACCATTCTCACACACACAATCTATATGTGACAACTCTCTCTCTCTGTCTGTGTGTGTGTACTGTACTTCAATTCAATCAAATGTCATGAAGTCTTTGGCGGATAGCTGAATGTGATTGCTGATAGGCTGTGTCCCAATCAGTGGCGCCTGCTAGTGATGCGCGGGTCGTCTCATAACCCGCGGACGGGGCGGGTAAAGAAATTGTCACTTTATTTGCGGGGCGGGTAAAAAAAGGTCTCTTATTTAAAAAAAAAAAAAAAAAAAAAAAAAAAAAAAAAAAAAAAAAACATACGTTGTAGTGTTGGGCGATATGGTCATTTTTTCAAATCAGATCAGATCAACAATACACAATATTATCGTGCATCGGAGACTCGTTGTTCTTGTCATAGCATAACTATTTGGTGTTTTAAACCGCGCAGGTGCGCGAGAGACAGTCTATGGAATCACCAATAATCGAAAAAATATACTTAAAAACATACTGATAAACTAACGTTAAATATAAAATTACTGTATTTAAAACAGCTAGTTCATATATAATCCGACGCAACTGTCATATTGCGCGTCCTGTGACAAATTTACCGCATCTGCGCTCGGTATCAGTCTAAATGTTCAGTCAACGGTGAAAATCAATAGTAGCCAAGATTTCATTTAAAGTCCATCAGTTTAACACTAATATTGGACACAAACGAACACGTTAAATATAAAGTATTTAAAACAGGTAAGTTCATATATGGAGTAAAGTTGAATTGAACTGATGCATCGGTCATACAGCGCTTTGGACCGCGCGCTGCCACAGAAACAAGGAGGAGATGCATTCTAAGATAACTGTGGCATTAAACTCAGTTAGTGAGGGCTCGTTTAAAATATTGTAGCTACATATATAGGCCGTTCAGATTACTTGTTAAAGTGCAATAAAATACCTTATATCTGCAGACGACGATGTACATCTGTTTGTGGATAGAGACTACTTCACCGACTACAGGCTCTAATCCTCTTTTGCGCGCACGTGTGTGTATGTGAAACGCGGTGCTGAAGTGAAATAGCTGGGCAGTTTGATAGCCGAATTATAATAGGCCGCCTCATAACCTGCGGGGCGGGTAAAGAAATTTTACTTTATTTGTGGGGCGGGCCAAATAATTTCATAAAAGCGGGACCCGCGGGTTGGAAAAAAAACCCGACCCGCGCATCACTTGCGCCTGCACAATCCAATCACGTTTGAGAGGGAAACAACAAATTTCCGAGATTTTTCTTTTTTTCCGATGAAGTCATCAGCCCACGTCTCGCCCTAATCAGACACCGCTACGTCACGTAATAGCAACAACGATTGTCGTTTTATTAACTAACATTAACACAGATTAATAAATGTATTGTTCCATGTTCGTTTGTGTACCACGCGCAAGGTCAAAGTCCAAGTCTTCTTCTCCGTTTTTAGTGTATCTCTGTGGCAGAATTACAGCGCCTCATGCTGGTCTGGCATGTATACTACATCAGCTGTGTCCCAAACTTAAGTGCATGGACTCCGGAGTGCGCATTTGAAGTGCGAATGCGTCACAGTGGCGCGACGAAGGCTGACGAATTTCAAAAGCGACTTCAAATGCGCCCTTCATTTCCCATGAAAATGAAGTGTACATCTAATGGACACTTCGCACCCTACCATATCCCAGAATCACTTGCGCACATAGGAAGAAGGTGTTTATATTCAGAGGCAGGTGAGAGTTCTGTGGAGGACTTCACATTGAAATGTAAGTATTGTGTTTTCATTCACTCAAATACCTAGCGGAAGTGTTTAAAGCCAGGTTTTTGTTAACATAAAGCCCAGAAACAATAAGACAACCACTATATAAGACAATGGTCTTTCCCTTTGTAGTCTTTCTGTAGTGTAGTCATGCAAGAGATGTCTACAAATGTTTTAACCAAACTTTAGCACTTCAGTATTTTGTATGAATGTCCTGCTGTGTCATATTTTCTAATGTTAAGATTGCAAACCTGTCTTTTTTCATGTGTTTCCATTTTCTTTTGTTTTAATACTATTCTGGAGAGAGTGAGCATTTGTTTTTGTTGTTAACAGGCATGGTTTATTTGTGAAGTGTCCTGAGACAGGTGAGGGAGCGAGTGGACAGGGAGGACATCAAACTCAAACAAATACATTCTTCATTAGCCAAGAGAAAACAATGGGAAAAAAATGAGTACATTACAGTTTTTCCAATACATTTTTTAAATGTCATATTGTCAATGAAACAACCTAATTTCTGTAGTTTATTTTTGTGATGCAAGTTAAAAATGAAATGCATAAATTGTATACATTATTCATTTTTTGTAATTTATTCGTAAATAAGCCGGAGTACTTTCTGTACATTTTGTATTTTTGTTTTGCATATTCACATGGGTAAATAAAAGAAAAGTGCTTATGTACATTGTTAATTTTTTTTTTTTTTAATGTAGCTTATAATTTTTCTCACAAAACATTCTTTTATATGTTTATTTGTTTGTCCTGTAAATACTTTTTTACACATTAAAACAAAATGTTCTATACATAACAGAAAGTACTTTTTACAACCATTTACAACATAGCTTAGGTTTAACATCAGAAAACATCATCAGTTTGAGCCCAGCCCTGCCTCCGTGTGTTCTGGGGTCTTCAGGAGGTCAGTCTCTTGGTGAATGGCCAGCACCTCCTCAGAGACTCAGAGGACAGTGCGTTGACAGTGGAACGAGGCACATGTCAAACACTCTGGAGACCATCTGTATGATGTACTGCTGGCAGACAGAAGAGAAACACCAGGGTCTGGATTGTGGCTCCATCACTGTTGCTGTTCACTTCCCAGTAGATCCAGCAGCACAGTCAGGGTCTCCCTGCTCAGAACAAAACCATTAAACACCTGTCCAGCGCTGGCACATTCAGCTCTATCCTGCAGTACAGGGGTCTGTCTGATTTAGGGAAAGAAGGAAAAGAGAAATTGTTCAGAGCTATGACAACGTAATTAGTACAAGAAATATTAACATACTTTAGTAAACTACTTTTAGTAACAACTAATACCATATTGGGGAAAAACTACTAGTCATATTTACAACTTTAGCTCAAGGGATAGTTCACCCAAAAATATAAATTACAAACCTGGAGAAACTGAAGGGTGAGTAAATGATTACAGGATTTTCATTTTTGGCTGAACTATCCTTTAAGTAAAAGTATTATCTTGCATACTCTAATATACTTAAAGTATTGAGAGTAAAAGTAAAGGTATGTGCAGTATTGTCTTGAAAAAATAATAAAGAATTTGTCAGGATGGTTTTACATTAATAATACTGCTGCACTTCTGTGTATGTTGCAGTTTACTTTTAAATATGTTCAAGGTTATTAAATGTAATGTTGCTGGACATTAAGCTGTACTATGCTCTATTTTTTTTAAAAATAGTTTTATTTTTATGGTTAACTGTCTTAAAAAATATGGGTTGCAAACCTGTCTACATATGGTCAAGACAATAAACTACATAAAATTGCACCTTTGTAAGATATCAGTCAGGATTTGAACTGCTATGTGTGTATTTTGTAGTTTTTCATATGTATCATTACATTATTCAAGTAAGCTCAAGCCAGTACCTGCATTTAAAGTTGTAATCCGACGAAGATCGCAGTAAACCAGTGTAGTTTAACTGGCCTCGGTCTTGGCTAAGCCTGAGGTTCATCACCGTCTCCTCCATTATGAGTAAATCATAAAAACAAAAACGAGCAGTTCTGGCTCCACCTATCCTTTCAGGACTGTCCTCTCGTCAGCTCTCCTCTCACACCGTTGCTATGCGACAGAGCGCTAATCGGAAACACCTGGTGACGGAATTAGGAAATCCTGTGAAGGCGGAGCATCTCACGCACTTCGGAGGACCCTTCGTGCACTTCGGAGGTCTGGTCTTCGAAGTCCGTGGCCTTCGAAGTGTGCACACTCAACTTTGGGACACAGCTATCGTTTTGCGGTTTCGTGTGGACGCGGATATTTCTTGAGACGTCTCCGTGTGGACGGGGCCGAAGAAGTAACGGGTACTTACGGTTATGGATAGAAATGTAGCGGAGTAAAGAGTACAATATTTGCCTCTCAAATGTACTTGAGTAAAGTCATGAGTACTCCCCAAAAATGATACTCGAGTAAAGTACAGATCCCTCAAAATTGTACTTAAGTACTGTACTCAAGTAAATGTACTCCGTTACTGTCCGGCTCTGATTATAGTGCACATATGTATTAACAGAAAGAAAAAGAATAATAGTAATAATAAAAATATATAAAAAGTATTAAGCATGTAGTGCAAAATGAATTAGTGTATGTAAGTGTATAAGTTAGAAATTCAATAAAATAAGATATAGTATTAGATTTACAGAGGCAAAATATACATCTAAGTAATATAATAGAGTAATATGGCATAACATAATCTACATGTGCTGAAAACATCAGATCAGGGCAGGTTGAGTATTTTCTCTTCTATGATTGAGCAGCAAACACACAGCAGTTCTTGTGTTCTCCTAACAGATATGGCAGTTTCTCATGGTTTGAAAGACTTTTAAATGTATGATGGATCTGCTGTATTTTATCATAGAACATTGTCTGTATGTCCGTGTATTTGGAGCATTCTGTTAGGAAGTACAATTCTGTTTCCATCTGATTCAGATCACAGTGTGAACATAGTCTCTGGTCCGGTGGCAGCCATGTTTTTCTGTGTCTGCCTGTCTCTATCATCAGCTTATGTCCACTGAGTCTGTATCTGGTCAGCATGCTTCTCAGTTTCTTATTTGACACTGTGTACAGATACTCTGCCATAGTGTACTCTCTCTTTGGAGCCAAATAGCATGGCATTTTACTCTGTTGTTGTGTTTGGGTTTGCCAGTAAGTGATGTAGTTCTGTTTGATCTGTGCAGTAATCTGATTGATTCTGATGTTGTGATTCAGAGCATCAGTAGATGTTAGTGAAGCATCAGGACTGAAGCTCTGGATCGGCTGAGGGAGGGGCTTGCTTTCTTTGCTCATCTCTTGGTGTTGCAGGGCTTTATAATGATATGATTGGGGGTCACCGAGTTTAATATGTTTCCAGAATTTAATTGCCCTTTTTTGTATCTTTATGATTAGAGGATATTTGCCTAATTCTGCCCTGCATGCGTTATTTGTTGTGTGCCGGTGCACATGTAATATAATTTTCTGCATGCAGGGTCTCAATTGGATGTTTTTCCCATTTGGTGAAATCTTGATTTGGATTTGTCAGTGGACCCCACACCTCACTACCATAGGGCAATGGGCTCAATTACTGATTCTAATATTTTCAGCCAAATTCTAATAGGGATTTCTATAGGACATTTCCGTTTTGTGGCGTAGAAGGTCCTGCGGGCTTTATCTCTCAGTTCATTCACAGCATGATTAAAGTTTCCTGTGGATGTGATTTTCAAACCAAGGTAGTTGTAGTGTGATGTATGTGTTATCTGGTTATTGCCTAATGTAAATGTGTGTTTTGTTTCCTGGTATCTGGATCTTTTCTGAAAGATCATGATTTTGGTTTTCTTCAGGTTGACTGTCAGGGCACAGGTCTGGCAGTATTGTTCTAGCAGGTCCAGGTTTTGCTGTAAACCATGTTGAGTGGGAGACAGCAGAACCAGATCATCTGCATACAACAGGCATTTGATCTGTGAGTTGTGTGGGGTGAGGCCAGGGGCTGCAGATCGCTCCAGACAGCTGCAGCCCTGTCTCACTCCATGCTCTTGGAAAAGATACCTTGTATGTTTGGTGCCGATTTTTACGCCACATTTACTTTCAGTGTACATTGATTTGATAAGGTCTTAGGTTTTACCTCCTATGCCGCTTTCAATAAGTTTTTAAAATAGTCCTTGGTGCCAAATTGAGTCAAAAGCTTTTTTAAAGCTTCAATAAAGCATGCATATATTTTACCTTTATCTTGGTTAACATGTTTTTTAATTAGAGTATGTAATGTATAGATGTGGTCAGATGTAGCTACGGTAATTTGGTAAAAATCCAGTTTGACTTCTGCTCAGTACATTGTGTGTGGTGATGAAGTCTAATAGTCGAACATTTATTATGCTACAGAATAACTTTCCCAAGTTGCTGCTCACACAGATGCCTCTGTAGTTGTTAGGATCAAATTTACCTCTGTTTTTAAAGATTTTAAAGTTCTTTATCAGTAATTGTGAAATCTAATGGGTTTTGGTTATCTTTGATTGCTAATTCTAGTTTTCCCAATTGGTTGACTGTTTGGTTTTGTTTAAAGTTTGTGTCTGTTTGTACTTTATTAAACAATGTTTGGAAATGACTTTCCCATATTTCTCCGTTTTGGATTGCCAATTCTTCATGATCAGTTTTTTTCAGATTGTTCCAATTATTCCAAAACTGTTTTGTGTTCACGTTCTTTAAGTAATGACTGCACTTCACATGTCATCCAGGGTTTCTGGTTGGGAAACACCCGAATCATCAACAACAAACTGACTGTTATTAATAACACATTCTCCCATATCCACAGAAATAACCATGATCATATAGTATATAAGAATGGGAAAGACCTCCTGCAGCTCTGTCGAAGCCTGGGTCTGTATGTATATGATAACAGACATAGATCCTTCATCTCTCAGATCATTCACTAGAACTAACCTCTCTGTATGATCACAGTCAAATCACTGTGTATCTCAAAAAGACTGAAAATAACATTAACACAAAGCCCAGTATGCTGTATAACATCAGAAAACCATACAGATGGGCTGAAAACAGCGCTGAAGAATATCAGAAAGCACGTAGCAGCCAAAATATACAAGCGCTGATAGATAACTTTCTAAACAACACCTGCTCAAACTAATGAAGGTGTCAATCTTGCTGTCAAAGATTTAAATGACATATTTCAAAAATCAGCAAAACAATCCAAATTGAAAACAAAACACGTCAGCAGCGTCATACGTCAGCAGCGCCACTGAACACGCTCACAACAGACCCGGAAGAGAAGACAATGCTGAATAAGTCTTAATTTTTGTTATTTTTGGACCAAAATGTATTTTTGATGCTTCAACTAATTCTAACGAACCCTCTGATGTCACATGGACTACTTTGATGATGTTTACCTTTCTGGACATGGACAGTATACCGTACATACATTTTTAATGGAGGATCAGAAAGCTCTCGGACTAATCTAAAATATCTTAAACGATGTTCCGAAGATGAACGGAGGTCTTACGGTCTGGAACGACATGAGGGTGACTCATTAATGATATAATTTTAATATCTGGGTGAACTGTCTGTACACTTTATGCATCAAAACTTCAAACAAATGCACAAAATAATATGTCAGGTGAAATGACCATATCTGGCTTCTAAATGTGAAAAACTATATCCGCAGTAATACATGTGCAATAATATACACTATATGTCAATTGTGCAATACTATATCTAGTCACTAAATCTCTACAGGTACTCACTCCATTTAAATTGTACCTTTGTTTAAACATACTGTGCATATCAATGTGAAGGCCAATGTGCAATACTATAAATGGTCACTTTACTCAGATTGCTCAATGTGAATATCACGACTCAGTCACTTGTTGTATTTATTTGTGAAATTGTACTGTACGGTCTTATAGTCTAATTTATTGTCTATGGTTATATGTTTGTTTTTCTAACACCAGTCAGGAGCAGTGCTACTAATTTTGTTGTATGCAGAAAAATACAATGACAATAAAGGTGTTCAATTCAATTCAATGTATTTGCTCCCTTGTGTGTCGGTGAAGTCCGGCTGTAGTCCTGTTCTTGCGTTCAGGTCTCCACAGATGAGCACGTTTCCCTGGGCCTGGAAATGGCTCGTCTCTTCATCTACAGTAATGTGGAGAACGTGTCTTCGCTGAAGTAGGCGGACTCTGATGGCGGGATGTATATGGCACACAGGTATATATCTTTTCTGGATGGGACCATTTCTTTGTGGATTCTAATCCAGGTGTAGTATTTGCATTGCTTTACTCACTCTCTCTCTCTCTGTGTGTGTGTGCGTGCGCGCGCGCGCATGTGCGGTGCGACTGGGAGGAGTGCGTGAGTGTTTGAATGAGTGGCGGCTTGTTTGAGTGAGATTTCATTCCTTTTTTTCTTTACTACTTTGAAAAGTTAGTTTTGTTTAGTTTGCTGTCATTTGTAATTAGTTGGGGGTTGTGAAAATGCCGGCAGATTCTGATGGGTTTGCTACCTTAACAGCCCGGCATGGTTGTAAATGTTTGCCGGATGAAACAATCACTGTTGAAGACTGTTCGGCTGCTATTAGTAGCGAAATAGGTGCTCGGAATATTCTGTCGGCATCTAGAATGAACAAAGCTGTCGTTGTGTTTGTGAAGGAAGAGTCTATGGTCCACCATTTAGTGGAAGTTGGTTTATCTGTTGGTGATGTTTTCTTGCCTGTTTTGCCGCTGTCGAGCCCTTCAAAGAGGGTAACTCTTTCCAATGTGCCTCCGTTCATTTCAAACGATTCACTTGAGCGATAGCTGCTTAGCCGTAAATGATGATGCATATTAAAATGATCCCTATCTTGGTGTTAAAAATCCAGATTTAAAACACGTTATGTCTTTTAGACGTCAAACTGCTATTGAATGCAGAATTTCAACGCTTGGACGTGTCGGCGAAATTGACTTTGGCAGGTAAAGATTATACAGTTTTTATCAGCACGGAGTCACTTAAATGCTTTTCTTTTGGGGTCATCGGAAATACAAAATTGAAATGTAGCTACTAATAATAAGGTGACTGAACAAAATGAGCCTAAAACCCCCCCGGAGCAAGTGGCTCCTGCCATGGAAAATGGTAATCAGGATGGCAGAGATAAAACTGATCAGCGGGCTGAATCGGATTCATTGTTTAAAGATGATGAAAATCCAAAAGAGGATGCAGTGATCAGTCATGCTGAGAATGCGGGAGAGTGTTCACTGAACGCTAATGTTCGCATTGCGGCGATCGGTGCTGAGACCGTCGCTGCGGGGAACAGTGACTCAGAGCGCTCCAGGGAGCCAGATGAGCTCGTGGGAGTCAAAGAGTCTCGGGACGCGCAAGCATCTGTTGGCCTTTCACAGGTCGATGTGAGAGGTGAGGCTCAGTTCATAGATATAAACTCTGACAGTGAGGAATCTGATATTGTGGATTATTTCACCGATGTCAGCTAACAAGGAAGTTCTGCGGAGAAAAAACGCAGTTTGCAAATGTTATTTGACAGATGTTGACAAATGTTATTTGACAAAAGGCAGATGTTATTTTGTTGCAAGAAACGCATACAGTTCGGCAAAATCAAGCACAGTGGTAATGGTGATTGGAAAGGTAGGGTTGTATTGAGTCATGGTGCAAACCTTAGTGCAGGTATTGCCATCCTTTTTTCTCCATGTGTTAGTATGCAGCCAGATGTGGTTGAAATAATACCTGGTCGGATTTTGAGAGCTGATATTGTTTTTGGTGATAATCATTTTTCTTTTATTAATGTGTATGGGCCGAATGTTGGTCAAGAACGCATCTCATTTTTCAAAACACTTTCTGATGCTTTATTAAAGTGTCCTCAGGGAAATATTGTTATACTTGGTGGACATTTTAATTGTACTGTTAATTCACATTTGGATAGGAATCATGATGAACCTCACCATTCTTCTGCTGAGATTTTAAAGAAAGTAATTAATGAACATAATTTAATTGATGTGTGGAGGGAGGCCTTTCCTGGGGTCAGACAGTACATATGGTTAAAAGCTAATTCTAATATTATGTCAGGAGCTAGGTTTGACCGTTTTTATGTTAAAAAGGGCAATTGGGGTAGGTTTTTTAGTAGTTCGATTTCACCATCTTTTCTGTCAGATCATCACTATGTATCTATTGTAGTATCTGTTTCTCTTTCTAAATCCTTTCTGCCAGCAGTATACTGCACATAGTGCTGGAATGCTCAAAGCAAGAATGAAGTCCCTTGCCCAAGTTATCCTTGGGCAAAGCAGTGACCGTACCCACAATAATTCAACTTTCATTGACTCTGTTGCAAATGATAAACTCCTTTTGAAGAATTTATTGGTGGAACAAGGAAGAGCAGCCCTTCTAAAACCCACAGCTGAATGACATGGATGCTCCTACAAAAAGCCAAGGGAACAGAAGATTTTTCATCAGTTAAAAATACCAGGTGGCGGAATTATAACAGATCAATGGGAAATTCAATCTTATGCTCTTTCTTTTTATGAGGATTTATACCGTTCAGAATTATGTGACAATGCAGTAACTGATGAACTTTTATGTGACCTATCCAAATTAACAGAAGAAGAACATTGGACAGGCCTTTGACTTTTGGAGAGATTTCACAAGTTGTTCAGGAAATGTGTTCTGTGTTCTGGATTGGACGGGCTCTCAGCAGAATTTTTAAAATCCTTCTGGATTCTACTAGGACAAGATATGTGTGTATGAAGTTTTTCTTGAATGCATCGATCAAGGGACCCTTCCTTTGAGTCGTCGAAGGGGAATTCTAAAATTAATTCCAAAAAAGGGGGATCTTGGGTGCCTAAAGAATTGGCGGCCGGTATCACTGATATGTGTTGATTTTAAGATTTTATCCAAATCTTTGACTAATAGACTTACGAAATATAATATGGCATCAGTCATTCATATGGACCAAACATTTTGTGTCCCCAAAAGGACAATTTTTGATAACCTGTTTTTGACGAGGGATATGATTACAGTGGCAAAAATGCACAATTTGGACATTGGGTTGCTTTCATTGGATCAAGAAAATGCGTTTGACAGGGTTGATCACCAGTATTTATTTAAAACTCTGGAGGCTTTTGGTTTTGGTCCTTATTTTGTATCTCATTAAAATGTTATATAATGAAGTTTATAGTATGTTGAAGATTAATGGTTCCTTAACCAGGCCTTTCTCTGTGTCCAGGGAAATAAGGCAAGGGTGTCCTCTCTCTGGTCTTCTGTATGCAATTTCTATTGAGCCTTTATTAGTCTCACTTTGGAGGCAGCTAAGTGGTTTTAATAATCTTAGTGACCCCAGTGTAGATTCAGTTAAACTTACAGCATATGCTGATGATATAACAGTAGTTATAAAAGGCTCAGAAGATGTTACAAGTTTGATTTCTTCCTTAAATAAATATCAGCAAGCTTCATCTGCACGCATTAATTGGGAGAAATGTCCATCCTTGCTATTGGGTGACTGGCAGGCTACAGGACCCCCTAGGCTGCTGCAGCAATGCAGATGGGCCAGAGATTGTTTTAGAATCCTTGGTTTATATTTTGGGACTAATAGCATTACAGAAAAGAACTGGGAAGGGTTAGCAGACAAGGTAATTCTTAGAATTCAGAAGTGGCAATGGATTCTTCCACATCTCTCTTTTAGGGGGAGATGCCTGGTTATTAACAATTTAGCAGCTTCAATGTTATGGCATACATTTACTGAATTACATCCTCCTAAGGATTTACTTTCTGGAGTTCAAAAAGCATTTGTTAATTTTTTTGGGGGATGGCTGCCATTGGCTTTCTCCAGGTATCCTTTATCTGCCTGTGGCAGAGGGAGGACAAGGACTAATACATTTGGAATCTAAAGTCTTGGCAATGAGGTTACAAACATTACAAAAACTTCTGTATAGTCCAGATCCTTTGTCTTGGGGTAGGTTTGGATTATATATACGCAAGAATATTGAAGGATTTGGTCTTTGATAAACAGTTGTTCTTAATGCAGAAGACCTTGGTGGGGAACGTGCATTCTTTACCTTTCAGTTTTTATTTAGGAGTGATAAAATCTTGGAATTGTTTTAAAATATTGAGACATGAAGATGTACATTATGGTGTTTCAGAACCTCTTTTTAAATCCCCTTTTTCAGTTATCAGTAAATGTGTCATCATCTTTAGTCATTAAATGTTTGAAGGCTGGGGTAACAAGAGTCATGGACTTGATTGATTTAAAGAATGGCAAATGGAGAACTGTACATGCAATTGCGGATCAAGTTGGAATAAGTTCAGTAAGAATTGTGGAGAGATTAATTAGGGATCTTAAGTCATCTTTCCCTCAGACTTTCATTTCCTTTATTAATAATGTTCTTCTGAATGGTTTTATTTCTCAGACCTTTCCTGAGTTCGAGGTAGTTCCTAAAGTTTGGGAATCTGATTATAATAGTCAGACAAAATTGCTGAAAGGTTATAGTGCTTTGGTATTTCATTGTATTGGGAAAAAAAGGTTATACCATGTTTGTGTCAAATCTGTACATTTGGGTCAATTGAAGCAAAGACCAGATACGAAATGGAGGTCTTGCCTTTCTATTTCAGATGAGATTTATCCATCAAAGAGGTTGCTATATAAGCCTCCTATCTCTAAGAGATGTGGGGATATTCAGTGGAGGATACTACATTGTATTATAGCCACAAACTCTTGTGTGTCCAAGATTAACCAGGCTGTTTTACCAGTATGTCCTTTTTGTAATGCTCTTGACAATGCTTTGTAATGCTCTTGACATTGTTTTTCATATGTTTTGTGAGTGTTTTAGACTTAACTCCAATACTTCAAATAATGAGAAAATTATTGTAAGATTGGGTTTTACATTTACCAACAGTCTATTTATTCTGATCCACCACGAACTGACATGTGGGATCAGGGGTGACTAAGATGGGGGTCGAAAAGAAGTGGCTCTTGAGGTTGGTAAAACAGCCTCTGCTGTTTCGGACCACCTGAACGTAATTCTGGGGGAGGTCAAGGCGGTCAGAGGTGCGGCTAGTTGGCTGAAGTTGCAAATGAAACTAAGATAGAAGTTGGCGAATCCCAGAAACCGCTGTAGGGCCTTACGGAAATCTGGACTTGACCAATCTATCACAGCCTTAACCTTGTCAGGATCCATGCGCACTCCCTCAGAAGAGATGTTACCTAGGAAAGAAACAGACGGTGCATGAAAAAATGCATTTCTCCGCCTTAACAAAAAGCCCATTCTCTAGCAACCTCTGAAGCACTCGCCTGATGTGTTGAACGTGTTCCTGGAGAGACAAAAAAAAAAAAAAAAAAAAAAAAAAAAAAAAAAAAAAAAAACCACACACCTCATCCAGGTAAACATGAATCGATCTACCATGTCTCTCAACACGTCACTCACGAGTGCCTGAAAAACCGCTGGGGAGTTGGAAAACCGAAGGGTATAACCAAATATTCAAAATGCCCTCTGGGGGTGTTAAAAGCAGTTTTCCATTCATCCCCCTTCCTGATGTGAACCAAATGATAAGCGTTATGTAAATCCAATTTTGTGAAAATGGATGCTCCTTGCAACCTCTCGAAAGCTGAAGACATCAATGGCAAAGGATACGTATTCTTCACCGTGATGTTGTTCAGCTCTCAGTAGTCAATACAAGGTTGCAGAGAACCATCCTTCCCAACAAAAAAAGAACCCCGCCCCCCCAGGAGAAGAGGAAGGTCAGATGAACCCCGTTGCTAGAGAATCAGAAATATATTTCTCCATGGCCTCCCTCTCAGGAATAGAAAGAGAGTAAAGTTTGTCTTTAGATGGGGACTTACCTGATAATAACTCTATGGCACAGTCATAGGGATGATGCGGAGGAAGAGAAGCAGCGCGAGACTTACTGAACACCTCCTTCAGGTCCAGGTACTCCACGGGCATGTTTGACAGAACCACTGCCTTCTCCTGAAACACAGAAACAGACATGGACGAACAAGCAGACACCAGACAGGACTCGTGACAGTGCTCGCTCCACATAGTGACGGAGTTAGAGCCCCAATCCACCCGAGGGTTATGTCTCACGAGCCAAGGATGGCTCTCTGTGTGATTGCCAGAGGTGATGAGGGTTATGGGACCAGTAAGTGTGTGTGATGTTGGGGAGCTCCTGACCATTGAGAACATTGACAGATCTGGTGGGAGAGAAGCGTGATAGGGAGTCTTAACTGGTGAGTCGGATGTGCGTCAATAAAATTATCCTTCGCTCCAGAGTTCAGGAGTGCCTGACAGGGGTAGGTTTCGTTGTCCCATCTCAGTCTCACCGGAAGCAGAGTAGACGATGAGGACTTCCCGGCGGAGATCCCACCCGATACTAGCCTCACCTTTACTACCGGGCCTGCTCTTTTACCGGGCAAGAGTGTAAGAAATGTCCAAAGCCACCACAGTAAAGACAGAGTCCCTGGGACCTCCGCCTCTCTCTCCTCCCGGGACAACCGAGCTCTCCCCACCTGCATGGGTTTGTGATCGACGTCGGGACCGACCGTGTTCTCAGTCCTGTGGTCTCGAACTCCAGTGCTTCAGGGAGTGCGTGTAGATCGGGCATGTTGCTCCAACTGATTAATGCGAGCATCCACCCGTAGAGCCAAGTCAATTAATCCATTGAGTCTAGGTGGTAAATCCAGCATATAAATCCCACTGAACACGGTCGGCCATCCCATGCAGGTACATATCCCACTGCGCCTCCTCGTTCCACTTGCACTCAGCTGCCAGCGTGCGGAATTCGATCGAGTAGTCCGCCACGGAATAGTCACCCTGTCTCAGAGCTGCGAGTCTTCTGGCAGCCTCTTTGCCGGCTACCGCTTGGTCAAAGACCCTCTTCATCTCCGTGGTGAGTGCGTGGAATGAGGCGCAACATGAGTCCCGGTTCTCCCACACCACCGTTTCCCACAAGGCTGCCCATCCCTAAAGCAGCGTGAGGACAAAAGCCACCTTAGACTCCTCTGTCTCGAATGTTCAGGGCTGCAATGAGAAATTCATAGAACATCTGGTAAGGAATGCTCTACAGAAGTTCGGCTCACCGGCAGAACTCTTGGGGACGGGTAGGCGGGGCTCTTAGCGCTGACTCGTCTCTGGTACGGTGCGGGGAACAGTCGGTGTGGGCGGCACAGCGGGAATGCGAAGTAGTTGGATCTACTAGGTGAGCTCAGATACCTGCATCACAAGTGCTTGAACTGCACATCCGGTGTTGGTAATGCTCTCCTGCTGCTTATCCATCCGAGAGATGCTGTGGTGGATGAAATCCGCCAGCGAGGTTGAGCTTGCTGCTTCCATGAATGGTCAGATCGTTCTGTAACGACAAAAAGGAGCAGAAGCAATAGCAAGTGCAAGGAGTCTTTAATGAACAAAGTTCACACAGAACGTCAGAGAACAACAGAGCCACACAATAGATACTGGGCAGATCTCTCACAGCCAAGACTCGGGTCCGGAACCAGACAGCAGGAGACCATGATGCAGGGACTGAGACGGGCGATCCTGAGGTGAGTACGGAGGTGAAGATCCCATGGTGAAACAGGAGACAACAAACTAAAGACCAGGCACACACATGGGACACTGCAACAACGATCTGACAAACACAAGACGAGAGACAGGGCAATAAATAGTGAGCCGGAATGACTCACAGCTGCCGCTGATGGTCTAATCAGCGGTCACGCCCACATGAAACAATCAGTGATAACAAGACACACACCTGACCCTACCCACACAAGATCAAAATGAGACAACGGTTCTCATTTGATTGCTCATTTGATTGAGACAAGATCTGTTTGATTGCTAAATAAAAATACCACCACTATATGTAGCAATTAGTAAATTTTTTATACTGATGTTTGATATTTATCTAAACTAACAGAAAACATGAATATTTCTTGAGAAAAATGCTTTAAACTGTCAAATTTCCATGACACAGTCAGTACTTAAATAGCTGTTTTATAATAGTGCATTTGCCAAATTATGATCCACTGTAAAATATAATTCTCTGACAAAGACATCTTACAAACATATTACCAAGTGTACGTTCAACCTGTTCTGTCCTACTGTCCTTATTGTGCAATCAAAATCATGATATATGTGTATGCCTCCATAAAATGAATAAGACAATCAGCAGTACTTGATATAACCCATTTCCAACTAAATCATATGCAGACTCACTGTGATGATTGTACAACAGAATGTACATCAGACTGAAATTATTTCAGTGGCATCTTCTGGCTGCTATACAAAAACCACTGCATCCCTTATCTGTAGATTTATAACTTTTGTGGTCTTACACATCATAGATTAATCTCACCAATACATCTACATCGGTCTGAATCCATTCAAATCTTTTCATACAATATTATATCAAATACCTCCCTTATTCTATTGTTTATTTATTCAGTTTCTAGATTACTTTGCATTTTTATATATGCCTGTGTTGACCGTCTGTATGTTATTTTTTGTCTGTCTGTATGCAATTTCACCAAATTATTTACTTTTTCAGCAGTTTGGTTTTCTTTGGATTGATAATGGCTGTTTGAAACACAAGCAATAATCAATGTATAGAGTTAAAAGAACTCATAGGACAGTTTTTTTTATCTTGAGACTGATTGTTATAATTACTTACAACTGAAGAAAAGCAGAGAAAGTGGGCAAGAGTTTCACATAGTTTGGTCAGTAGACACAGAGCTATTGTTGTGGAAAACATGCATCACTGAGCAAACTCCAAGGCTTGTGTATCTGAAACACTTGCTGCTGATTTGGAGACAAACATGCTGTATCACGAGTTAGCTACAAAAAGAAAGGAGGAAATTCCCTTTTCCTGTGTTCTTTGCACAGAAAAATGAGAACTTTTAAGTCATGCAAGGTATTTTCCATATTGTCTATTTCATTTTCTCTCTTTGAAATAGGATCTGCACTGGCTTGTAGACAAAGATAAGTAAAAACAAACAAACTGAATTTGATATCAGCATGATGTTATATTGATGTTAAATACTTGTTTTGAGAGTTTCAGAGAATATGTAGGCTATATAGCTATTCAACAGCACCATAAATTCACATCTAACTTTATTTGCTATACCAAGCTTATTTCTTGGGACGTTTATGAAATAATTGACTGCATAGATGGAGCTGAAGGTTTCATCTATGATACTTTGAAAAAAAAAAAAAAAAAAAACGATCAGATAAAGGGATTTTAGACAGGATGCCAAGGAGACAGGATGTTATGCAATTATTGCATTATTTCGGACGTGCTTTGATGTCTGCAGCCACAGTCTATGCAGAGTCTTTTTCTTTTCATTTATGTATTGCCAGGTTGAAGCTATTCTCCCTTTTGAGACAGATGCAACCCAATTTCCACTTGTAGGTTCTTTTATCACTTTCCTTTAGTCCACGGAAGATGTTAGATATCTAGGCTACGTGGATTAACTGTTATTTTGAATCGGTCATTTTCCGTGAGTTTTGAACTTGAACTTTTTTGAACTTTTTTTGAACTTGTTGGCAAAAGGAGTTGAACCAAACATTTGATTTTCAAGTTGAGAGGGAATTAGCTGAATGACTGAAATAAATATGTAAAAGTTCTCTGAACGCTTTTAATCCAGCGCACTGCTGCACGAATGACATGATGTTGAGAACGCATGCGCAGGAGGATTTGGTGGAAAAACGTGATCTAATGGTAACGCGCAACATGCAAGTTTGTTTTTGTAAAAAACATCAGTTTAATAAAAACATAATAAGTAATTTATAATTCAAATAAATTATTAAAGCATTGGCATTTTATAAAATATACGTACCTACTAAAACTGTTTGGTATTAAGCGTGTTGCTATACTCATCTGCCAATCTAATGTAATATACTGGCTATTGCTTGACTATTGCTTGGTCTAAAAACCTGGGCCAGTTTAATTTTCCTTTTACTACACGTTACAAGATGTTGAGTAGTTAGTAGCCTACTCTTGCTTCTTTTTTGTGCTTTGTTGTGTTGAGCTACACAAAATAATCCAGAACATTTGAATGTATGAATAAACCAATGGTAAGATAATATGAAATTATAAAATGATATTGACCGTGTTAATCATAAATGTAATGTGACGCAGGGCATGGGCAGGTTAATAGATAATAAACTTAGCTGACTGTCATGTCAACAAAACTGACTCATCAGAAAAAAGTGTTCATAGGTCAGAAGGCTTTAAAGCAGCATTGACCTGTACTGAGGTCAGGTGCACCATCACCTACTGAGAAGTTATGATGGTTAATATATAAACAAACAGGAAAGACTTCACATTTTGATTGTTAAAAAGATTGAAGAGTTCAATATGTTGTCAAGTATGCTGTAGAATGCAAATAATGTCTGGTATTTCTTTTATTAAAGAATTGCTAAAGTTATTTAGTGCCCTTCATGTTGCTGAGAGAAATCAAAGCTTTAGAGTGTGACAGTTTGTTGTTAAAATTTGTATTCATAGAAACTGTAACTTGTTTTGACCTTAATTGTGGTGACTGACACTCATCAACAGTACCATAACATCTGTGTAAAAAGTAGGTGGAAGAGTCTTCTTGATGTCTTTGCCTTCTCACCCAGAGTCAGTTTGCTTAGGGCTGTTATAAAATGAATGGTTTATTTCACAGGCTAAAAAAAAAGACTGGATTTGCAGCATCCGAAAGGTGGTGAGAGAGACAGAGGAGGAGTGTCAAGACCTCTGCTCATGTTAACCTTTGAGCCTGATAAAATAGTGATGTAACTCAGCGTCAGGATATGAAAGCACGTTGCTGCTAGAGTATCAAGGCATTCGTGGTGAGCCTGACAAATACATTGTCCAGTACATAGACAAAGACAGCAGGTAAAGGGTAAGAAGCTTTAACTACTATCAATATATTAATATTACTGTTTCTATTCATTCAAGAGATTATATTTCATGTTTCCTCAAGTTCACGTTAAGTTCTTGAATAATAACCTGCAGAAACTGAACAATGAGGAAATCTACAGAGAAACAGAATGTGGAAGGAGTTTCTTTTGTAAGTAAGATGCTGACTGTATATTTTACTTTTCTTGTGTCAAAACATTTGTCCTCTAATGAGATATTTTTGACTCTCATTTTTTTGTTGTTGACTCAAAATCCCTTTTATTTTATGATATCCATATCCCTTTGTTTTTCTCTCTTATTGTGGAGAAACAGAGAAGAGATAGTGCTTCAGTCATGAGTGCTTTTCCTGAAGGTCCTCCGGTTCTAGATTACAGGGAACCAGAACCTCCTCCTAAGAAACACAAGTACCAGCAAAGCTTGAAAACCCTCATCCCATTCCGTTTTGGCTCAAAGTAAGACATTCACCACATTTCTCAACATATTATAAGCATATTACATTTTTTTTTTTTTTATCAATAATGAAAGTGATCTGTCAGTTTTTCTTTTTTTTAATCAACAAGTCTGTCATTCATATATAATTTCCGAAAAATATACATTTTCAAACTTTTTACAGCTCACACCCAGTCGATGATGCTGGTTTCTTCTCCTTCACATCATTTGCATGGATGTCACCCATGATGTGGAAGCTCTTTAGGAATCGGTTAGATGAGGACTCACTTTTTCTCTCACCTCATGATGGAGCCCACACCAATGGAGAAAGGTACAAACAATTAAGCAAATTCTTCATAAGCTTTCCATTCGAATCTTAACTTAGTTTAGGAAGTCTCTGCAGAATGAGTATCCAGTGTAGCACTTGGCGAACATGAAACCACAAGTCATTGTCTGATGTTTTTTAATATATCCAGGTTGAGTCTAGGAAACGGATTTGTGGGGAAATGGATTATGTTAAAAAAACGATTGTGATGTCTGTTCTGTTCAGGCTTCAAAGACTGTGGGATGAGGAAGTTGCCCATGTGGGTCTAGAGAAGGCATCTCTTCCTGCAGTGGTCATGCGTTTCCAGAAGACAAGATTTATAGTGGCATTCTTCGTCTCTGTCCTGTTTGCTTTTGGGGCATTTGTTGGTCCGGTATGTATAATAACCTAGAAGTACACGGCATCATTTAGTTGAAAAATGAATGAAACATATAACATGTTCCTTATAGTGCTCTATATTTTATATTGAAGATAATCCCCTTTTGAGGGACCCACTTGCAAAAAATTTAGTAGCAACTGTATATTTCCATGTATAAACTTTGTGAGAAAAAAGTAAAGTTGTTTCTTTAAATAATTTATATTGTCATTGTACTAAAGGCAAATTATCTATGAAGTCGAATGAAATAGTTCTAATTAAATTGGAAAACCTCTGATCTAGTGTGCATGATTTCTTATAAGCTGTGTTTTTTTGTTGTTTTGCTACACATCATGGATCTGTTTTGAATGTTATTTTTTTTTTTATACATTTTATATACCTTCCAGTCTATTTTAGTAAATGAAATCCTGAGCTACATTGAGCAGCCTGGGTCATCTACAGAGTTGCGTGGCATCGGTTTGTGTGTGGCCCTGTTCGTGGGTGAATTTAGCAAGGCATTTTTTGCATCGCTCCTGTGGGCTGTGAACCTGCGCACCGCTGTGAGAGTGAAGGGAGCTTTCTCAATGCTCGCTTTCAAGAAAATCATCTCTCTCAGGAGTCTAACCAGCATTAGTATAGGAGAGGTAAGCTATTGATTGCTGATTCAGCAGTGAATATTTGATAGATTTATTTGTTTATTTATTTATTTGGATAAAAGCGTCTGCTAAATGTCTAAATGTAATGTAAATGTAAATGTATTTGTAGGGAATTACTTAAATGACATTCAATACAAATAGAGCTTGTTGTGTTAATGCTTTGTTTCTCTATGGTGTAGACGATAAACGTGTTGACGGGTGATGGCTATCGGATGTTTGAAGCAATCATGTTTGGAACTTTTCTGCTGTGTGTTCCATTCCTGCTGATCATATGTATCATATATGCCTGCGCCATTCTGGGATACACAGCACTTATTGGAATTCTGGTCTACTTGATCTTCCTACCAATACAGGTGTTCTAGTCTTTTCTGTAATGTGTTTTGAGCTCTGCATTTGATATTTCCTCATCTCAGTAATGTTTTGTTGATTTTCCCTGTGTGTCTGTATGTGTGCGCTGTAGTTTTCAATCGCCAGGCTGATCGGTGTGTTTAGACGGCGGGCTGTATCTGTGACAGACAGACGTGTTCGAACTATGAATGAAGTTCTGACTTGCATCAAACTTATTAAGATGTATGCGTGGGAGGAGTCTTTTGAAAAAACAGTTTCAGGTTGTCCATCCATTTTATTTTATTTTCTCATGACTCTGTGGAATGCACTAGACATTCCATTTTCTCTCATTTATTCCTACCTTATTTTTTCAAACCTAGATATCAGGAAAACGGAGAAGTTGCTATTGCAAAAGGCTGGTTATGTTCAGAGTTTAAACTCTTCCTTTACAACAATAGTTCCCACACTAGCAACCATCCTCACCTTCATTGTCCACACTTCTCTGAAACTGCCTCTTCTACCTTCTACTGTAAGTGCAAAAACAAAAATATGCTTATATTCTGCTAAATAAATGAATAAATAGGCACTACCAGTCAGAAAGTTTGGTGGCAGAAAGAAATGAAAACTTTTATTACTTTTTAATTCAATGCGTTTTTTTTTTTTTTTTTTTACTTTATTAAAGAATTCTGAAAAATAGCAAAAATAGCACCAAATCATATATTACAATGATTTCTGAAGGATCATGTGACACTGACTGGAGTAATGGCTGCTGAAAATTCAGCTTTGCCATCACAGGAATAAATTCCATTTTAAAATATTTTTTAATAGAAATAAAACTTATATTGTCCTGTATTTTTGATCAAATAAATGCTGACTTGTTTTAAAAACATATAATCTTACTGACCCCAGTGGACTTCTGGTACTGTAGATGTAAATTTGAGTATTTTAACTTCATTGCTTTTATACTATTGAGTTAACTCTAACCATTTTTTCTCCACAGGCCTACACTATCATTGCTGTGTTTAACTGCATGAGGATGTCTATGGGCTTGTTGCCATTTTCTGTTAAAGCGGTGGCTGAGGGTAAAGTGGCTCTCACTAGACTCAAGGTTGGACTCTTTAACGTTTCTCTCATTTATCCAAAGATAATTATCTCTCCTTTGTAATTAACTGTTGTTGAAAAGGTATTCTCTTTTGTCCCTGTGATTTTGTATCTTTAGCCCTATTACCTGCTCTAATCTTGTATAAGTTCAGGACATATTGAGGAAGATTTAAATATTGTTCATACAAGTGACTACAAGTGTGTAGGAAACATATTTCCAGAGTATTTTACACACGCTGTAGTTGATACTTTGACACATGTCGATTATGTCTGTTACACTGAATGAACATTTTGAACGGTCCTGATTTTTCTCAGCAGTACAATGCAAATAACCAAACATTTACTGCTTGCATCTCTACAGAAACTTATGTTGGTACAGAACCCCAAAGGTTATCTCACACAGGATAAGAATATGGATTTAGCGCTGGCCGTGGAACAGGCCTCATTCTCCTGGAGCCTGCCAGAAGCCATGAACTCCACCGAGAAGCCAAAAGATCCCTCTGAAAATGCCGACTTCAAACCTTCACTCAGAAACATCAGCTTCACTCTTTCAAAGGTGTGATATTACTATATTATATGGGATGTTATGACATTCCAATAGTTGATAAACATTCAGGATGTGTTCTAGCACTACAACAGAGTCTAATGAATCTCTCTGTTCATTTATAGGGAAGTCTGCTTGGGGTGTGTGGCAATGTTGGAAGTGGAAAAACATCTCTGATTTCAAGTATTCTTGAGCAGGTGTGGTGCCTATGTCTTTTCTGCATCCTGGCGAACAGTTTCACATATGATGTGGTGAGGCGTGACTGACAGTATAATTATTTATTCCTGCAGATGCATCTTCTGAGCGGGTCTGTGTCAGCTAATGGAACATTAGCATATGTTTCCCAGCAAGCCTGGATATTCCACGGGACTGTAAAGGACAATATCCTCATGGGAGAACCATTTGACCAAACCAGGTGAAATTTTAAACATCAAAGACTAAACAGGTCAAAGACTTTGGCCAACAGTTACATTTTTGTTTTTTTGAAAAGTGTCAGTAGAGTTCACTTCTGCTCAGTAAACTTTACAATCCAAATCAGGCAGTGCGGTTTCCAAAGTTTAACTAAACCACAAAGCCACATCTGAAGTTATATTATGACATTTTACTGGAGGCCAAATGCCAGCAGCAAGTCTATCATGTCAGCATCTTTATTGGCCAGAAGAGGAGAGATTAATGTAGTGGAAGATTTAAAATGGTAAACGCAGCACTAAACTGAACTTACTGAAACTGAAGAAAAAGTACAGTCATGTCTTAAAGCAATGAAATTATTCACGACCACAGCCTTTCACCTTATATTTTGTCATGGGTTTTCAGCTACTACAATAAATCTTGATAAAACCTCTACAGCCTGATCTACATGAAAGGTAAAAGAGAAACCTTCATGAAGATATAGTGATTAAAGGTCATTCAGATCTAATTTGATAAGCATGTATTATACAAATTTAACTGATATACAAATAAAAGCATCCCACAGTCTTGGCAAAATATTGCAGCCAAAAAAGATCAATTGTCTGTTGTCAACATTGTAGCAATGTATGTAGCACAGCTCACACAGAATCACTTTTAAACCAAGAAGGTTTCTCTTGGTTAACAAGGTGAATCTGCATGACCAACCTGATCCTGTTGCAAAATCTGCGTAGAGAAGTCTTTCACCCTCAAACTAAATATCAGATTGTGTGGACACTTGAAATGACTGGATTCCACCAGCAAAAAATTGCCAAACAGTGGTAAATGTGAGCACTCTTAGTCTCTTTAGAGCTAAATATTAGGCGGTGGGATTGCAAGACAGACAGAAGAAGATTAGTTTAGTATGAAACTCGACATTATTTCACTGAACAGCTAAATTTAGTGAGCAGGTCTCCGACATACACAGTTTAGACACCACTAACCCATTCATCTTGAAATTACAAATATAGCAAGTATTAATTTACCCCAGTGTCAGTCCTGTCATTCTAGGAAGATGTCCCTCACCTTTCTAACACATGTGATTTACCAGATCCTGTTTTAGTGCCAAGAAGACAATGAACCGCTTTATGGTGTTTTTTTATTGCTTGTAATGACTTTTATTGGATGGGGTAAATTTCTGGCTATGGTCACAGTCTTAGCTGCTTTATAATCAATGTAAAATTGTTGTTGAACATTGATCCTTTATACTGAATTGCTGCATCCTAAAAAATGTGGTATGTGCTTGCTGTGTTTTAGATATGCCAGAGTTATTTATGCCTGCTCTCTGAAACCTGATCTGGCAATACTTCCATATGGAGACCAGACAGAGGTCTGTTTCCACATTTTACCAACATACAGTACTCTAATTAGATACTAATACATTAGTATTGTAGTACTATGGAATTCAGTTATATAGCAAAGGAGGATGATAATATTACTTATGTGTGTGTGTCTAGATTGGAGAGCGAGGTATTAATCTTTCAGGTGGTCAGAAGCAGAGGGTCAGTTTGGCCAGGGCAGTGTATTCTAACAGAGACATCTTCCTTTTGGATGATCCTCTGTCTGCTGTTGATGCTCATGTTGGGAAGCACATATTTGAAGAATGCATCAAGAAAGAGCTGAAGGGCAAATCAGTCATTCTGGTCACTCATCAACTGCAGGTAAGCCACTCTAACATTATGCTATTATATCTTGTTCATTGGCTTTGCAGGCCTCTTTTCTCTTCGAAAGATTTGAACTGTTAGTGGAGTAAATATTTGCTCCTACCAGGGAACATCTAGATATGATTTCCAGTAGCTTCTGAAAACATGAAAATATCAGGGAATTTTAAGTGGTTTTTGTGGAAAAGTCAAGGTCATCAGTAAAATATTAAGTCATTTTATTATCTAATAAAAAAAGCTAAAAATGCTAAAAATAAAGATATTTTTTTAAAGTAATACAAAAACCAGGCCAGTTTCTAACAATGTTTATTATTCTAGTTTTTATCTAAAATACTTAATTGACCAGTTATAGCTCTTGTGTAAAACTAAATCTGCTTCAAAAAATGATTTTAGATAAATAAACCTAATTAAACAATGTTTTTTGTCAAACAGATGTTTCAGAGATTAAGGGCTGTAGTTGTATGTATGTATGTAAAGTTAATATATAACCGCTGTCGTGAAAGAAGATACAATATAAAACATGCATGGAAATGCACATAAACCTTGATGATTAATTAGTGTTGTCGTAATACATTTAATGTATAACCTCCTCGGGTTGGGAAAACGGTCATCTAAGCCTGCCTCACCGGTTATGTAATGGCAGTAACACATTTTATTTCACATGCATTCCCAAAATTCCTCATAAGAGAAAGCTCAAACCTTTTGTTGACTCATGTCACACAGCATGTCTTAGCAACAGTGTGAGTCAGTGTGACTCAGCACAGCTGCCTTTAATGTGCAATTCTACAGAATGATCTGAGAATCATAACTTTTAATAAGTTATTCCCAGATTTATTGCGTGCTCATCTCAACCGATGTCATCAGCTGCTCCTCTCTGTTGTGTTTGCAGTATTTGGAGTTTTGTGATCAGGTGTTGCTGTTGGATAATGGTGAGATAAAGGAGGCAGGGACTCACAGTGAATTGATGAAATCTAAAGCCCGCTACGCTCACCTCATTAACAACTTCCAGCTGGAACAGAGCAATGTAACCACTCTCACTTACTCCTCTCAATTGCTTTATCAATGAAATAGGCCATTAAAATAAACATATGTTGACATGTACCAGTTTCAAATACTAAGCAAAAACAAAATCTGAGAACATAATGACTTGTGTGTCACAAAATTTCTTCTTAATTTTCATTTTTGGATCATATAGGAAGATTCAGAGTCCGATTCCAAAACACATACCGAACACAATGACTCTAAACAGACCAATACAGATGAGCCCAAAGTCAACGGAATCGAAAACCCAGGTTAGTGGTTAAATATGTCATTAACAAGAGTTAAAAGAATCTACTTCTCTTTCATTTTGGATCCCTTTAGAAGAGCAACAACAAATCAAACTGGCCAAGTCTAAAAAATTAATAGCTATTTACTACCGTCTATTGATAAACTATTATTTTCATTATAAACTGCAGTGAATCTTATTATAATTTCCTTGAGATTATTTGATTTTGTAATAAATTACAATAAATAAATGAATGCATATAAGTATTTCTACATGTTTTACAAGAAATATAATTAATAGCTGAATGTGATTAAAAATTACATTCGAAAAGACTGTCTAAACAAAGCATCGTGGCTTCCATATAAATTCAAAGTTTAGCATGAAAATTTTTAATTCAGCATTGTGTTTTACAGATAGATATAAGGCTGGAGGATTGTGCCAAATTTGTTTTCACGTGACTTGATCGCTGTAGGAGACGTTACAGTTTAAATATGCAGTCCCTACACCTGCTAAATATCATTAAATGTAATGAATAATTATTTTGATAAAACAGACATCTGCTTAAAACATCTGTATTTCTGTTCTCTTGATAGCTTTCGATATGTCTGATGAGAAACATGTAACAAATGAAATACCCAACGACTCCACGGAAACAAAAGGTAGAGAAATGAACACAATCACAATATAATCAAGAAAAAATCCATTATATTCATACTGGTTAGCTTTGACTCACACAAAAGGTCTGTATGTGTTACAGGGAAAAAGGATCAGTTAGTAACACGAGAAGTATCGCTTGAAGGTTCAGTTACGTGGAGGACTTACCACGAATACTGCAAAGCTGCTGGAGGTTTTTTTCTTCTTTCTCCACCTCTGTCTCTTTGTACTTTATAAATGCTGTTAACACTCTTTCTAATTTATACCTTTATCTCTGTCTATATATCTTTGTAGGGTATATACTGCTGTTCATTGTTATTCTTTTCTTCATTCTTCTCGTGGGATCGACTGTTTTCAGCAGTTGGTGGCTGAGTTTCTGGTTAGAACAGGGATCAGGGGTAAATACATACACGCACACACACACACACACACACACACACACACACACACACACACACACACACACACACACACACACACACACACACACACACACACACACAAATTCAAGACCTTACCATCTTACTATCAAATCACTGTTTTCTCTCTCTTTTCTTATAGAACAGTAGTAGTAATTCATCAAGCAGTGGTAATATCTCTGAGAATCCAGACCTGCCATTCTACCAGATGATTTATGGCATTATTATTGTTGTTATGGTACTGCTGTGTATTGCCAAGGGCTACACCTTCACTAAAGTCACTTTGCGTGCTTCTTCCAAACTGCATGACACCATGTTCAAACGGGTACGACATATTATCAGCAGATCAACCCCCCCCACTAATATATTAGTGATATAGTAGATTAATTAACTATGATTCATTTTATGATTCCTGTACTGTTTTTTTTTTTTTTTTTTTTTTATTTAGATTAGACTTTTAATTTATTGTTATTGCTTCATGGCAAAGGAACTCGTTTTTATAATGTGAGTGATCAAGTTTAAGTTGAAGTGATCAAGCATTGTGCTACTATTTATTCTGTAAAATGAGAACTGCAGCATTTTGATACCATGTGACTGTACTTTTCATCAGATCCTCGGAAGCCCAATGAGTTTCTTCGACACAACTCCAACTGGCCGCCTGGTGAACCGCTTCAGTAAAGACCAAGATGAGGTTGATGCAGTTTTGCCTTTCAACATGGAGAACTTTTTGCAGTTCTGTCTGATCGTCACTTTCACCATTCTCACCATCTGCGTAGTGTTCCCATACCTCCTGATCGCCGTGGGAGTTCTCGCAATCATCTTTGCCACAATCCTATAGTGAGACATAAACATTAAACCTTAACATCATAAGATCAGGTTTCGTTTTTTTCCAGAAGTAGAATACAGTTACAATCACTGATCCACCAAACAGGTTTCAATGGCATAAAATATGCAAACCATCTGTGTTTTCTCTTTGCCCTAGTGTTTTCCAAAGGAGTATTCGTCAGATGAAGAGGATGGAGAACGTGAGTCGTTCTCCCTGGATCTCTCTCACCACCTCTACCATACAGGGACTCAGCACCATCCATGCCTATGACAAAAGAAAGCAGTACATTGAACAGTAAGATAGTAGCCTCAATATATTTAGATATTAGATATTCATTTATATTAGAAAATATTTTAGAGAGACATACAGTGCTTGGAAACATGTTGTGGTACTTGAAAAATGAATATGAAACTCATGAATCATATCACAGAATGACTCAGTAATTATTCAGCATACCTAAGCAATAGCAGGCAAGCATAAGTGTTAATATTTAGACCAACAACATGATTACAAGTGGAATATTGCTTTTATGCAACAGTCCAGTTCATACTGCAAACCGAAATTGAATTGTAACTTACATTTTAGACACAATATTGTCAGTTACTTCATCTGTTTCTGCTCCACCTAAGAAACCAGAACAGAATGAGTGTTTTTTTAAACTCAAATCAGTTGAGTCAATGACTCAAAGACAGCTGTGTGTTGCCACCTACTGGTGAAATGATGAAAGACCCACTGCTGCTGTTGGACTGGATAAGGCCAAATAGATTCAGGGACCAGAACTAACTGTTGTATAATTTGAAATAACATTAAGGCCATAAGATCTATGGCTTTTGAAGAGAACTCAGAAGAAAAAGTCATCACCATTTGTTTAGTCCAACTGATTGTATGTTGACTTCACATTAAATAAATGTAGAAAGCAAACCAATGAATTGAAAGTCATGAATTGTTTGTGTGTTTCCAATGACAGGTTTAAGATGCTGAGTGACACCAACTCAAACCACTTCATGCTGTTTAATTGTGGAACTCGCTGGCTGTCATTTTGGTTAGACTTCCTGTCCGCTACTGTTACTCTGATTGTGGCACTTTTTGTAGTGCTCAGCTCCAATGAGACCATAAGCCCTTCTCAGAAGGGCCTGGCCTTGTCTTACACAATACAGGTAACTCTCACAGTAGGTTAACAAATGAAAGTTTATGTCAAATTCAACTAGATGTCTGAGCACGTTTCTTGCATTTCTGTCATTGCAGTTGACAGGAATCCTTCAGTTTGTGGTGAGATTGTCCACCGAGGTGGAGGCAAAGTTTACCAGTGTAGAGAGACTGCTTGAGTATATTACGGTCAGAGACTTAGAGACTTAAAAACTTAAGTTTACCTCAGTATATCATACATTCATATTCAGTTTAGAAGATGGTTTTGATTTCTTATCCCTGTGTGCTGTAGAATTGTGTATCAGAGGGTCCACGAAGTGTGAAGGATGCGAATACTTCCTCCGGCTGGCCACAGGAGGGCACTATTACCTTTCAAAAATACAGTATGAGATACAGGGACAACACGCCCATAGTCCTCAATAATCTCCACATAAATATTAAACCAGGGGAAAAAGTCGGCATTGTGGGACGCACTGGCTCTGGTGAGAGAGAATGTATTATGTTTTATTCAAAGCTTAATTTATGTTTTAATTTTTAAATTTGAAGCTTAATTTTCTCCTGTTATTGTTAATATTGACAGTTAATATTGAGTTAATGTTGACAGTTACCTGGGTTAAGTTCAAAAATAAAAAGTCGTGATATGTACTATAATATGTTGTTGCCTTGATAAAATGCAGATTGCGAATATCAGTAAAGGCATTTGCACTATGAATGAGGATGTTCTGCCAGATCTTTCTGAAACTGATCACTCGTTGACCCTCTCTTTCTGATTCAGGGAAGTCCTCTCTGGGTGTGGCATTGTTCCGTTTGGCAGAGCCGGCTGAGGGCACTATATTTATAGATAATGTGGACATCTGCAAGCTGGGGTTGAGAGATCTTCGCAGCCGACTCTCCGTCATACCACAGGATCCTGTCCTCTTCATCGGCACTGTCAGGTGACCTCTCACCTTTCAACTCTTCCACTCTTCTACTATCTTATTCACAACTGGTACTTATTCTACCAGTGAATCTCCTCGCTTAAAATTACTTGAAACTGAAATGGGCAACAGTTATTGTGAGACATCACAATTGCAAAAACCTATTTGCAATTACAAGGATTATACAGATATGAAAAATAAACTGGCAGTTATCTTTGATACTCAAAACCGCGATCTACATATTGTGTGTGTATTGTAATCTTGTACATTTTGTGGTCACTATAGAAATAGTCACTATATTTGGCATGAACCAGAAATTGTTACTGTTGTAAATCCAAGTAAAATGGCTTCTCAAATGGACAAAAAAGGGTAGGGCTTGATTTTGTCCATCTGGAATTTATTTGGATTGTTGCTGTCTGGTTACTGGACAACTTTTTTGAAGAGCAACACTGCTCTTCGCTGATGACGTGCACCATATCGTGTCATCAGCGAAGAGCAGGGTTGCTCTTCAAAAAAGTTGTCCAGTGTTATTTTAGTATTATTGATATGGTACCCTCTCAGAAAAACATGCACAAAAGCTGTCATTGGGGTGGTACCCTTTAACAATGTACTAATATACACTTCAGGTACTAATATGTAACTTTAAGGAGTGAATACAGTACAAAGGGGTACCCTTTGGAAGGGTACTACTCCAGTGATAGCTTTTTTACTCTTATTTCTATAAGTGTATTTTTAATAATATTTTTAAATAGTTTTAGTTGTATATTTTCTTTGTTTTCCATTTTAGATAAATGCCTAGTTAGTAACTTTTGCTCTGGTTTTGTCATTTTATTATATATATATATATATATATATATATATATATATATATATATATATATATATATATATATATATATATATATATATATATATATATATATCCATATCATTTTCATTAATTTTTGTGTTAGTTGTAATTATTAGTACAGTTAGTTATTAGTACACCAAGTTAAACTTAATGAAAATGAGAAAAGTTGCCTTGGCAAAAAAGCCGAAAATAAAATAAAAAATAATGATTTGCACAGCTAAATTATTTATGATAAACACCGCAACATTCCATAAAAAAAGAAGAATTGTTGATTTAGATTTGATGGTGACTTCAGTTTGTGTGGTTACTTTATACAGGTATAACCTGGACCCCTTTAACAACTACAAAGATGAGGAGCTCTGGCTTGCTTTAGAAAAGACCTTCATGAAGGACACGGTAAAGACTTGAATGAGGCCTACAAGCGATACATGTTTTACATGGCAGAAAATAGCTCGGATACTCACACTTTTTCAGCTACAGGCTTCCGAAGTTTCAAACTTGATGAACAATACCTTTTTGTATAAGTATTTGGCATTTTATCAATTGCCACTTTAACTCCATTCACTCATTATGATAAAGTTAGCTTTCAGGTGATCCGTGGGGTGCCACGATTTCATTGTGATTTCAACAGTCACGGTTTCTACTAGGAGCAGCTCAAACATCATTAAGTTAATCTAGCCTTTTATGTGAGGATATGATTTATTGAGAGAGCAAAGAAAAATCACAATATAAGAGTGGGCATGTTAGTTTGAGCTGCACTATAGTGATGAAACATAGACGTAACATCTGCTTAAATTCCTCTCAGTACCTTTCAGACTTTGGGCCATGGTAACATAAAAAAGAATAGAGAAACAGCAATAGACTATAATAGTTAAAGAATATAAAAGAAACGCTCAGGCATTCAGGTGTTAAATCATCCACACCTCTCTTTCTCTCTCTCGTGCAGATTGCTAAGCTGCCAGAGAAGTTGCACTCTCCAGTAGTGGAGAATGGAGAGAACTTCTCGGTCGGAGAGCGGCAGCTCATGTGTATGGCCAGAGCGCTCCTCCGCAATTCAAAAGTAAAAGCACAAACACACTCAGAATACCCTCGAAAATATTCCTTGCTCTTGATGTGTCTGATAAAATTTGTTTTTACAGATCATTCTACTGGACGAGGCGACAGCTTCTATAGACTCGGAGACTGACAGCATGATCCAGCACACCATCAGAGATGGTTTCCAACACTGCACTATGCTCACAATCGCCCACAGAATCAACACGGTATTGGAGAGTGACCGCATACTCGTCATGGACCAGGGCAAGGTAATCCACTGCTTCTTATATATAAGTTGACTTATTCTACATACATCACAGCATCATTAAATAAGCCTACTTCTATGTTTTTCTCCAGGTGGTTGAGTTTGATCCACCACAGGACTTGATACAGAGGCCGAACTCTTTATTTGCATCACTTCTAGCAGCAGCTAATCAAGTGAACTCATGAAGCACTCACATACTCATATAGACCTTGACAAACTGGAGGGGGAGGGGGCGGGGGCAATTGTTTTTCTAAAGGGGACCTCAGTAAGAGAGGGAAGAGGGACAGGGACACAGAACTTTTTAACATTAGTAAGTAAAAACATTGCACTTTTTTATTTGTGCTTCACATTATTAATGTAATTTTCTTGTAAAACTTCAGAGGGCTCTGCACATTTTTGTTCATGTGCTTTATATGTCTTCTTTATATATTGTATCTTACCAACTCTGTATTTTGAAAGCTATTTACTTGTAGCCACAGCACTTACAGACTAAGCTTTAAATGTTTGCTCATTTTTCATAGGTTCATCAAATGTATATATTTAAAATATTTATTTGATTTTTATATGAATGAAACAGATATCAAAGGACAACAAATGCACAAATAAAGCCTTGTTTCTCTCTTGTAAGCTTGTATTTCACTTTATAGCATAAGTACATAAGTACATTTCATTTATGCTTGGAGAATGTTCTAGTTGAGTCAGTGTGTGTGTGTGTGTGTGTGTGTGTGTGTGTATTTCTAATCTTGGACACTGGGTGTCTCTCTCCTCCTCCAGTACTAGAGCTTATTGGGCCATGGTTGCATCAGTGGAGACACTAACTGATGAAATGTGTTGAAATTTCAGCATCAGCGTGCATCTCAGACTGATGAGGGATTGAGGGAATTATTTTAACTCAGTGGAGAGACAGCGTGAAAGACATTTATCAAATATCAGTGACTTTTTATTGCTTGTGTCCAATATTCTTCAGCATAACTTGTGCAGTGAGGCTCGTGCGCCCATATGACGCATCATTTAAAACACTTTCTTTCAGAGACTTTTGTGTTTTAAGTTATATATTTTTCTATTTTGAGCAATGCACCATCAACACTTATTTAGGCCAATACCTTTCAACAAACACTCACAAGTCTTGTTTAAGTACACCAAGTTTCTATTGGCACTTGTTGTTTATTGATTGTAATGTCATCCTGTTCTGTCAGTCTGTCATCAGGTGAGAGGAGGAACCACTCCCACTGACTTCCTGTCAAAGACTTTTCCCGTCATTTGCGGATCATGTTTAACTACAGCGTTAGTCATGATTTACACTTTAGGCGCAGCTTTACTCAACAATGAACAAACTGTACGATAAGAAACATGCACACCAGCACAAAGTGTCATTGACTGCCAGTACCTGTGTCAGTATCGCATGAGTCATCTAATCAAATATTCACTTCCCTTTAACCGAGAATCCAACCGTATATTGAATCTTCAACCTTTAAACATTCAGTCAAGGCTTTAGTGACTACTACTTCATGGAATAAAAATACAAGGCAACTTTTGGTGTAACAAACTTCTTTGTATTAACTTTGTCTTGCACCCACTAGGGTGCAGTGTTGTCTGAGAAAGTTGAGAACTTTAGAGCAAATATTAAAAGCACAAGTGGCCCAAAAAAGTATTTGGACACGCAAGTCACACTTATAAATGTCTCCGTGCCATTACGTTAGGTGATTAAATATCAAACCAAGTGACATTTCTTTTAAAGAAAGCATACTTTTCAGGCAAAACATTAATGTATAAATGATAAAATAATTGCTATACTGTTAAAAAAAAAGCATTTGAACACCTTGTTTACAAACTTAGTGTAACATGTCCATAGTTAATAGTTTGCAGATACTGTTTGCTTTGATATTTTAAATGTGACTCAATGCACTTTAGGTACATGCTGCATGTATAAGTCAACAATTCAACCTCAATCTGCATCAGAGAAGGAGTTAGTGTCAAGGATCCCAAATAGGGGAAATACGATCACCTGAGTGCCAGATCTAACCAATGATGTAAAGATCTGCAGTTGTTTTACAATCCTGTGTTGAACTAAAACTGATTTAGGTTTTTATCAAGGCCCTTTGTCTCTCTCTTTCTCTCTCTCATTCGGTTGGTAGTTTGCAAGAACAATAAATCATTGACAAATGTGAGCTCTATTCTTAGCCTTGTATTACAGTTGGCCCTAACTAGTTCTTTCCTAACACTGTTGGACAAAGCTGAATGCATTGTTTCTGATCAGTGAAAGGGATCTTTGATCAGGCCAAGGCTTAATTGAAGATGATAAAGACAGTAAGCAGGCATGCTCAGTGAGGCCAGATGTGCCTGTAATAGTCCCCAAAGCTTTGCACACGCACAGCGATCGCAATATAATTGTGTTTTCCCTTTTGGAGAGTTTGGCCAACGATGTTAAGTAGAGGAAGTCTTCAATCACTCAGCACTGAAGCTGTTCCTCAATACAAGAAAAAAAAGAATTATTACACCTCTCAGTCTGTTTGTGAAGTCCTGCTGTGATCTGTCAGCTTTGGTGTGATGGAACTTTCAATATATTATTTTTCTGCTTATAAAATAATATTAGCAAAAAATAATAATGCTCATCATCATTATCATAATCATGGTCATTTGTTCAAAATGTATAATGTAATGGAATGTTTTGGGCTCTGCTGAACTCTGGTATCAAGTGTATTTTAAATCAGAGAATTAAGAGTGATAACTGTAAATCATTTCAGGCAGGTGATTAATTTAGTTAGTCTACTGTTGCACAACATATGCATGTAATATTGCTGCAGTGTTCATCTTGTTACTAGGTTGATTGTTTTGCATATTGCAATAGACCATTTTTTTTACTTAGTGGAAGCTTTAAAGGGATAGTTCACCCAAAAATGAAAATTATGTCATTAATGACTCACCCTCATGTCGTTCCAAACCCGTGAGACCTCCGTTCATCTTCGGAACACAGTTTAAGATATTTTAGATTTAGTCCGAGAGCTTTCTGTCCCTCCATTGAGAATGTATGTACGGTATACTGTCCACGTCCAGAAAGGTAATAAAAACATCTTCAAAGTAGTCCATGTGACATCAGAGGGTCCGTTAGAATTTTTTGAAGCATCGAAAATACATTTTGGTCCAAAAATATCAAAAACTAAGACTTTATTCAGCAAGTTATGTAATTAACCGGATCGTTATGAGCGCGCCGTTCACAGCACATCCGGTTCGCGAACGAATCACTTGATGTAACCGGATCTTCTTGAACCAGTTCACCAAATCGAACTGAATCGTTTGAAACGGTTCGCGTCAACAATAAGCATTAATCCACAAATGACTTAAGCTGTTAACTTTTTTAACATGGCTGACACTCCCTCTGAGTTCAAATAAACCAATATCCCGGAGTAATTCATTTACTCAAACAGTACACTGACTGAACCGAGCCAGATAACGAACGAAACATTGACTCGTTCTCGGAGTCAAGAACCGGTTGCATCGGTTTTCGGATCACCGGTAGTGATGGGAAGTTCTGTTCTTCTCCGCGAACCGGTTTCTTTCGGACAGTTTGATTCAATAAAACCGGTTGCCGAAAACGGTTCACCAGTTATTTTTGCACTCGACGTAATGACTTCATTGGCGATGATTGCCCTTAATTCAAGCCTTCGGTTTACCCCCGCTCATAACATTAGCACAGAATCAGTTCAGAATCAATCACCAAAAGAACAAGTTCGGTTCAGATGCGCTGTGTGTCAGTCTGAATCACGCATGCGCAGTTTCATCAGCTCCTCGGTTCTCGAATCGGACGCGTCCGACAGAAACGGTTCTTGACTCGAGAACGAGTCAATGTTTCGTTCGTTATCTGGCTCGGTTCAGTCAGTGTACTGTTTGAGTAAATGGATTACTCCTGGATATTGGTTTATTTGAACTCAGAGGGAGTGTCAGCCATGTTAAAAAAGTTAACAGCTTAAGTCATTTGTGGATTAATGCTTATTGTTGACGCGAACCGTTTCAAACGATTCAGTTCGATTTGGTGAACTGTTTCAAGAAGATCCGGTTACATCGAGTGATTCGTTCGCGAACCGGATGTGCTGTGAACGGCGCCCTCATAACAGACCCGGGAGAGAAGTCAATGCTGAATAAAGTCGTAGTTTTTGATATTTTTGGACCAAAATGTATTTTCGATGCTTCAAAAAATTCTAACGGACCCTCTGATGTCACATGGACTACTTTGAAGATGTTTTTATTACCTTTCTGGACGTGGACAGTATACCGTACATACATTCTCAATGGAGGGACAGAAAGCTCTCGGACTAAATCTAAAATATCTTATACTGTGTTCCGAAGATGAACGGAGGTCTCACGGGTTTGGAACGACATGAGGGTGAGTCATTAATGACATAATTTTCATTTTTGGGTGAACTATCCCTTTAAGAAAACATACAGGTCAACTTATAAAACAGAAAGTTTCAACAGAAATTTCATGTCCAAATTATTATTTTATTTTATAAGTGAGAATATCCATGTAATAGGCAGGATAATGTATAGTTATGTCTTAATTCTTGGCCTAATCGAGAAATTGTTTTACACATTACTACAAATAATTCTCATCTTACAAAAACCTTGTTACTATGGTTAAACCATGGTAACCACAAATTAACCATGGTTTTGCTACACTAACCATTATTTAACCATAGTAAAACTGGTTATACAAATTGTAATCAATTAAAAAAAAAACACTTTTACTATAATAAAACCATGGTTAATTTTGGTAAGGCAAAACTTAACACAATGGAATATGTTTGTCTTACTGGTTAGATAATTACATTGCACAGTAGTGTAAAAAAATCTTTATTGCTTAATTTATATTTATTCAATCTTGAATAGTGAAATAATGTTACTTTCACTAAATGTTCAGTTGATTCATAGTAATTAATAGAAAATGACATCTATGTATGTGTTTGTTTCCAAATACATTTCAGGAAAAAAATACACATCAAGTACTTGCATCAAACATAAACATTTCAGAATGTTTGTCTGAGCTCTTTAAGACAAAGTGCTTATTTAGATTCGTTTCAGAGAGACGGTAACCAAACCAAACCAAAGTTTGCCAGTTAATCAGATCATTATATACGTTTTTTAGTGTTTTCTTTTTTGTAAAGTAAAACAACATGACTATCCTTCCAGGACGACTGGCAGACTTGACTGGGATCTGAGAATGTTTCAAGACACAAGCCCACCGTGACTTCACTCCCCTCCACAAGCACTAAACCCCAATGATAAGAGAACCTTCTGGAAAACATTTCCAAATGAAAACAAGAGATGTCATTAATCCAAGTATTCCAAACACACCTGTTTCTAAAACAATAATAAAATGTTAAACAATAATAATAAAAAACCCTGACCTTAAATACTAACACTTAATCACGTTGGCTAATCACACTCCAGAATCCTCAGTTCAACTTTACTGAACACACTGAATGAAAGTCAGCTACCCTTCAATTCACATTAAAGGGGTCATGTGATGCTTTTTTTAAAGATCATTATTTTGTGTATTTGGTGTAACAGAATATGTTGACATGCTTTAATATTCAAAAAAACACATTATTTTTCAAATACTGTACATTATTGTAGGTCCTCTATGCCACGCCTCTCTCAAACACGTCATTTTCTACAAAGTCCCTCCTTCTGACAAGCCCAGTCTGCTTTGATTGGCCAACTGACCCAGTGCATTCTGATTGGCCGAGCACCGGAAGCACTCGTCAGAAAAGTAACGTCCCTTTCCATAATGGCAAGCTTCATCTTTCAAAATAAATGTAAAGACAGTTAATAATGTCCTTAGTTTTACCATCAGTTCAACAGAGTCGCGTGACAGGCACAGTTATGAAGCTCGTATGTGTTTGCAGTACACAATCCATGGACGGTTAAGACAGCTGACTCCACTGTGTGACCCTGTCTGTCTCTCTCTCTCTCTCTCTCTCACACACACACACACATGTAAAACTCTGCATTTGAAGTCAATAGCAAATAATTAAACTAATAATAAAACATGCTTACAGTAGCTGATTCAGAAGCGCAAGATTGTCGTAGCAAAGTCAGAATTACCTCCTCTCCTAGGTTCACGAAGCGGTCGTCCATAAAATGTGTTGCTGTTCTGTTGTAAGTAATCCAAAAGATTTCTAAATGCATCTACTTTCAGAAGGCCAAGTAAAGTGCTTTTGCTTTCACCTAGATACACACAGCATCTCCCTGACATGGCTGCTTCAACACTAACTGTGGTTACTGAAACCACACCTTCTTTCTTTGCATGAACATTTGGGCGGCATTACGCAAATGTTTCCACATAGTGACGTAGAGATGTGGGGGCGTGTAAGAAACGAGCCGTTTCAGGGGGGTGTGGCAGAGTCTTAAATTTGATAAAGAATATCTCTTTGGATTTGAATCTTTAGTCTTTGCAACTTTACAGAGCATCTTTATTCACCAAGAGCTTGTAAAACTCCAAAGAGAAAGGAAAATTTGAAATTGCATCATATGACCCCTTTAAAAAATGTCATGCATCTGGATACTAGGTGATAATCAGGGGTGCTGTTTTTACTACATTGCTGACAAATAGCAAAAATCAAGCATTTAAAACCTGTTTAAATGGGAGCGGACATTTTGTTTAGCTCTTCTTTAGCATTTGTTTGTTCTTGTATTTTGCCAGTATGTACGTTTGTGCTTTCTATTTTTTTTTGTCCAACGTGTTTTTCCCCTTCTCCGCACATAAACCCCCTCAGACTGTCTCCTTTCATAATTAGCCCTGTCGATCTTACTTCTCTCTCTCTCTCTCACACACACACACACACACACACACACAAACACGCAGGCAAAGGCACATTAACATGCACACAACAACAGCCTAAAAGGCCCATCACTCCCACCTCTGTCAACTGGTTGTGGTGGTGATAATGACACATGGTTTCACAGTAAAAAAGTCCAACATTGTGATTTACAGAAGATGCTCAAGGCCATAAATCACAAGTCCTGGTTTACATTACCTTTCAGCCAGTTGAATATGCACAGAGCTATACTGGGTGTGGTATGTGTGGGATATATTGAGGTGGATTCAAAGTATGAAATCAAATCCAGTGTCATGACTCTGCAGCAGCAGAATGTACTTGCGGTAACACGGCATTTCCTGTCTCACCCTTTTACAAGGAAAGAATTCCCAATCTGAGTCAGCTAAATCAGGTATATCTGGAACCAGGTTGTTTACCTGCTACACCAGGGGTGTTTTTTATGATTAAATCTGACACCTGATATCAGATTTAAATGCACCATTTTTTGACAGGTTTCACGGCCGTGACCAAATGAAATAGTATTAAGAGGTCATGCCACCCCATCCAGCTTTGTATAAATGACACCTGTTAATCCTCAGGAATGTTTCCACGAACACCTAAAAACTCGCTCTCTCTGGATAAGATATGGTAATCAGTGAGCTGTAAAACTAGACCATTGAACCTAACAGGGACTGAGGTTGTTCTGTGGACTTTAAACACAAAAGACATTCTTTTACCCTCATCCTTATCTCTTTTTTCCTGCCGTTTGTTCCCGAGTCTCAAACTCAAAGTTTGATGGTGATAATATATCACCAGCTATTATGCTGAGTATGTGTCTGATAAAGCTAATCCACTGATATTCTTCTGCACTCAAACAGCCTGGACTTCCGGGATTTAGCTGGATCTTCAGTATTTAAATGGCAAAGGTACAAAAACATCAGCATGTTTTTGCACCACTGCCATTTGAAAGCGCAACACTTCTGGCAGTAAGTGAGGATGAGCACCTGAAGTTAATTGCGTCACTGCTGCCATAAATCCAGCTTAGCATCTCTACTTCTGTAAAGGCCGCTCTTCCCCTGTGTATGGACAAGATGCATCCCAGGTTCCCTTAATGGATTAGTTCACCCAAAAAATGAAAAACCTGTGATTATTTAAACATCGTCCAAACTCATCTTATGCCAGAACACGAAGGAGAAATTCTGAAGACAATACTGGTCACCGTTTTTCATAATTACAATGAGACTAAAGCTTTCTAGCTACAAAGAGGATGCAATACACCATAAAAGTCTTTATGATGCCTTAAGGTCATCAATACAATAGCCTACTGAGATAAAGAGTCATTAAGTCACATCCAAATCTTATCTTGATTTATTGAAATTAAGTCATTTTATTCAACTTTGCTTATTATTTAATGTCCATTTTTCTTAAAGGTGCTGTATGTAGGATTCACACCGAGTGGTTGAACTAGGTATTGAAGTCCAAGTTCAAAATATTGGAGAGGGTTTTTTCACCCGGCCCCTCCTCCTCAGACTTGACACACTTGCCAGGTTGCCAGATTGAGGACACCAACAGGAACGAGCGCACTTGACAATGAATGAAATGAAATATGCTGTGTTTTCCACCAACTGGCAACCCGGGGTGCCAAAATACAATTGGGTATACTGGCAGTGGGCTGGTTTCACAAACCAAAACAGAGACCAAAATTCTGGCCCAGAACGCACCTTTTCAAAGGAGAATAACTGACTGTAGCATTGTTTTTCAGATAAAAACTATGTTAACTTGACATGTGTCTTAAATATCTGCAAACATATTATGGTGTTTTTATGCTTTAGTAGAGTCAAAAACTTACATACAGCGCCTTCAATTTTGACTCAACTGAGAAATTGTAATTGTAATCACTAAGTATTTATTTGGTCTAATGCTTACTCAAAGTTACTCTAAGTCATTAGACATGAACTTTGTCATTTTTTGTGCTTTGTCAAAAAATTGTTTCCTTACAAGTTGCCTTTATACGAAAAACTGTGGCCTGTCATTTGCTAACTAGGCCACAATGCAGCAAGGTTTCGGACGTAGCATTTGTAATCACGGGGTCTGATGAGACCCTTTCACCCATCCAAGCCTTTTACATTGCAACATTTGATGACATATTGGCCCCATTAACAGTGTGAAGTGATTGACTACAATGCAATAACCTTTTCCCTACTGAAACCCTCCATATGAACAGATAAGCTGTGTAAATCACCTCTGAGTGAATGCAGATGTATGCTCATCTCTAGCTCTCAGGCAACCTTTCTGTTAGGTGAAGAGCCTGCCCTATAAGTGTGGAACTATACCTGCGTTATGTTAAGCAGACACTATATTATTATATTGTTTGACAGATTAATAAATCCAAATAAATGAAAAAAATACTGAGTGTGGTGTACAAGCCATATTATGTGCAAATTATAGTGTATATTTATTAGACATTCTGCACATGGTGTTGGCGAATCTCACTCATTTGTAACCTGAAAACAAGTGTCTGAATGTACTTTTACAGAATATATAAACAAAAATGTTTAATTTCAGTAGGCAATAACTTTAATTGAATTAACTGGTCTCACAAAAAATGGCAATGGGATTTTTAAAATACTTTTTAATGCATTTCAGAATCGGCCTCCTGGTACTCCTGCTCAGCACTTTTACAACAGTTGGTGGTTCCCACTGACTTCCATAGTATTTCTTTTCCTACTATGAAAGTCAATGGGAACCACCAACTGTTTGATTATCAACAATCTTCAAAATATCTTATATGTTCAACATAAGAAAGAAACTCATACATGTTTGGAACGACATGAGGGTGAGAAAATGATGACAGAATTTTCATTTTTGGGTGAACTATCCCTTTAATAGAGACAAAATGTATCAATGCCTGAGAGATAGCCTATTTAGCAATTTAAATATTTTGACCTGTCTGATCCAAGTCCTGCAGTGTGAAATGACAGTGATGACAGTCAGAACTTTGAAAGTCATGTAGTGTATGGGCATCAAAAGCTGCCTAAGATGTCAAAGACAAGAGAAAATCGATCAAACTAAAATGTTAACATGTCCTGTATCAGTGAGACTGAATTGGCCAACTGTCCTCAGACAAAAGTTTCAAACAGTTTATGATAAACTGTTTGCTGACCAAGCCATGGGTGTGGATTTTGGTCTTCATTCACATTATTAGATCAAGTTCAAAACCCTGACAACTGTATGAGTTCCACCTGGACACAATATGCAATTTTCCTGTTTTTGGATCCCAACTTGGCCTCTCTGCCTCACAATACCAGTATCCCGAGCCCACTATCAGAACTATCAAGGGACTGGTCCATTGCACAATAACAGCACCCAGCCACAAAAAGTACCAACGGAAAACCGTATTAAAAAATGGTGTGTCATATCAGGAGAGTGTGGTCTAGAGTAATGACTGTCGGGGGTATTATTTGCGTGTTATGCAACATCAGTTCTATTGCGTTATAAAAAATGGGCACACAAACACGAACACTGTATTTTTTCTTTTTTTTTTGCTTGATAGTTCAGCAGCTGAGCCAGAGCAAAAATGACCTGAAGGTCTGTCCCTAAAAGCCTCTGAGGTATGGGGGCGGAGCTTGGCGAGATAGGACAGTGGGTGGCATCATGACACAAGCTTTCTAAGAAATGCTGGCATGATGGCCAAACTGAGTCCCATTAGAGATAAAGGTCTGATGAGTAATAGTCAGTTCTGTAATAGTGCAAGAAATGACCATCACACATGGTTAACAGCTATGTAGGGCAAGAGTTGATGTTATTTAGTGTGTTCAGCAGGTCTATCAGTAGAACTAGTTTTGAAATATAAAATAAAACCTACTGGGATACCAACAAATATACTAAATGTTGAATTTGGATTATTCAAAGATAAGTTTGGCAAAGTTTTAAACCTAGTGAACACTCCACAGAATACATTAGCACTCTGCTTCCAGCACAGAAATTCATTCATCCTTTGAGGAACATAAATGTGTTGTGCAGGGAAATTAAGGAGCCATGAGTGTATGAGTGTGTGTATGTGTGCTTGAATCACCATAAAACTGTCACTTTGCTAAGATCTCTGCTTGAGTCACACAGGCTCCACATTAAACTTGAAATGCTCAACACAAGTCAGAAATTGTTATGGCAGTCGTTTAAATAACCTCATTCATACAGGTGTGCATACAAGGAAATTATAGATGAAAGATGACCTTGAGAAAGCCATTACCATCATTTTATGCACACTTCATGATCATTTATTGTACCTGTTATCTTCTGAATGAACAGTGTGGGCACATACTGGTGAGGTTTTTCCACAACTATTCAAGTGCAGGGCAGTCCATCAAGACTCTGAGCCATATTATTATTGCATCTTTAAACTGTAGTAATTGAATTGAATAAAATGAAAATTCAGCTTTGTCATTGCAGGAAAAAGTTCAATTTTAAAAAAGATTAAAATAGAAAACAGTCATTTTACAGTAGTACTAGTTTACTGCATTTACTGTATCTCTGGAGAGAAAGAATAATACACTTAAAAAAAAACATTAAAAATTTTACCAACCCCAAACTTTTAAACAGTAGTGATTATTATATAAAAATATATTTATATAATATAAATATGCATTTGTTTTTAACACAGTATGATGAGAGACTTTTAATATATTATAAATAAATATTAGTCCAGGTAAAAGACTAATATGTATATTCCATTTCAAACAGAATATACAAGTGTCTTAACTTCATGGACATGACCTGCCAGTTGCTGCTTCTCTGTTAATTTATTTTTTGTTGTTTAAAATGTTAATGCAGAAATGTTAATGCAGAAAATGTTGACTAGATGCTGCTAGGCTCCCCAGACCAGCTAAAACGAAACTCAGAAACCTTGTCACGTGGCCCTTAAAGCAATATAGTGTAAAACAGTGATATCAGATGGCAGATTAGCCATTAAGGGCCCTATCATACACTCGGCGCAAGGCAGGTCTCAATCACCATAATGTAGATAATGCAATACAAATAGAGTGTGAATGAAACTGGGCCTCTTTAACTTATCGAATTACTTTAATAAGCGGTCATTAGAGTTTATTTCCTCCTGACAGCACACAGACTTTACTCAAAATCAGACAACTCAGATGACACACATTTACACTAACAAATGGAAAACTTCTGAGGTGTGTTCATGGTAACGTCACACAAGGCTGAAGGTAAGGATGTCTGGCTATATCTGACTTTGTTTGCTTTGAGATTTACTTCATTTTTTTGAGTTATAACAAGAGGTCAAACAGAATGGTCAGACTCAATTCCTTCCATCAAATCATTATAAATGTGTAAATGTGCAACTGTTCTTTTTTTAAATTGGAATGTAGTGCTGAGAACTAATAAATCAATGCTGTTTGCCTGTTCCATATAAAGATCCCAAAATTTGGATCCTGACTCAAATGGGATAATTTTACTTTCTCAACTGATGGTTATATCTATAATACATTTTATTAATAAAGAATCACATGGAACTTCCCAGTTTCATATAAACACAAACATGTAACAAATTCCCCCTTTAATGGTATACACGCACATGCAAAAACTCACAAACTGACACCAAAGTGGAACAAAGGTGATAGCCTTTCACTGTTGCAACAAGGTTGTTCACCAAAAATCTCTTCTGTGGATTAATCAGAACATCAGTTTCTAAATGGTTTATTTTCCTCGTATGTGCTCTTTCAGCAAACACACTGGAAGTCATTAATTTCTGGCATTAATTTTTCTTTTAGATTGTGTCCCAAATCCCTAAAGAAGTTTCAAAATCGATGAATGAGCTGTCAGAAGACAGTGGGTCTGCGGGGGGTGGTAACAGGACAGCGTGAGGCCGAGGATGAAACTCAAACCAGTAGATCATTGTGACAGGTGAAAGACAATGAAAGAAAAGAAGTGAAGAAAGCAGAAATATTTGTTGCTTAGTAAAGTGATTCTGCCTTTTGATGGAATGGTTTTATAATGTTGGATAGTTGCTGAACCTCAGAAACAAGACTGAAGACCCACAAGGAGCAAGTCGTGAAGAAGAAGTCATTAAGTCATTACTGTTCCCTTGAACAAAGCACTCAAGTTGCTCCTGCCTTGAACATAATGTACTGCAAGTGTCTGCTAAATGACTACTTACAATTTAATAGCAACAAAAACAGTATGTGATGAAGTCAAGGAGTTTTCTTTTGGATGTATGTTAAGTCAAGCCATAAGAATCAAATCAAAAACAGCAAAAACAGTATTTAACATAAGAACCACTACTACTAACTACTGAGCATTAATAATAATTGAACACCAAATCAGCAAAATGATTTCTAAAATCTGATGACTGGAGAAGACTGGCTACTGAAAATTCAGGAATAAATGACATTTTAATATATATTCAAATAGAAAACAGTTGTAAACTGTAATAAAATTTCACAATATTACTTGTTTTACTGTATTTTTGGATCAAATAAATGCAGCATTTGTGAGCATAATAGACTCCTTTTAGAGACATTAAAAAAATGTATTCCAAACTTTTGGCTGGCAGTGCATATTTTTTATTGTCAGTATATATACAGAACTACAAATTTTTGGATTTACCATTGTTAAAACAGGAACAATTATGATGTAAAATGTGCTATTTTTAGAACACTTATCAAGTAAGCAAACTTGTGTCACTGACCATGTTAACTGTTTGTACTAAAGGTCAGTTGCATTCACTGAAGGACAAAATGCTCTTTGGATGATCTCAAATCATGCTGGATCACATGATCATCAGGTTTTACACAAATTTCTGGTGCTTGTGTTCAGCTGTCATTTAAGAGAAATACCAAACACTAACAAATTTTGAAACACGTCTACATTTTTCTGTTATTTTCAAAATCATTTATTTAATTAGAAAAGCAGAAGCATTGTTACTAGCAGTTCCAGACTCTTGTCCTCCACGTGACAATAGCATGTGTGTATGTCCGTACATGAAAGTGTGTTCTTTCATATGCGTGCACGAGTGCTAGTGTCTGTCCTGAACTAACCCCAGCAGTCTCTCAGTGTTGGAAACAGATAAGGCAGCTGTGAAGGCCACAGATTGAGTGCCAGATGCTGTAAATCCAGGGTGCACTCACTCTCTACTGTGCACTGCATTGCAAACCTCCCTCAGGGATCTGCGTTGCATCTATCTCATGCCTGATCCACGCTATAGTCACTGTCCTTAAAGAACATACACTATTTTGATAATACCGTTCACAAGTTTCAGGCTGTTTGCTGTTTAATTTTTTTTTTTTGAAAGAAATGAACACTTTCATTCATAAAGCATGCATTAAATGTATCAAAAATGACAGTAAAGACTTAAACTATATGACTTTTACAAAAAATCTTCTATTTCAAATAAATGCAGTTTATTTATTTATTTATTTATTTTTTACTGTTTTCAGCATTTTAATAATTGTTTCATGAGCAGCAAAGACTGGGGTAATGACTACTAAAAATTCAGCTTTGCATCACAGGAATAAATTACATTTTAAAATGTTTTACAATAAAGTCACTTTAAATTGTAGTAATATTTCACAATTTTACTATATTTTTGATTAAATAAATGCAATGACTATCAAAACATGAAAAATCTTCCATATGTACATAATCCCAGACTGGACAATCATCTTAGCAAGAATTAAACATAATAGACAGTGGCTCTATAAAAGCATATGGGAGCATTTGTCATGGGTTGAAGTGATTTGTGGATTGAAACATTACCAATCACATTTTTCTGATGTGGGGAAAAACTGTAGCTGTTGTACTACATCTTAATCTACAGTCATGGCCAAAAGTTTTGGCAGTGACGTAAGTTTTGTGTTTTGCAAAGTTTGCTGCTTAAGCTGTTGTGGTGTTCATTCATATTGTTTCTAGATTATTGGGTAGAGTGATCAGATGCATTTTAAATAATTGCTAAAAGCTTCATTGGCCAAAAAAATGAACTTTTCACAAAAAAAAAACAAATTTTACTGTTTTTTGATCCTGACACAAAATGACCAGCTAACATTAAATGATGTTTTATCAACAAGGTGCGGGAGGAGCACATCCAAACATTGTGTTCTTGTTAGCAATGGTTACCTAGAAACACATCCAGCTATAATCACTTTGCATCAAAATAGCCTCACATGCAAGTAAATATGCTACAAAGAATATTGCACCTGAAAGAACCATTTACCGGATCATCAAGAACTTCAAGGAGAGAGGTTTGTCTGCAGTGAAAAAGCACCAGGACCGTCTCCTCCTGAGGAATCGTGTCACCAACAGTGCAGAGCTTGCTCAGGAAAGGCAGCAGGTTGATGTGAGAGCATCTGCACACACAGTGAGGCCAAGACTTTTGGAAAACGTCCTGGTGTCAAGAAGGGCAGCAACGAAGCCACTTCTCTCCAAAAAAAAAAACATCAAGGACAGACTGAAATTCTGTAGGAAGTACAAGGATTGGACAAGCGAAGACTGGAAAGCAAAGTTATTTTCTCTGAAGCTCCCTTCTGACTGTGCGGGACAACTGGAAAATCGATTGTTTGGAGAAGAAAAGGTGAACGCTTCCATGAGTCCTGTGACGTGCCAACAGTGAAGCATCCTGAGACCATCCATGTGTGGGGCTCTCTCATAATTCTGCCCCAAAACACTGCCATGAATAAAGAATGGTATCAAAACGTCCTGCAAGAGTGACGACTTCTAACGATCCATGAGCAATTTGGTGATGATCCGTGCATTTTACAGCATGATGGAGCACCATGTCACAAAGCAAGAGTGATAAAGAAGTGGCTGGAAGATCATTACACTGAAATTTTGTATCGTGGCCAGGCAACTCCCTGGATCTCAATCCCATAGAGAACCTGTGGTCAGTCCTCAAAAGGCAAGTGGACAAGCAGAAGCCCACAAATTGACTCAGAGAACTAATAAGACAAGAATGGATTGCCATCAGTCAGGAAGAACAAGAGTCAACAATGTAAATATTGACTCATATTTTTTGCCAATAAATGCCTTTAAAACCTTTCTGTTTATCATTGTTTTTCAGTATACCATAGAAACATGTGGAAAAATAATTTATAAATACTGAAGCAGCAAACTTTGTAAAACACAAAATTTATGTCACTGCCAAAACTTCTGGCCATGACTGTATGTCCAGCCTCCCTTTCCATGTTCACTTAACCACTGCCATCCTTTATCTGTTGCTGGTTATTGCTGTCTGGATTGTGTTAAATTAGTGGCAAGAACACTATCAGCAGTGCCATCAAACAAGATCCAGGATGCTCTGTGGAAACTCTCTGAAGTGTTTTTTTTAAATAATGCGCTTTGTTAGAAAGGCATCTCCTAAATTATAAGCAATCAGTGGTTTTGACAGCAATGCTGCAGTGTGGATTCAGCTTTCGGGCATCTTAAATCTACAGAAGATGTAGGATGAGAACATCTCTGTCAAAACATGGTTAAATGGTTCAGTCTGAGTGGCTGTAAGTCATTTTTAATATCTCTTTTAAGCTGAAAAGGACAATTATTTAAGTCAACAGAAAGCCCTAAAGTGAGCTACTTTTGATAACGTCTGGCTAAGAGAAGACGTCCAGCTTAAAGTGTTAAAAACTCCAGTAGCTTCCTAGTCTGCATAAAGCAAGAAAAACAAGACAGAAAGTGATTAATGTTTCTCTTAGAGTTTACGGTTCCAGCGCGTTTGAGAGCATATTCCACTGTGTGAATGATTCACCCTGAAGTAGTTAGTCCTCTTAAATTATGAGATGTTTGGTAGTTTGGGAATGCTGCTCTGTCCTCAGAATTTCACAATATTATAATATCTCATATTTAAACACCTTCCCGTTAGGCACTAAATATCATTCTAAATCATCCGAACAAGATGGTTGCGGTTTGTTTTTATGCAACTGTGTGTGCAATTCAGTGTGAAAGTGAAAAAAGATGTCTAATTTTAATCTTGTTGGTGAGTTCAGACTTAGGGAATTTTCAAAATGTCTTGATTTCTGTGTTGAATTATCCTAAACGAGGCTCTGGTGGAAAATAATTCAGAATAAAGTTTGCTCACACTTGGGCTGTTGCTATGGAAAGACCCACAAAGGGGATAAAGGTATAGGACAGTTTCAGAGATGAGTGCAAGTTAACTGAAATACAGCGACCAAGGGAAGAGCTGTGCAGATCACACAGGACACCCAGTGAAATCCAGCCTATTACATCCATACAAAACACAATTTTTGGTTCAAAAAAGGTTCTTTAAGGATCAGTTTTTCCAAAAATCAAAATTTTGTCATTATTTACACACAGGGCCTAAATCTAACATTGTTCTGCACCTGCCAATGGCTGGAGACTTGGGAAAATTTACTAAAATGTATTCAACTTTAGTTTTATTATTTATTAAACTTTATGGTTTTCTTCTTTGCTTTCAAACAATACCCATAGAGCTTTAATTTTAAATTACACATTTATATAATTACAACACAGTCTTTGTGATTTGGTAACTGCACTAAACCATATCGCATTCTCAGGCATTGTTAGAGTTAATATATTAAAACAGTTAGCAGCCAACTGGTGAGTAATACTGTTTCACACTTGCCAACACAAATTTTTAATTGCATTTGGGGCTTGGCGAGTGTTAATTGTAATTCATGTTATATTTACATTTTATTTTGTTTCAATTTAATAAAAATAAAGTTTTAATAATTTTAATTTTAGTTAACAATAAAACTGGTTTGTTCCTCACACATACTTATAATTTGGTACATTCCTGTAAATGTCATTTTTTGTTCTGCAGAAAAAAATATTGATCAATTTGGATGACCTTCTCCTTTCAGAATGTAAGAATGAGTAAAATGTTCTTTTCTTGCTGGTGTAATAAAACTAGATAGACTAAGTGTCCTCACAGTCATAGAAAATTCAGCTTTGTTGGTGTGTTACCAGATATATGCAAGACCTCTGTGTGTAGGTGTATTTTTTATGACCATTCTGTGCTGAAGAACTGATCATGATAGAATGTTAAATCTTAGACAAACCACAATAACAGACACAGAGATGGTATTATCCTTTATTTTCTATCAAACCCAAGCCACAACTTTTAAAACCAAGCTAATTCTGATGCAACATGGTATATTGCTGCTAATGCAAATTTATGTTCTTTCTTTTTAATCATTTATCTTTAACCCTAACATAACCTCAGACTCCTCCCTAACCGTAATCTTACTACCGTCTTCATCCCTAAGCCTTACACAAGGGTTAACCCTGCCTCAAACTGACCCCAAACGTGCCTCAAACCTTAAGCCTAAGGGGTTAACCACTGGGTGTACATGGTGTGTTATGCATACAGTGACAGGGTTTGTTTAGTTTCTGTGGCACATTACAGCTCCTTCTGGCTCTGTGTGCTGTTTCAGAGAGATGGCCCAGAGCAGGGGAAAGGGCTTGTTTGGATTATATCCCACTGTCTGCATTTAGTCATCTCCTGGAAGCACAAATCCATGAACATTTGTTCTGTCTTCCTGTAGATTAGAAGAACCGAAATGTGGGAGATTTCTCATTCACTCCCTTTCTCACTTTTGGACATTTTTTTTTTATTGCACTCTCCAATTATTTTTTGATTCCTCATTCACTTTTAATCTCCTCCCTTGAATCTTTTTATCTTCCTCTGCTATTTTTACTTTGCCTTCCCACCTTTGCATTCCTGTGCTATATTGACAGTGGAGTTTCATATTTTTATTATGTAACACTGAGGAGAGTTCACAGGGTGTGCGGAAGTCAACTGTGTCTCACATTTTTCTTCTGGCCTGTGTCGTGGAATAATAGTACAGAAAGAGTTCACAAAAACATGAAAGACTGGAGTATGGAGCATATTCTACAGCATAAAGCTTATAGTAGATGAGAGTAAGATATTGCAAGAATGCTGCAATATCTAATATCTCTTCTAGTCTGATGAAATAGTGGATGTGAGAGTGAAAAGAGAAATTGTGATGAGAAAGTTAGTTTTAAAGTTACTGGACTTTGTTGCTGCCTTGATTTTGTTTGCATGCATGTTGTAGCAGTAGGATCCACCACAATGAAGCAGAAAAATTGAAGCCTTGAGAGTTTTGGGAAATGCATTCATGAACATTAATTTACTATGTGTGTGGTGAATGTTTAAAGTGCCTCTATTATGGCTTATGAAAGGTTCATATTTTGGTTTTGGGAGTCCGTAACAAGAGGTTGACATGCATGCAAAGTCCAAAAAAAAAAAAAAAAAAAAAAAAAAATTATTATAATATAATATAATAATATTACCTTATTTGCTCAATGACTCCCAAACCATTCACTCAATGATTCATTTTTCCAAACCCCTCTTTTGCTGTGATTGGTCCGACTGGTTGATTTCATTCAGTGTTCAAATTGTGTCAAAGCTTTTGGGGGGTCCCCGTAACCAGACCCCTCCCCCCATCAAAAATATTAATACAAAAATAAAACTTTATATAAATATGATTCAGATTTTTTGTCTTGTCCTCTTTATCATTGAGAAAATTTAAAAGCTTATTTTACGATGATCAATGAATTAGGTGTATCAAACAATCACTAAGAAGAATTAAATATCTAGCCTAGGGGTGTGCGATATTGAACAAATTATATCTTAATATTTTCTGGGATTGTATCAATAAAAACAATCCCAGAAAAAATTATATCTTAATATTTTCTGGGATTGTATCGATAAAAACAATCAGATGATATTTTGCTGATATTTTTCCAACAAGTTTAAAATAATTTTTTACACTTTATGGCCATTTTTACCATTATAAAGCCATTTATTCTAGAAGTGTGTCAAATTCTTACATTTAATCAATAAAGTCACTTACAACAATAAGACATTTGGGGCTGTTACCAAATAAATAAAATCATTATCAATAAAATTCATCTTTGCAAAGCAGAGGAAACAGAAGCTGCATCTGAACTGGCATTTAGATGTATTTACACACTATTTCATGCAGGACATGAATGCATTTAACCTAGTTACAAATGCATAAATAATGTTTTGATATTTCAATCCTAAAAAGCACAAAGCACACAAGCACGGTGGGCTTGAGAATGGCATGGCCGGAGGGCTTGCAGCAACCACATGTCACGACCCCGGGCTGGACTCCGCTTCGTCCGCGGTGAAAGCCGATCCGGCGATCCACAGTGTGAAGTTGATGTATTTCCTCAGCGACCGGCATGGATCAGCTCTCGGCATGACGAAGCGGATATCATCCTCTTTTGAAAGGCCAAACAAAGTAGTTTCGCTTTCACAGTGAAACACGCAGCATCTCTTCAACATGGCGGCAGCGGAAACAACAATACTATAATGATAATAAAAGTTACGCCTTCTTTCTTTGCGTGAACATTTGGACGGTGTTATGCAAATCTTCGCACATCGTGACTTAGACATGTAGGAGCGTGTTAGAACGAGCCATTTTAGTAGGGCGTGGTTGACTCTTAACTTTTATAAAGAATATCTCTTTGAATTTGAGACTTTAGTCTTTGCAACTTTACAGATCTTCTTTATGCACCAAGAGCTTGTAACACTCCAAAGAGAAAGGAAAAATTGAAATCACATCATATGACCCCTTTAACTTCATGTTTATTGAACTCTTGTATAAAATCAATATCACATTTGTAATTTTTGTGGAAAAATTTCACTCTTGGTGTGATATTGATGAACTATATGAAGTGATATAAATAGATATATTTTCTGCCCCCATATCCTGAGTTTTGGGAGCATTGTAAATGCATTGTAATTATACTGAATCATGCAGTGAAAGAACACACTCTAAGGCAATGTCCACACATACACAGGTATTTTTATAAATAATTGTTCCTTCTTTTGTTTTAAAAAAAATCTCTGTGGACATGAAAACGCAAACGCGTGCTATGAAGCACTGTCAAGAGCATGCCAAGCCAACAGGTGGCGATATAATCTCAACCGTAAAGCCATGCTGGCCCATCAGAAGCCTGAAAAGGTTTCCAGTAGGTGGAGATAACAACGCAGGCTCCGACGTCACAAGCCCAAAACTCCAGTTTCGCTGTCTACACGATAACACTGCAACCAGAGTTTTTGAAACCGAACATTTTCAAAAATGTTTGGTTTCAGTGACCTGAAACCAAACCGTCCGGAGGCGGACCCATTGCCTATTGGGTTGTTATGACAATGAAGTGTGAGCACAGAATGTTCCTTCCTGTACTAAGTCATTTTGAGTGTCTCCAAAGAGAAGCTCTCCACTCACGGTCCCTTTAGGAGTGGGCTGCCCACTCCCCAGGCTGAAGCCTGGGATCACGGGACTCATGGGGTTAAGATTCTGGGTATTTTTAAGTGGGTGGTCCCTCTGAATCCCGCCTAGTGAGTTTGGGCTGAGTACACTGCTCCCCCTCTTCAGGGTTTTAAGTGAGCAGTCCCTGCTCAGAGTTTAGCTGTCTGTGGATGGTTATGCTCCAGCTCCAGTTTACTTTGATCTGGAATATGGCGGTCTGAGGGCAGCTATGTTCTAGTCTGGCTTGGGTTCCCCTTGGCACAAGCTCTCTCAAGTGAGTGCTGAAGTCTTTGTCTTTCACGACTTATACCAGGCTTTGATCTCTGACTGATGATGTTTATGTGTTCGCTCTTAGCAAATCATTTACTGATGGCCCGGATCTCCCTCTTGTGAGCCCCTGGTCAATGACATGGTGCCTTGCTAGCCTACCGTGGGACTGACACAGATGTGTGGCCTCCTTACTATAGCCATCTGAGAGTGGTTATTTTGCAGCTATTGTTATGGCAGGACGGCCTTACATCTGAGTCCAGCTGTGTCTTACTGGCAGTTGCGATGAGCCCTCTCCTGGAGTGATCCCCTTTCCTACAGCCTAGATATCTGAGGATAGCTATGTAATAGCTCAGTGATTGCTCCCATGCCTAGGGTTTTAAGTAGTGGTCTCTAGAGCCATTGCATAGACAGCGCCATCTCCCCTGCTAGGGTTGTAAGTAGATAGCCCATTCTCTGTGGTCTTGGTATCCTAAATACCAACCCATCATAGTATACCCTTTCTAGGTAACTAGCTGTCTGAGAGTAGCTATGTGCTACCTCAGTGATTGCTCCCCTGCTTAGGGTTTTAAGTAGCGGTCTCCTTGAGCCCTTGCTTAGACAGTGCTATCTCCCCGCTAGGGTTGTAAGTAGATAGCCTACTCTCTGTGGTCAAGGCAGCTTTGCAGGAAGGTTTTGCCTGGCTATCTAGGCTAGCTGTGTATGGTTATTCTGATCTACAAGCCTTCACAAGACCTTTAGGACATAGCTATCTGAGGATAGCTGTGTTCTATCTCAGCAGCTATTTCTTCTTACCAGGATTTAAGTAGCTTAGAGCTCTTCTAGAGGCTTTCTAGTTTAGTCTCTTCAGTGGTCTTGTGTATCCAGGCTTATATGGCTCACATAGCATAGCTATCTGAGGATAGTTGTGCTCTTAACTTGGGTGGGATGTTCCACTTGATCTAACCCTTATATACTTCTGGGCACACCGCCTATTACGTCATGGGCCAGGTGGACCAATAGATTGGTGGTGTTTCACACGTGCTTTACATGCAGGCTGCATTCCCCAATGTGCCCCCAAGGGGGTGCAACATCTCGGGGAACCATGGTTACATGCCTAACCCAGGATGTTTTTTTGTGTGTGTGAATTAAGGGTGATATATTGGTAGATAGGATAACCAGAAAAATTCTGAGAACTGAGAATCATTTTGGATTATCGTCTCTATCATGGTTATGCTTTTTTTCTGTGGTTCTTTAATGAGCCAGTCTGATTTAATTAATAATTTTGTGCTGTTTATTATTATTAAAGCTCACCAATGTATTTATTAAAGTGCAGGATGATGCTTTTGAGATGTTGATGAGTTGACTTGTAGTTTTGTTGTTGTTGATTATGAGTTGTATGAGATGTTTATATATGCCCTCATATTGGGCTTGGTAACTGCATGAATCTCTATATATAGACACTTTCTGTAATGTCTTCTATTTATAAATTTCTGTTATACTTAACTGACTGTATTTAACATCATACATTTTTTGGATGCACTGCTGATGAATAAAATATAATCCAGAGCCTTAAAGTAAAACAATTTACCTACATACAGATAATGGGAGAATTTTTTTTTTCCCTCTCTTATATCAGCAGAACTTCAGATCTAGGTCAGAGAACCCGCTCCTAGTGTCACAGGCCTGGTAAAGCAGCCAGCTGTTGGAAGTGTCCGGGCCATGGAGTGCATGTGCATTATCTGTTCCTCTCTTGACTTTAAGTTCATACACACACACACTTAGAGAGCCACCAAACAAATACACTCTTTCTGCTCAGGTGAGATAAGAAACTCTTGTGCTTTCTGACGTCTCAGGGAATAATTAAGCGGAACAAACACACACATCATGTCAGCGGACAAGCTTATTTCAATTTAATCGTGCACATACACATGCATTCATGCAAAACAAAACATGGTGTACGCTCTTCTGTGTCAGCCGTGCTATGCCAATGCGTTTTTTGTGCTTTTAAACCAAAGCATAAATACACATAAAAAACGTATCCTTGTGGCGCCGCTGATACAGAAGAGCGTACGCCATCTGCGTATTGCTCAGAATTGCCAAAATGGCGCTACGCTGATTTGGAGAGACACAGAGGAGAGGAATTGTTGAACAAAGTCGTTATTTTTGTTTTCTCCAGGTACAAAAAGTATTCTTGTTGCTTCATAACATACGGTTGAATCACTGATGGACTATTCTGACGATGCTTTTCGTACTTTCCTGGACCCCCTTTAATGGCTAATAGAAGAAAAAATTATACAATGTTTTATTAACAAGGTTCGAGAGGAGCACGATCAGATAATCAATCAATCTGGCCCAGCTGGAGCTCGTCAGCTAATCACCTTAACAAGCACAATACAGGTATTTATATACAGCCAACTTGCCTCTCTTCCACGACAGTTTCCATCTTTTTTGTCATTTTATCACTTTTTAAATGTTGTCAAAGTCGTCATATTTCTAATGCTACTTCTAACCTCTCTTCCTTTTCAGTGGTCTCCAGCTCCCATAGCACACGCTAGCATGAGGCTGCCTCTGCTAGCTGTGCAGCCTGCACAGGCTCTCCAGCATTTCCCCCCTGAATATCACAAGCCCCCGCGGCCTACAGCTACAGCAGCTAAAACAAGTGCAAAGCTGCTTACGCTTGCAACACATTCCCTCACATGTCAGTCTATTCCTCCTGTTACTTCTATTCCTTTTCCTTTTCAGTGGCGTCCAGCTCCCATAACAGACGCTAGTGTGAGACTGCCTCTGCTATCTGTGCAGGCTGCACAGGCTCTTCAGGATGTCACAAATCCCACTCCCTTACCGTGGCCTACAGCAGCTGAAGGAAGCTTGAGGCTGCCTCTGCTTGCAACTCAGGCCCACACATCTCTGGCTTTTCCTCCCATTTTTAATGAACAGTTTTTTCTTTTCAGTGGCCTCCAGCTCCCATAGCAGACACTAGTCCAGAGGCCGATTTAAACATCAGGCTGCCTCTGCTGACAATTGCGGCCCATGCTCCTCTTCCTCATAGTGACCTACTTTATTCAAAAATTACGTTGTCTTCAAGATCAAGTTCCAGCTCCCCTCGAGCTTCAATACGCAGCAGGCCATCAGCAAGCCTGGGCCGCGCCCCAGGCTCTGCTGCTGCTTGCACTGCATTGCCTCGCTCCTTCTCAACCAATCACTGTGGCGCCTTCAGCTACAGTGCCGCGCACAACATCGCCTGCTGGCGTGGCTTCCCAAACTCCTATCCTTCTCACTCCCTTCCTTCTACATCCGGCGGAAGACGTTAGCATGAGGCTGCCTCCGCTAGCCAATCAAGCTCAGCCACTTTACTCTTACCCTTCCGCTACTCCTTCTCCCTATCAATGGCCAGCAGCCCCTGCTGCAGACATACAAGCGAGGCATCATCAGCCAGCAACACAATCTTACTGATCTCCTCCATCAAACCTCCTCCATACTGACCTGCCTCAGCAAAAGGTAACGGCCCCTCCTTTTCTTCCTTCTTACCCTTCTCTCCAATCTTAACCTCAGTACACTTCATTCACAGCAGTCCCACTACCTACCCCTCTGAATGCTGCAGCTCAGGAACCACCGCCTGTGCCTAATACCATCAAGTCTCAGATTCTTGCAGAAATTCAGAGCTCTGGCTCCGGAGGCGGACCCATTGCCAACCCCAGTACCTCACTATTCCTCCAAGCAGTTTCACCTTCAAATCTATATAACTGCTTAGAGATGCTTTAAAGCTTTCCACTCTCGTACAACCTGCCATTTTTCCGATTTCTCCCTGCTCTCGAAAACATCTTTCGTCTCCTACCTTATTCCCTGTAAGAACCTCCAAGCCTGGTCCATCAATCTATAGCGTCCCTCTACCGAAATAAACAATTCTCAAACATCTCTTTTGATCAAAGGAATGCAGCGCTCTCATCCTCCAAGCCAGGACACTAGACAACCAATAACTTTAGACTAGTGGTTCCTAACCACATTCCTGGAGGCCCCCCAACACTGCATATTTTCCATGTCACCTTAATCTAACAAACCTGATTCAGATCATCAGCTCATTTGTAGAGACTCCGAGACCTGAATTGGGTGTGTCAGACAAAGGAGAGATGCAAAATTTGCAGTGTTGGGGGGCCTCCAGGAACGTGGTTGGGAACCACTGCTTTAGACATTTTCTAAATGTATCCACATTCTCAGCACAGGGTACCACTCCCTTCATACCACTCGTACACTCGACGTAATGTTTATACTGGCTTTTTTGGTTGGATGCTTGGAATTCACAATAACTAATATATTGAACCGTAAACTCCATCCAACTGTTTTCGACTTTTTCATGCTCAACAGTGAAACTTTCTCCTATTAAAGTAAATGGGGAGAAAAAAATGTCACCACATCTACATTTTTAATCTTCCATCACCAAAACCACCGTATCAGGCTCCAAATCAGAAGCTCTCAGTCTACATCCCCTCTGGACCCTCTTTTTGTCGATGACTATAACCACACCGTCACGCATTTTTGGTTTCAAAAACATCTAAAACTCATGTCGCCGCAGGGCCCTGCTCATTTGAAACTGCCACCGCAGGGCTCGGCACACTCCACTTTTCTTCACGTCATGCATATTTTTGGGGGGCTACTCACAATTTTCTCTCAGGATGCCGTCTCATGCCATTAGATTCTTTTAGGGAGTTCTCTTTGTTCGGGCTCTATTCTGAGCCCTCCCTTCGGACAGCATGCCATATATGCTACTAATTGCTCAATCATATTATATTTTAGTGCAAACTCATGAAATAGTTTTATTAACAAGGTTCGGGAGGAGCACAATCAGATAATCAATCAGTCTGGCCCAGCTGGAGCCTGTCAGCTAATCACCTTGACAAGCACAATACAGGTATATATATATATATATATATATATATATATATATAGCCAACTTACCTCTCTTGCACAACAGTTTTCCAGCATCCTGTCTCCACCCCAACACCTCACACTTAATCTAATTTCATCCCATTTTTGGGATGGGGGGGGGGTCTCTGGGTTCAGGCTCTATCCTTAGCTCGCTCGGAGCCCTCCTTCTGGACAGCATGCCAAATATGCTACTTATTGCTTAATCATATTATATGTTATTGCGAACTCACAAAATTGTGGTTCTTATAGTATATGATGGAGTTTTTGAAACTTTTATGTATTAAATTTTATAAAATGAAAAAAAAAAAATTAAGACACATGAACTAATAATACAAAAGTTGTTGATTTTGTTGGTAATTGGTATATTTTGGTGTATTCCTTGGTTTTGCAAATCAATACGATAAGATTAAAAGCATCCAGAATGTCACAAAAATTAATAGTATTTGCAGCGAGGACCATCTCTTTTGAACATGGAACTTGAGGAAATTATTAAAAAGATTCAGGCCCTGATATTTGCAGAGGGGAACAAAGACTAAATGAATCAGAATATTTGATTACAGGATGCTGGCTATGTTTGCTCTTTCATCACCAACAAATTACACAGCCAAAAGAAGAAACAAAAAGTGTTGTATTCTTGGCCTCTACTATCCCCCTTTAGAGTCCCCTCAGTCTTTCCAACCCAATGTCACGCCATCATACTCAACTTACTTGAGGAAATCTCTAAGCCAACTGGACGACCTCATCCTGCACCCCCACCCCCATGCCCCCAACAGGCCCATTGTGAGAGCTGATTGGGTAATCAGAATTTGTGTGTCTGACAGAGTTCACACATTATCAGGAGAGTCTGTGGAGGATTCACATTATTAAATGTAATGTCATAGTTACCAAGAAAAAAAAGTTGTTATAGAAATGCTGAATCAGGACTGTTGAGACCAGGGTAACTGAAAAAGGCAGGGAAATGGGGGACGACAGGGATGGAGGTATGGGATATAAAAGAGAAATAATAATTCAGACAGAAAGGGAGAGATCATTTATCCACTCTAATGTTGTTCCAAACCAATATGACTTTATGTACCTTTTTTTTACATTCTTTAAAATAAAGTCTTGCAGATTTCGGAAGGACATGAGGGTGAGTAAATTATGGTGAACTATGCCATTAACCAGACAAGACTAGCATATACTAGTGCTCTCAATGATCATTGCTCATCTGTAACAAATCAAGAAAAGCTAAAGCACTGATGTTCCTAGGATTAGCAGTGCTCACTGGATGGTCTCACCACTGTAGATCAGCTGGGAGAGGTGTTTTTTTTAATGTCTCAGTGTTGTGTGGTTAATTTCATTGGTTTTAGATTAGTGGGAATGTGTAGACCCTTCTTTTGACAAATGGGCTTCTGATTTATTGCGACTGATGTGAACTGTCTGGTTAGGATCACCCCCTTAGCCTCTGCTGGTAAATGCCAAAACTACACAATTATGATTACTAAATGCCTATTTTCCCATTTACATCTATGGTGTGTGGTGATTCTAAGAAATCCACATGGTGATAGAGATTCTGAGAAGAAGTCCACGTATTTAAATTAAACCCAAGTGTTGTTGAGAGATTCTGAGAAGTCACACATTCAAAATGACTGAAGCCATGTATTCAAAATGTGTTCTATTCATAATGGTAAGTTTCATTTCAAAAGTTAAAAATTAATATTTCATGGTAGTGATCGGTCTCATATATATATTAACAGGTTTCATTTTTATATTCAAAAAATGTTTTTGGTAAACTTTGTGGTATATTTCATGTAATTTCACAGTATTTCTAACTGCGTAGTCAGCTGAGTCTGTTTTGCATATGAAGTTGAACTGCACGTATTGTTCTTTTGTATCAATATTTCTTAGAATTATCAGTATGATACTTTGAATCTAAAAGAGGAAGAAGTCCAAAATCGAGACATTGACTAGACTATTTTTAAAGGTCAGGTGTTATTAGTGATAGCCCAGATGACGACTTATGTCTGGAACAACAGTATATAAGATAGACTCTGCAAAATAGAATAGGTTTGTCTTTCTGAGACTCTGGTCTCTCTATCTTTTCAGCTCACTTCCTCTTCTTTGGCTTCACTCGACAACTCTTAGACTGCGACTTAGAACTCTTACAGGTTTTTTTATTCAAATTCAGATACCTTGAAATTCAGATACTTTGATACTCTGATACTTTGATATTTTAATATTTTAATACTTGATATTTTGGTACTTTTGATTTGAACAGAATAATTGTTTATGTTTTAATTACAATTGTATTAATGTTTTGATTAATACTGGTTGGGTTCAATCCATCATAAATGAATTGTTATTAAAAATGTACTAACATTGGATTTACATTTTCTATATTTGAAGGTTGTTATTATTATCAAGAACTTTATTTCCAAGTTATGATTTGTGGTTTCTGTTCTCTATATTCTTTTAAATAAATTTACATATTATTACACCTTGACCGTCTGAATTGGATTAAATTTTGCATCAATCTATTAAAGGTATATGGTTTTAAAAAAAAAAAAAACATATATTTGGCTACTCCAATTTTAGGTTACCAGCCATTCAGAACTTCTACTAGCCAGTACACGACAATATTAGGTATAAACCACATGATCAAAATCACAACTTAGATTTAAATGTATTACAGTGTAATGCCAGCCAAGCTGAGATGAATAAGAATAAGATGAATAGGAATGCTAAAGGATAGCTTCCTACAAATATTATCAAACTGGTTTGTCTTTGATGCTCCAAGTGCAAAAAGAAGCTATTGAAAATACCTTTTCTCTGACTTTAAAATTCACAATTCAACACAATGCTTCTTCACAGCTGGATCTGACTGTGTCAAACAGCAAGTGATTTAAAAGCACAAAGGTTATGTAGTGGCATCAACTTAAAGGGATAGTTCACCCCAAAATGAAAGTCCTGTCAGTAATTACTCACCCTCATGTCGTTTCAAACCTGTAAGACCTTTGTACATCTTCAGAACACAAATTAAGATAATTTTGATGGAATCTGAGAGCTCTGTGACATGTGTGGGGCTGCTGACGCATGAGCCGGCGTTCTGATGTAGGGTCTTCAGGTTTGGAATGACATGAGGGTGAGTAATTACTGACAGAATTTAAATTTTTGGGTGAACAATCCATTTAATACACTAAATTTTTTGCTTTTCAATTTATATATAAAAAATTATATTAAAAAAAAGTAAAAAAAAAAAAAAGTGACCTGACTAGCAAGAGGGACAAAGTAAAGAAACTGAAAGAAAAAGAGACAAAAAGTCAACAACGTTCAACCTAATATGACACTTATAAAGATGCCATATTTGATTGAGAACTACAGTATACAGTGTTGTTCAAATGGGTTTCAAGTAAAAAACTCCTGGCTCATCCAAAAAAGCTTATAAAGATGCCATATTTAATTGAGAACTACAGTAAATCTAAAATGTGATTTTTCCAATAATATTGGCACCCTAGGTAAATATGAGCAAATATGGCGGGAAATAAATAAAAGATAAATCTGCATTTATCTTTTTGATCTTTCATTCAAAAAATTAACAAAATTGTAAACTTTGATTGTAGTAAAACAATTGAAAGTGAGGGGAAACTCACATTATGAAATCAATGTTTTTCTCCAATGCATGTTGGCTACCATTATTGGCACCCCTAAAATATCTCTGAAGTATAATACTATTTGAAGTATATTCCTTTTAGCACACCATGGTGATTATGAACAGGAAATTGTCCAGCCATGACTTCCTGTACCACAGAATTATAAATATGAGGACCACAAAGGCCAAATTCCCTTAATCATCCATCACAAGGAGTAAAACCAAAGAATATAGTTCTGATGTGCAGAACAAGGTTGTTGAGCTTCACAAAATAGAAAGTGGCTGTAAGAAAATAGCTAAAGCATTGAAAATCCTCATTTCCATCATCAGTTCAATAATTAAGAAGTTCCAATCAATTAAAGATGTTACAAATCTGCCTGAAAGAGGACATCTGCCCCTACATCACCACATCTTGTTCAAATGGGTTTCAAGAAAAAAACTGGCTCCTGGCTCATCCAAAAACAAACTCCAGAATATTCAGTTGTCAGACATGACTGTAACTTCAAATGGGACTAGCTTCTATTGTCAGATGAAAAATAAAAAAGAGCTTTTTGACAGCGAACCCACCAGATGGGTTTGGTGCAAACAGGGATAAAAAGTACCCAATGTCCACGGCTAAATATACTGTTGGATCTATAATGTTATGGGCCTATTTCTCTGCTGGAGGTCCTGGACATCTTGTTCAGATACATGGCATCGTGGATTCTATCAAATACCAACAGACAAAAAATCTAAACCTGACGGACTCTGTAAGAAATCTTATAATGTACCATGTTTGGATCTTCCATCAGGACAATGATCCAAAACGAACATCAAAATCAACACAAAAATGTGTTGCTGAGCACAAAATGAAGCTTTTGCCATGGCTGTCCCAGTATGAGTGGGGTGAACTGAAGAGAAGAAGCAATAACATGGAGCTGGTATTCTGAAGACTCTGGAGAGATTCAGTATGAAAAGGAATGGTCTCTGATCACTTGTCAAGTGTTCTCCAAACTCATCAGGCATTATAGGAGAAAACTCAGAACTGTTATCTTGGGAAAAGGACATTGCAATAATTGAGTGCCAGTAACTGTGGCTTAACATGAACTAGAGAAAAACATTTATTTCATAATGTGAGTTTCCCCCACTTTCAAATGTTTACTTCAATGAAAGGTTAGAATTTTGTAAATTTTTTGAATGAAAGATCAAAAGGATAAACAGTGCAGATTTGCTTTCACAGCCACCTTTGCTCATATTTACCAAGAGTGCCAAAATGAGTGGAGTGGGCGGCACTGTAGGTTAAGTGAAAGTGAAGATTTTCATTTAATAGCAATGTTAATGTAGTCATCATGGTTTCAAAGACTATACTGCATGAATCATATTGATTTCTTTTAGTGCTTGACAGACATGGAGTAAAGATCCTTCAAAAATTATTGTGTTCTATAGAAAATGTATAGCATAAAGGGAAAACTAACACTTTAACAGATGGTAAAAATGTGTGTATTAGTTGATTATATACAAATTCAGTGTATATATAACTTTTGTATATAAGTTCAGTACAAAGTTCATGCGTTATATAAAGAGAGAGCATAAGAGCATCTGTTGTAGCACTTATGGTTATTATAACCAAGTTCACACATTTTACCTAGTTGGGCTGAAACCTCTGCACGGCTAGACGATGTCTAACACACAAACACACTCACACATACCAAAGACCAGAGAAGGAAAATTTTCAAGAATTCCCCACTCTGGTTAGGGTCTCCAATGGTGTGATCTTTGACCATGGTAAAGCAGATATAAGGGGGAGAAGCAATTATAACAACATCCAAACAGTGATAAAAAATAGAGACGGGAGAATAGAATGAGAAATGAAATGCTGTAATTAGACAGCTTGGGTTGGGTCTTGCTCTGGTATGTCTGACTGTAGAGCCAGAACAACGGTCAGTTATGGGACAGTAAGTGCCTTCCACAGCAAACTCATTTACACCAGGAGGGTAGAGTGGCCAACAGCTCTTTAGGGACAATATTGTCTAGGCCACCAACGTACTTAAATGAGGAAAAAGTTCAGCACCAATCCTCAAAGCACGCAGTGCAGGCACGACTCGCACATGCCTTTATTGCCCAATAGACTAAAGGAGAGAAGGACAGTGTATATAGAGAAAGAACGAGACTGAGAAGGGAAAACGTTGGGCTCTTTTGCAATGCTGTTGTTTGGAATGAAGTGCATGTTTGGTCTTTGGATTGTCAACCCAAGTGCTTCAGCTGGCAAGATAAATGATGCAGATAAAATGCACTTAATGATACTGTGAGAAAAGGTTACACAGTTCAGCTCAAACACAGGTGATCAAGTATTTATTTTACAGTATAACAATCTGAAGAATAACTGCAAGAGCGACTTTTTATGGTCATTAGTATTAGCGCATCATTTAGAGGGAGAGCAGAATGACCAGATGTAATGATTTAATTTTTATTTTAAATTTACTTTTGACAACTTCTTCTAAAGTTCAATTGGAAAAAAATTTAACTGACAGAGGGAGAGTAGAGTGACCAGACATCCCCTGTTTACTGGCATACAATTAAACACTTTATATCATCAGTTAAATTTTTTTTTTAAGCTTATTTTCAAGCAACTTTAAATTACATTAAATGGAAATGCACAGAAATGCTAGAACATATTGTGCAGTGTGTATACAGCATATTCGTTATTATTGTTACAGTTATTACTTAATAATAAGTTATTACTTATTATTTTTGATTTTTCTTTAGTTTACTATATTATATCCTGCAATAATTATTTAGATGAAGAGTTGAATAAATTTGTAAATCTCTATGGTTCTCTTTTCAGAAAGTGGCAAAAAAAGGCATGAAAAAGGCATCTAGCTAAACTGCAGGAATTTACTTTTTCACAGCATTTGCTTATTTTATATACTTAAAATGACTTTCTGCAGATTGGTAAAGTTTTTAACACTGCTACCAACAAGACCTTGGTACATTTACATTTAGTCATTTAGCAGACACTTTTCTCCAAAGCGACCTACAAATGAGGACAATAGAAGCAATCAAAACTAACAAAAGAGCAACAAAATGTAAGTGCAAATGACAAGTCTCGGTTAGCCTAACCCAGTACACATAGCAAGGTATTGTATATATATATATATGTATGTGTGTGTGTGCGTGTGTGTGTGTACTGTATATACACACACACAAACACACACTCACAAAGAAAAACAAGTAGATAGAATAGAAAAATAGAAAGCTAGTGTTTTTTTTTTAATAAAAAAAAGATAAATAGATCAAGTAGAATTAAATTAGAATATAAAGTGCTAGAGTTAGAGAGTCAAATAAAGATGGAACAGATGTGTTGTTAGTCATTTCTTGAAGATGGCTAAGGACTCAGTTGCTCGGATTGAGCTGGGCAGGTCATTCCACCAGGAGGGAACAGTTTATAAAAAAGTCTGTGAAAGTGATTTTGTGCCTCTTTGAGATGGCACAATAATGTGTTGTTCACTTGCAGAATGCAAGCTTGTAGAGGGTACATAACTCTGAAGTAATGAATTTAGGTAAAGGGGTGCAGAGCCAGTGGTGGTTTTAGAATTTTGAATTCTATGCGAGCAGCTATTGGTAGCCAGTGCAAATTGATGAACAGATATTAAACATTAATCCTACACCTCCAATTAAATATAAATCTTAGTAGAGGTTTTTGGATTAATTGTCGAGGTTTGATAGAAGTGGCTGGAAGACCTCCCAAGAGAGCATTGCAATAGTCTAGCCTGGATAGAACAAGAGCTTGAACAAGGAGTCCCCCTCAAGAAAGGGACTGATCTTCATAATGTTGTATGAAGCAAATCTGCAGGAATGGTCCAAGAAGTGAGCCCTGAGGCACCCCAGTAGCTAGATGTTGCGACTTGTACACCTCACCTCTCCAAGATACCTTGAAGGACCTATCTGAGAGGTAAGACTCTTACCACTGGTGTGCGGTTCCTGAGATGCCATTTTCCAATTGGGTTGACAGGAGAATCTGGTGGTTCACCGTATCAAAAGCAGTGGACAGATCCAGTCTTGCCAGTCTTAGGGCTTCAACAACTGAGAGCAAGACCATCTCAGTCGAATGTCCACTTCTGAACCCAGATTGGTTGCTGTCCAGGAGGTTGTTCTGTGTGAAAAAGGCAGAGACTTGTTTGAAAACAATTGTTCAAGTGTTTTTGCAATGAAAGGTAGAAGGGAAACCGGTCTATAGTTCTCTAAAAGAGTTGGGTTAAGAGTGGGTTTCTTAAGAAGTGGGGTTATATGAGCCTGTTTAAATGTTGAGGGAAAAACACCAGTGTGAAGGAATGTGTTAATTAATGTGAGTGAGTGCAGGTACAACGGCAGGAGAAATGGTTTGAAGGAGATTAAATGGAACAGGATCAAGCGGACAAGTAGTAGGATGATTGGAAAGGATGAGTTTAGAGACTTCTGCCTCAGAGAGTGGAGAGAAGGATGAAAATGTGTGTATGTTTGCTGGTAAGATGTGTTTGACAGTTTGTGGTGTGGCAAATTGTGCACTGATGGTTTTAATTTTATTAATGAATGTGGCAAAGTCATCAACTGTTAGAGTTAATGAAGGAAGGGAAAGAGGATGAGGGAAATGTTTTAAGCATTTAAGAGTTAAGTGAATTGTTAATTTTGTTGTGATAGTATGTCCTTTTAGCAGTGGAGACATTAGTAGAGAATGAAGAGAGAAGTGATCGATATACATTAAGGTCAGTAGGATTTTGTGATTTTTGCCATATTCTTTCTGCAGCTCTGAGCTTAGCATGATTCACACAGAGAACATCAGATAGCCAAAGGGCAGAAGAGGTGGTACGAGATATAAATATTTTTGACATTTACAGTGAACATTTAAAGTGCCCCTATTATTGGTTTTTGAAAATTACTTTCTTGCAGTGTTTAACGCAGCTCTAAGTGAATGAAAAAAAGTTTCAGTTTTAAATCTGAAAGTGCAACGTGTATAAAGTTATTGTCTCTCAAAAGAAAGAGTCGACTCTGAAACATTTAAATCGTTTTTTAAAATGAATCCCAATCCTTTTCATGTTGGCATCAACATGAAACAGTAGCATACTGTCTGCCCACTTGTTGCGCACGCAGACCTAGGAAAACTAGATTTTTGCGTTGGTCTGAATGAAAATGCAAATTCATTCTTTGCCACTAGGTGCCGCTTTTGCAGCTGTAAAAAAGTGTTTTTTTTTTCGATAAAACTATAATACTTGATGTTTCGATCACTGTATTAAATTTAGACCTGCTTTTGTTCAGACTGAAACTCGTGAATTCCCTCATCATAAGCAACAAAGTGCAGATTTCGGTACGATGTAAGTAAGAGATTAATTTATCATACAGTGTATGGACAGCTCAAATGATTATAAGAGGAGTTATGAGTGCTTAAACATCACATACACTTCAAACAGACAGCTCCTGAAGACAGCAAAGAGGATGACGTATTCAGCAGGTGCCCTTTTATACTTCCAGGCACCCCGCCTATGATGTCATGGGCCAGGTGGACCAATAGATTGGCGTTGTTTCACGTGCTTCAGACACTGAATTCCCCAATGTGCTCCCTAGGGGGCGCAGCGTGGCGTTCCCTAGAAGGGGAACCATATCACTGATGCTGAACAGGGCAATTCAGTTCAGTTTACTCCAGGGTTCTATCAAAACATATGCTAGTTTTATTTTTATTTATTATGTTTATTTATAATAAACAATATACATTCTTGGTATTTATAGTGATCAAAATGATGTGTTAACCAGAGAAGTGAAAATGTTTGTGATGTTATTAAGAAAAAACATGATGTAAATAAATAAATAAATCAAAACCAAGGCTGAGACTAATACTGATTTTGTGTCCATCTGTCATTCTTTATTATGACATTTCATTCATTCAAATGGCAAACAAAGTACGGATTTAGCTTAAACAAAAACAAACACATCGATAACATGACAAAAGCCCTTTTCTGTGAGTGTTTATGTGTATAAACAAAACAATATGCTGAAAAATATCAAAATCTGGTCATGTAAAAACTAAGTAAACCACATTTATATGAGCTTTTGAAATCGTCTGTTTTTTTTTCAGGTCTTGATATGAAGATGTAAATCATCTTTTTGAATCTATACAAAATACAAGTGTACATTCAAAAATGTGGTAAATATGCTCGATGTACATACACAATGAAATTTACAGTTATTAAGCATAATTGGTATAAGATCCATGAACCAGTACCAGTGGATAAACAAGCATAACTGAATACACCTGCGTTACTTTTACACAACTTCTGTAAATACAAATGATTAGTTTGGCATTAAGAAAACAACAAAGGGTCATTAGCTTTAAATTAGTTGATTAAAAGTACTAAAATACAGCACTTTTCTTGCTTTTCCTATGTGCATGAAACCTAAAATAATGACATTTCCAACACTGCTGGAAGGCCAAATAAGAAGCAGGATCCTCAGGCCACATGCTTAGCTGCTGCTTCACGCCACACACCACAGTAAGACAATCATCACACTGAGGTCTGTCACTTGGTGATAATTTTTCTGACATTTGGCGGCTGATTGCGGCCTACTGGAATTCAAATATAAATTACATTATTTAATTTGTGGCTAGATGTGAAGTGATGTAATGCCGTTGATATGCCTTGTTTTCAGTGGTTTCTGCCTGGGGAAGTATGTGATAACAAACCGAGAGAGACAACTGCCATAAAGGCATGCTTTTTATTTTTCAAAGCATTCCTCTTTTACTGGAGAATAATATAAGGTAATAAAACTTTAAAAATGTAAAAAAGAGCATTGCATTTACAGTTCAAGAAACTGTTTATCCAGCAGTTCAGTGACCCAATGATGTCCTTCAAACATGCCGAGATTACTGTTCCTTCAAAAGCCATCAAATCAACTATTTTATGTCTGAAAGGCACAGACAGACAATGTCCCATCTTTCCAGACATGGCTGCTTTGTCTCACAGCTGTTATCTTTATCAATTACAGACCCTTGAATCCTCAACCTCTCACTCCCATTTTCACTCTTTATGTCTGTCTGTTTGGCTGCACGTCTGCACAGATTTCAGTAAGGTCACACATTATTCTCAGCCTCTTTCTCTTGCCCTCATCTGGTCAGTTCAGTCTGGCAAAACCCACTCCTCTATTTCTTCACAGGCTGTGTCAGATCTCTTCCAGCTGCAGCTTGTGTTCATGTTTGTGTGTGTCAGCTGGGTGTCATTATGCTGCTGATCACATCACCTCTATGTGGAATCAAACTCAGGGGGATGAACTATAAACAGTATCCGTGACAACTGAAACTGCCTTCAACACAAATGGCCTTTTACAGGATACAAGGGGAATATCCTCTGCTGGAGACAAGTTTATTTTCTTTTAGCTACAATGAACACTATATGTATAAATAAAGGGCCACATGACTAGAATGTGGTGTTTACACATAATGCTCATGAGGAAAAAAGGAAAGCCAGAGAGAAGGCTAAGCAAAAATCTCATAAAATCTCAAAATGACTGTAAGCACAAAATTTCACAAAAAAATAAATAAATAAAATAAAATAATAAGGGGTTAAATAGATTTTATATTTAAGGTGTGTAAGGTGTATAAATGTTTTGTACTATTTATTTCAAACTTGTATTTGACATATATTGTTTACAACCTTCCCCACTATCACTATACTCTAGAACAGTAAACAAGTTGGAAAAATATTGGAAAAAAACTTTTTTTTTTGCACTTTTGTGTCAAATTTCAGGTTATACTCTGTTATCTTTGTGAGTTTTTGTGACGTAAATGCTAAAGTTAGTTACAACTCTCTTAGACATTATATTTCTGTATTTTTAAAAATTAGTTGAGCATTTTGAGTAAACATTTTATATCAAATTAAACATGGGAACCTACTAATTTAAATAATATCAGCTCTTTCATGTAATATTCATTAACATTATTGCAAATCAAATTATAACCCACATGTGAAATGCTGACTGTCTATCTCAAAACTACCGCTTTTTTTTTTTTTTTTTTGTTCTATAAATCTCAGGAGGGTGGTGGTCATGTATGATAGATTTCATTCTTGTGCATAATTTCTACTGACAGTGTTACAGCTCAGCCCATGTTACAACTTTCCCCAGTCTTCCTTGTCTGCCATAATGAAGCTGGTGAAGTGAGCTTGCAAAAAATGGATGTTGAGAGATTTCACTATATGTACGAGTTTAAATTGACAAAGACAGATTGACAGGACAGGCCATGATGTGAAAGCAGATCAGAAAAGTGTTTAGAGATTCTGGGGAGACCTGCCAGAGAGAAGCCTATCAAGATGTCAAGTACAACAGTGTGAGCAATCTGCATCACAAAAGAGGAGCATAAACCAACCCGATGAACTGAACTGATAAGATAAACATTATACAGTGCATGCCAGTCAAGAAACAGAGGACTAAAAAGCAAAATGCTTCACAAATGACCTCTGACACTGAAGTAATCTGCTTAAGTTAATTGAAGTATGACACGCATGAGAACCGATATTAAAGTTTAGAAGGAAACTCTGTGAAAACAGACGGAGTGTGTGTATTATTGTGGTGTAGCTCTTAAACATGGAGCTCCGAGAATGAAGTTTATTTACAGTTAAACTGACACAGCAAGCACAAAACCTTAAACAACCTCAACACAACGCAGGCAAAGAGGACCATATCAGCAGCTGGCTAATGGAAGCATGCCAGAGCATAAGTGAACGTGTCCATGCGTGTTTTAGAGTATATTTGCAGTGTAAATCACAGGAAAGAGATGTACACATACAGAGTTGAGAGATAACATACAGCTCCAGATCAGAGCTCATTATGAGCTAATATAAATCATTAAAACATGCGTGTTTTAATGATTAGAGACAGCAGCTGAACTCCGACTGAAAGTATATGGCTCTCCCTTTCTCATGTTCTTTCTCACCCCCCTACCCACCCAACTTTGTATTGTAATTCACTCTGACAATCAGCATGAATTGTTTTGCTCTGGCATGTCAATCAAGTCAGCTGTGATTGCTTACAGACACTTGGATGGTCGCCGGGGTTAGCTAGGTTCCAGATCGGACATGCACACACAAAACAGAGGAGAACATTGAGTACTGATGCGATTTTGGCCAGTGTGCCCCCCACCCCCCTCCTAAGGGGGTTAAGAGCCCCGATTTGGCCAAATACACTTCAAACAGTAAATCTCGCTATCTCTGGAACGTTTAAATCTCCAGAGTATGTCTCTAATTATACTTGCATGTGCACAACCACAGGGTGTGGGAGAACATCATGCATGTTGTGTGTGAGGCCGTGAGCTAGATGCGCACAAATATATTTTATTTTTAATGCCTTCACTTATGTGTGTGTGTGTGTAAGACTAGTGTAGCTTGATATTTGTTTTTTTCTGCCACTGGGTTTTTTCAGATCTGGGAGTGGTTCTTTTCTGGAAAAACTGCACAAGAAATCATGAGATGGTAAGATTATTGTTGCTAATATGTGCTTAAATGTGTGTGCATCCATTGGGGGTGTGCATACAGAGTTCAGCCAAAACAAACTTTGACTAAGGCCTGAAATGGGGGTTAAGGATTAGAAGTCCATTACCCCAAGGTATATGATGCTAACATACTGTACACCAACACACACACACACACACACACACACACACACACACACACACACACAAAACATTTAGTGCTGTTATAAAGAAGAGAGAATAGGCTTTGATCTGTCTCACTGAGATTATATACATTCTAACATACAAAGAGAGGTAAAATGTAAAAGGTGCTCTTAGTAAGGTGTTTCACTGGTGTCATGCAAAATCCTGCCCAAGAAATAGAAATGACAGAAATAGACAGTCAAGGTAATAAGCTAGTATATGCTAACATATGGTATGGCCACATGTCCTAGAAATAGTCAGAGTAGTATCATGCCATTCTGAAGTCAGTGATTTATCTGCCATAGCTTATCAGGCTAATTGATTAATGGCATACTAAACTATCAGACTAATTGCTTACTGAAGCTTATCAAAATCATAAAGAAAAATATTCATGATTTTGATGGGGTGTGGGAGGATTTGTCATAACACCAGATCTTATTTTCCCCTTGGTCTTGGACTTTATACTGACACCTACTGGCATGGATGCACAACCTTGTATATTAACTGCTGCCACTTAATTTTTTCTCCCTTTTGTCTGCTATTCTCGATCATATACTACATTCATCAATAAAATACACAATTTTGGATTAAGTTCCAGCTAGGTTTTGTGCATTGTTGGTCATGACTCCTTTAAAATGTTTTTACTTACTGAAAATACTCACTTTTTGTGGCCTCTCCTCTCAGTTCTCTAATGGACCACAAAGGAGACTTCATATATGATGCCAATACTGGCACTCATTTCTGCTGTTGGTGGGACAAACCTAGAGAATAAACTTTTGTTTTAAAAGATTCTCACTTGTAGTTTACTATAAAGCACATTTAGAACAGACCCTCGTGGATTAAGGCAGTATACTCACAGGAGAATATATTGTGTTCTTCTAAAGGAAAAGACTTTCATTTCAATGCACAAACACAGTCAACTGTCTTACTGATATTCTAGACTACATAAGCTACTGGCTAGAATGTGTTTGCCGCAGTAAAGCATCAGCATCATACACAAAAACTACAATAAACTCAAAAGAAATAGGATTCTCTTTCATTTCTCTCTCTCTCTCTCTCTCGCTCTCATATGCACACTCTGGAGAGAGGTAGTTTCTTTTTTTTTTTTTTTTGCTGGCAGGTATTGGCTGTTCTAAATAATTTGCTTTCTGCTTAAGAAAGCCAAAAATGGCAAAGCTGAATTATTGAATGTAATTGATGCATTAAAATTCTCCTAATTTTGTGAGAGATTACACAGTCAGGACCACTGCCATGAGAAAACTGGACCACTTTTATAATAGTGGGCTACTACTCCCACACTTGTTTCTGCTACTTTTTTTGTTTTCATAATAAATGAGAAAACACTGTTGCAATTTTCCAAAGAAATGTACTGTCCATCAAAAACAACCAACATTTATCCTGGAGCCACAGTGAAACACAACAACAGAGCAACAGAAGATTAGAACCAGAAGGTGTTTTTACAATCTGGTGCTACAGGAAAACTCAACCAAGATCTTTGATTCTCTAGATATGCATCATAAAAAATGTCCATAATTTTTTTACAGAAAATGTTTAAAAATGCTATGGTAAATGGTTTATCAGTAACAGTAAATGGTTTCACATTTAATTATTTTACAATAAAATGGCATATAATGTAGAATTTATGGTTTTGGGTCAAAGTAATCATTTAAAATTTACAGTGAAAAACAGTAAAAGGATATTCCCAGAATTCATACACTGCATGACATGACACATATTTTATATATAAAAAAATTGTTTATTCTATTAGGGTGTTAAATGCTCACCTCTATATGAGAATTGGCCATGTTTTATGAACAATTCATCATTTTGGCTTTCTGTTTTACCACTTGTAGTATTATGGTGGTTATCAGTAGGTAAGATTTATCCCTATAAAGCATACTGTATCATAATTGATTCATGAATTTGTAAGACATCTAAATTATAAACATGATCCAAAATTGCCTGTTCAAACTTTTATTTAGCAAGTAAAAGGCCTTTGGTATAATTCTAAATTCTTTTAGCCTAATTTCCGCCTTAAGGTTGTGCAACGTGTCTTTTGGCTATGAAATCTTTATTCTTTATTCTCTTAAGTAAAAAGCATACCTTTTATATTGTTGTTTATTAACATTTCAAGATGAAAATTTACTGGGGTGAAGCAACTTGAGATTATACTTAATTAAAAAAAAAAAAAATGTTTTTAGAAAAATCATGTTAAAGGAATAGTTAATCCAAAAATGAACATTTTTATCATCATTTACTCACTCTCATTTTGTTCCAAACCTAAATAAGTTTCTTTCTTATGCTGAACACAAAAGATGATATTTTGAAGAACCACACAGTTGTTGGTCCCCACTGACTTCCATAGTAGGGAAAGAAATACTATGTAAGTCAATGGGTACCATCAACTGTTTGATTACTGGCATTCTTCAAAATATCTTTATGTTCAACATAAGAAAAAAACAGTATTGGAACGACACAAGGGTGAGTAAATTATGACAATTTTAATTTTTTGGTTGAACTATCCCTTGAACAATATGATACAACAAACTTTTGAGGAATGTTTTTATAATGCATTGCATTATATGTTTTACCTCAAACAATTAAAACTACAAAGTCTGATCATAAAACTAAGCATATTTATATGCTTTTTATAGTATTTATTTAAAAAAAAATCTCACTGACACTGAGAATTTCATTTCACTTTTTGGCCATATAAATAACATCCAAATTGCATATTTGCTCAGTTCGGTCCTCTGAATTAAATTCAAATGTGAGCTCCATATTCTCACTAGATCATAATCGTACTAATATTCTTTTTTCTTTTATACAGTATTTTTATTTTTTTGTACATAATTGTTATATTTTGTCAAAAAGTTTCAATAAACTGTACCATTAAAAAAACTATTTCAAATTACAGGGTTTTAAAGTAAAGTTCAACTGGAATATCAACATTATCGCTTCATTAAAAAAATTATTATAAGTCGTAAAATATTCAAGCACCAATATGTCATCTCATAATACCTGAAACATGGCTCTGTATTTTTATAATGAATTTTTGACAACTACAGCTGCATTTTTTATATAATTGTGCTCTACAGCACCCAAGAACTAAAATCCTAACTTAAAGATCCTATAACATAACATCATGAACTCCTTAATCCCCCTTTTAAATTTGGAATAGTTTCATTTAATTTAATCCACTTAATTAGCAGCTCAGATCCTTAACCACTAGACACAAAGTCTGTGTGGTGATCTCAAACACAGACTGTAGTGCTTCCACGCAGCCTTACATACAAACACACACTAAAATGACATTCGGGAGAAAAGCCAGTCTCGCCTGGGGGTGATGAGCAGATGTGAAATGTCGATCCCATGCTTTGTTTCATTTCAGATGTATTCCCCTTTTCGGTTTCTTACTCTCTCTGTCTTTTCTCATGCATGCACTGTTGAGACTATACTCCTTTTTCTACTGTTGTCAAAACCTGGACAAAAAGAGAGATAAACAGGAAGAAAAGCATGAGAGAAAAAGCAAGGGAAAGAGAAAGTAGCTTGCATCAGATTTATCCATCCTTCCCCAGCTTTTCTGCTGTGCCTGCACAAATTTTACATTGTTGGCAATTGAAAAGTAGGAGGAGAGGCCTAGTGGTGTGTGTCTTTAGTGTGCATCTTCTTCCTCACAATAATGAAAATGTGTGTCCGTACGTCCTGTGTATGTGTGAAAGAAAGTTTTTTTTCTTGACAGATGATTATATGAGTACAGGGACTGCATGTATGCACGCTGGCACCATGCTATAATGGATCTCTCTATTTAAGGGCTGTTTATGCTTAATATTTAATGTCCTGTGTTACTGAAGAACAGTCACTCTGTAGTTATCCAATCTGTAGAAAATGTGAACACATGCACACATAAACTAGGAAAAGCATGGGAAGAAAACAAAGCAACGTAATGAGAATACTAGCCTCACACAGAGATTCACAAGGTCTCTCTCCGTCGCACGCACACACACACACACACCCTCAGGAAATATGGAAGGCTGCATGGTGTATCTGAACTCTGTATCGCGTGTGATGACATAAAATCTGGAAAAGTGAAAAAGCACAAAAGTTTTTCCCGGTCTCTCTCTCTTTCGCCTTATCTGACCTGTCGTAATGAGGCTGAATGTTCTTGGCGCATGTGCGGTGCTCAGTCACAGCTGACATCTCCGGTTCTGTGTTTTATGGGGAGATTGTATGAATAAGAGATTATTGAAACTAATATCCTTTACTTTATGCTAAATTATGAAAACCATTAGGGGGCTTTGGTTCTTAAAAGACAAACAATAAAATCTCTCTCTATAGGGCATGTTTTCCAGATGTGCTGCTGCAGGACGTTTCCCGCCAAGTTCTTCGAGGAGGTTTACTTTAAACAAACGTATCTTGGCGTGCTCAGCAAGGAAAAGGAGGGTGATTTTACAAAAGGTTCATCGCTCATTTTTATGTGGAGGCTTTGGATGCTTTCGACCGTCCATCTGTTAGGAAACGTGCAACACGAAGTGAAACATAATGTCAATATTTGCAGATTGTGGGAAAAAAATATATTTTATCCTGCTCTGCCGAGGAAAATCTGTAGTATGATCATAACTACTCTCGTGCTGTCTTCTTTCCATTACAACTAGCATGCGGAAACCACTGTCGTTCATTTATGAATACCAAAAAATGTTTAAACTGCTTCCCAGACCATTATTGTGACATATGGGCCATTAATGGTTGTCAAAAGCAAAACATGTGCTTTTGTACTAACAATGCAAGTAAATCAAAGGAATCCCAGTCTTAATATTAGGACAGAGGAATAGAATAGCTAAATCAGGCTCCCTGAGCACTGATGAGGTGCTTTAAAGTGTTAAGTTGAGTTTGAACGCAGTTGTGCGATGTGCAGAAGATTGAAGAGGAATCTGATATGCTTGTTTATCAGGGGAGGATTCTGCCAGAGACACTTGGCAACCAAAACACCATGGCCAGCCAATGACCTTCTCCCACGCGGGCTAACAGCCAATAACATCGTCCGACAGGGGCCAACAGCCAATGACCTTTTGTTGACCAGCCTGAACCAGCCAATGAACTTTCGCATTCAGATACTAAATAGCCAACAAGCCATCCAACAATTTCCAATTATCTGATAAATGGGTGAAGCAGAAGAAATCAGTCGGATTTTACTGTATTTAAAAATAAATAAATAAATAAATAAAAAAATGATCATAAAATAATGTATACATTTATACTACTATACAATGCAATGTGAATATATAATGTGATACTAATTGAATAATTTATTATTAATATAATATTTATATATGCATTTATTATTTAAGATCAGATAATAAATAAATAAAAACTTAGATCCAATCTAAAAAGATAGATTTGTAAATAAGTAATGACATTAACCAAGAAGAAAAGGTTAAAAAAAAAGAAAGAAAAGAACAACATACAATCAGAGATATTTAATTCTGTTTCTTTGCAATGCATTCAAATAACTCAACACAAAGATAAATAAAATTATCCACACAATATCTCCTGATATACTGAAAAATTAATTAAAAAAAAACATTAATGGTTCAGTGTTTTCACTAAACATCAACTATAGAAAAGTTCCTTGTTAACAACTGAAACAGTTTTAAATTACGGTTTGTGAATTAGAGCGTGAGGTAATGAGACTGATTGGTGAATTTGTTGTATAATTATGAGTGAATTAAACAGGGATAACAGTGTCAGTCCAGAGTGTCCGATAAAGTCAAGCCTGTTGGGAGGAGGATGTGGTGGCTGATATTAATGAGCATATTAAAACAGGAGATGGAGAGGGAAGCAACAGAGTAAACAGACTCAGCATTGCTGAGATTCCTAGAGCAAACCCACTGAATTCCTCTCCTCTGCATGAATCAGAACAGTGCAGCTCCAGTCCTGTTTGTTCTCTGCCTCCCTTTTACACCATCATCTGCAGTCTTTTACTGGGATTAAGAGCTGCACTCATTCATAGTTCAAGAAATCAACACTGTTCAGAGGGGAAAAAAATACCCTAAAAAGAAATATTGGGCCATAAATTTCTGACTGCTGACTCTGACCTTAAAACACCCACTTCTTTTTTCATTAACCCTTCTAGGAACTGCCATTGTGGTGTGATACAGTACTTTTAAGCACATGGCACGTGTTTCAATGGTTGACGGCTAACTTAAAGTTAATCTATCCCAGTCTGCATGATGGATGCAAACAGTCCATGAGGATGAATAAACATTACTTAATCTTAGCTTTGTTGAGTGCAGTGGAGTTGAGCCAAACTCATCATGGTTCTGTTCAGTTCAGTTGGGCTGAACTGAGTGCATTTGAGCAGAATGGAAATGTTGAGTTGAGCTGAGTCTTGGTTACACAGAACCGTCTGATTTGCATTGAATGATTGATTTGCACTGAATGAGGATGAACTAACAGGTTACATGTGTTGGGCAAGCTAAGCTACCACCTACTAAAAATGATCTAAATTAAGATGACTACTATTGTTTAGAGAAAGTACTCAGTTGTTGTCTGCTACAAACTATGTGGAAAATGTATATATGAATGAATGTGAATAATTGTTTTTTAAATTAAACATTATCCAACACAAAGAATCTCTAATAGACTTGAAAAGAGATCTAGTTTTTTAAACATAGTAAACACACACACACACACTCACACACACACACACACGCAATGACATGCTTTTTTGGAAAGCTACTTAAAGTGCTTTCATATACAATATTTTAACACCTTTGTGGTAAAAAAAAAAGCCTTTACCTGCAGGTGTTGAAGTTAAAAAAGACCTTCTTCACTTCATTCAGCAACATTTCTGTTTTGTTTAGGCCTCCGTTAACTTATTGTTCTTACTTTGGCGTGAAGGTGTGTGAGTGTGAGCTGTTCGAAAAGAATCAATTCTGCTTCTTCACTATCGAAGAAGGACACTATCGGACACTGCTAGTTCAGATTATAAACAGTCAAGAAAAAAGCCGGATATGCGATATATTTGTTGAAAAGTTGCCGGGAAATATAACGAATATATAAGTCATCCCTACCATGTTATTTAATTAAAAACTACTAAAAAGATTTGAGAGTTTAAAAACTAGAGATGTTTCCAGTTTACTACTGAGATATGAAGAGCTTCACAGCCCCACACTGATGGCTGTTAAGGGAGGTAAGAATAGTAGGCCTACTTAATGTGCCATATTCATAAATTCATGACTAAGCATTGTCTCACCCTGTATGTAACATATTAGATTTTATTTTTAGCTAATGGTATTGAAAAAAAGGGGGTGTGGGAGCAGCAACATAATAATTCAAGTTAAGAAATGTAAATACAAGCATCTGTTGCTTGATGTCTTCTATGGCCTTGAGGTTGTGTAGGGCCCCTGAGAGCTTGTCTGGTTGCCTCTCCACCTTATCAGCATATCCAAACTGGAGTCAGTCCAACTGTTAATATACTCACGTTCTACCTTGGTGCCTTGCTGCCTGTCGGATGATGCTGATGTCAGTCGGTTATAGATTAACTACAGAACGAATGGGCCGTGGCAAGTTATTACAGTAACCTCAGCAATGTAAATGTACCACACTTTTGAATCAGCGTTTTACTATCTCTTGTCTCTAGCCATTTGCCAGCTGGAGTGACATAGTGTCTACGGCCTTGTCCGCTTGAATCAGGTCACTAAATGCATCAGCAGCATCTTGAAAGCCACTTTATTGCACTGGCCTTAGAGTAACTTGTTGGCTTTACAGATAGCTTTAAGGCCTAGAAATGCAGTGCAATGGGAAATATGTACTTCCGCTGGAGGTACTGAAAGGGCTGTAAAGATAACTTGTAAAATGCCTATCACTCTATTCATCTCATACAGAAGATCTCATCTACAGAAGAGAAATATACTCTAGAAAGAGAGAGGATATGTCAAAAAAAAAAAAATATATATATATATATAGAAAAATGAAAAGAGGAAGGAGATCATAGAGAGGTGTGAGCTGTAGTGCTTGGGGTTCTATGTCCTTCCTCTCTACTGAGAAACTGTGTCTGTGTTCCAATACACATCATATATTTTATCTCACTGAACAGGGTATGTACTCACACATGCACACATACAACAGTCCAGAGTCCAAGTACAGAATGGCACACCCTCTCTCTGCCAGTCAGAACATCTTATCATTATTCTTCAATCATATTTAATTTTTTTGCCTCCACCATTTCCTTTTCTCTTTTTATCAGTAGTTGTTTTGCTATAAATTAGGTTCTGTTCCCCCTGCATTAACAAAAAAAAAAAGCCTGCTGAAAGGTAAATAATTTCATAATACTTACCCACGTTATTCCAAACCTGTACACATTTTTCCTCTTGTGGAACACAAAGAGAGATATTTGTGTTTTTTGTTCTACACTATGAAAGTCAATGGGGTCCAATGTAGTTTGATCCCATATTTTGTGTTCTTCTGAAGAAACTCTTACATACAGGTTTGAAATATCATGAAGGTGAGTAAATGATGAATCTTAATCAAGTCAACTGTGGCTTTATTGTCAGTGTGGTGACATTTTTTTTTGACATGACAGGATTGTGTTTCCCAAAAAGCATGGTAAGCTTAGCAGACCCGGATCATTTGCACCTTAGAAGCCATTGGGAAACAATCTTGGCTTGAGACAAGTCTGATCCAGTTCAGCTCTTCCTTTAAATAGTAGTTTATGTGTGTTTGACTGAACTGACTATGCAACATTGCGTAATAGGTCTATCACCCCAGCATGCAGTGGTATAGTAAAACAGAATGTCCTATAGCAGTGGTATTGGAATCGGTTTCATAACCATAGTACACTGTCAGAAGAAAAAAAAAAAAAGTGTATCTTGGCTTAAGTTAATAATTAATTCAGGTTTGTGAATTTCTATTTTGTGGACTGGTTTTGCAAGAACAGATTTGCCATAATAAATATACACTGATTTAAGGACAGTTGTAGAGGCAGTAAACGGGATATAAAAACTCTCAACCATAGCTTTCATTTTAAATGCCAAGATTTTGTAATTCTATATTCATGGTTGTAAAATGGTGTATTTGTGATGAGGACTTCAGACAGAATGTGATTTTTGCCTCAACCTATAGTGGCAGGTCTAAAATTTACTTGAGTTTAGGTTTAGAGAGGTGTTGGGCTCGGTTAGAACAATGGTTACCTAGATTTATGCATAGTTTTACTTACTGCAGTAGGTTTTTTGCAGGCGCCTCATCTGAATGTCTAGGTTTTGTTCCCCTCTTTACAGTTAGTACAAACACAAGAAATGTATTTTGTATTCAATTTTAATTTACAATGCACAAAAACCCAGTATACATTTATGTAAAAAAGCAAGTTGCCCAGCAACCCTCATACTTAAGCAAAATATGCCAATCAAATATTCATGAAATATTGACTTAAGTCTCATTTTTAAGAACTTTTACACAATAGCTTTATTTTAGCCCAGCTTGATACAACAATACAAAAAGTATGCAGTCGCCGATTCGCTATTTCTCTATAGAGCATGACCTTTAATTAGTTGTTTAAATAGTGCTAATCATGCATTGCCTTTCATGCTTATTTTAAATGTTTAAAACTTCAGATATAGAAAATGAAAATATACAGTAGAATTAAAGATGCTTCAGACATCTTATAAGATTGCCTTGTCTTTTCTTATCCTCCCCTTTTTAATTTCCTCCTAAACAGGAATAGAGATCTTAAAGGCTGTCTGGTGAGGCTATGAAATATAGCCTGAGGTACAAAAGTCTATCTACAGCGACTCCAAGAACACATAGCTCTACGAGACTCAATGAGGGCAAAGGTCATGTGGCTGCTCCAATAACTTTTAGCAACACCTGCTGCTGCAGATGTAAATTCACACATACTGCTCCGAGACTGGTCAGGGAAACAAAACGATCAAAATTGAACATAGTTAGATAAAGAGCTTCTTCAGATAAGGATTTTTCAATATAACTCATAATTTACATAATTTAATAACTTTAGGGCACATCAGGTGATTGATGACTTTCAATGTTCAGCACCAGTCATTCTCAATCTCATCTCAACAGTATTTACAAAGACAGAGGAGTTACTGTTATGAAATAATTTGTGTACCACCACAATTTTACCTACCAACACCCTAACATATACACGAAAGCTAATTTTCTACTCCATCTGTTCTCCTCCACCCTTGTCAAAATTGAAAGCTTAACTGTAGGGATTTAAGGACTACTGGTAATGCAGACACTGCCTGGAGTCTGATGCAATGTGTTTAGTCTGTCTTGAGTCTGTTACCATAGATACAACAGTGTATTTGCTAAAATAAGACATGGTCAACAAATAAGAGTTTGAATCAACCCAAGCTGACAGGCAAAAAAGCAGGAATACAAAATAGGTACTCTTTGCAGTTGAAGATCTTCCTTACTTCATCCTTACTTAATTCCAACTCGCAGTGATGTTAACTGACTACCGTACTGTCTATTAGGTGAATTTCTCAATCCTTTCTAGAGACATTAGAGTGGAGTGATGGAACACATTTACTATTAATATATTAACGGTTAAATCTTCCTGACCTGCTTTGGCCAGATTTCAAAATTGTCTATTGAGGAGCTTTCACAGTCCTCCAAGACACTGCAAAGTTTCAAGACACAGAAACATGCTGCTTTACAAATGGAAGGCAGATATTAAAGTTATCTCCTGCACATCAAAACAGAGCGTGGGTTGAACTTTCTGCGGTTGCTATGGCGATCGTACATTCTGCATGAGATATAATACGAGTGGAAAAGGAAACTGAATTTGAGTGTACAAACTGAAGTTAAACACTGCGGACAGTACACATTTCAGGAATGGGAGGGGAAAAAAGCATAATACAATTAAGTAAAATGATTTGCCTAGACAGCCTCCACACAGCCCACAGCAGAGCACACTGCAAACCAACATCAGGCCCTCACTGGCTGCTGTTACTGCCACTGTTGTTGTTGTTGTTGTTGCAGAGGTCTCCGGGGCCTCCACCAGAAGCAGGGGGCTGCACGTTGTCTGCGAGGTTGTGAGCATGCTCTAGAAACAGGTCTTTGAGCACACTCAGTTCTTTGCTAAGCAATTTGATTTTGGCCTCCAGTCTCTCATTCTCCTCCTTCAGCTCATTGACACGCTGCTGAGTGTCCTGTGCCTTCTGCTTGCTGCGCATGCGACTCTTCTTTACGGCTAGGTTGTTGCGTTCTCTCCGTTGGCGGTACTCATCGCTGTTTTTATCCATAGAGGACTTCTTCATCTTGCTGGGTGGCGTGGCCTTACCCCCACCTCCGGGACTCACTGGGACTAATTGAGGAACCTGTCAGAATTAAAATAATGTCATGCATAGTAAAGACAAGCAACCACATACCTAATACACAACTAATCTGCAGTTTTGACAACTAGGTTGCAAATCTTCTACAAATCTTATTCCTCAAGATGGTGAGAAACTGGATGATTGAATGCACTTTACGAATACATACCATGGTTTAAGCACTGCAAAATGACAATGCAATGCTTTTACGGAGTCATGAATATTAATATTCGGAAATGCATGGTTAAGTAGGTTAGTTTGTTGATGTGTGTACCTGCTGTAGTCCTGCAGATCCTACCGGGTTCAGTGCACTATTATGTGGTTGATTCTGTATAACACTAACGCCGTTCTGATCTGTGCTGGATATCTTCTGCTGCAACTGCTTGCTCATTTGGATCCACTTCCACTGTCTTTCTCTCTCCCTCTCCGACCTGTGTTGTCGGACTTCGCAGAGCTGGAGTTGGTGTTAGCTGGTCTTGTGAGAAGCTGAATGCCACAAAATGCAGCGTGTGCCTACAAACCAGACAAAATGGAGAGAAAGAAGTTAGACAAAGTACTCTGCACACATCAGCATGATACTCCATCACACTTTGCTTAATTCGATGCCACACAATTCCCACCTGAGCAGACGCACCGCGCAGAAACGCATTATTTCAGCAAAATGCTGCAACACCTAAAAGTCGGGTCAACCGCCTGTGCTCATCCGTTAGCGTTAAGTTGTTGTAATCCGACCTTGCTGCCATGTCAATGTGCATATGTGGCAAATTCTCTTTCTCTCCTAAGAGCGCGAGCTCAAGTGTTGCCCGCGGTTGCATCATCGCTCGCGCTCCCACCCGCTCCTTTGTAACGTTACACGAGAGAAGGGAAACTCCGTAGTCATGCAGAACTATGTCGAGCTAAAGTTAACATTTTAAACAAACGCCAGAATAGTGAAGCAATTTAAAGTTTATTAGTGACGTAGTTTTAAAGCTGGGCAGTGTTTTGTATGTTGTTTGACTCATATCTGGCTGATTACATCATACACGGAACTGTGGGAATGAAGGGGAATACCGCTGACTTACTTTCAACAACAGTGTGCCTACATTCAAAATCGCAGCAGATCCGGTAAAACAGTATTGTAACCTATCGCGTATCCATGTAAAACCCTCACGATGCTGACAGAAGTGTTTCTTTAGGTGTAGGCGAGTCTGTAGCCAGTGAGATCTACTGCAGGTTAGCAGGTTGGCTAACTAGCTGCCACATTCCTAACCATGACGTCAGGCGTCTAACAATGAAACGAGAGCGCACACATGCTGCTTTCTACATAAAAGTTACGCGAATCAAAGGATAATGCGCCACAGTCGATCGCGATCATGTTTAATTGTGGGTAATGAAGCTCTCGCTGGCTTCAGATCCGTGAGTTGAAGGTGTTTTGCAATCGAGTGAGCGGCACGGATCCTCTCAGTTAGCGAGCCATCGTTTAACTGATAAAAAAAATCAATTCGACAGTCTGTATAGCTATCTTACGATATACCCAGACCACTTACCTTGAAAACGATCGAGGCTTATAAGTTATCCAATTGAGTTAATAAAGAATAATGTCCTCTTTGTTCAAGGAAACATAAGCACAGGTTGAGGTGTTATTGTTTAGTAAAGCGGCGCTTGGGAGTATTGCGAAATCTTGTGACCATGTAGGGAAATCTGCTCTCGCAACCAATCAAATCAGAGGGTTGGGAGAGATGACGAAATACACTGTTTGATTGACATGTCACTAAACCAATCAGGCAGCATTTGTCGGTTAGGGGCGTTTCATGCAATGAAACATAAGATCAGTCAAGAATACTAAACAAGGTAACATTATACCTCTCATTTTAGGCCTTGACTTTTCTAATTTTGTTAAAAATATCTATATTCTAACTTCTGTATAAGTAAACCCCCCTGAAAATTGTTCTTTGGTTACTCTTTGAATAGACCCTTCTCACTTAAAATGTATTATTTATTTGTTGCTAGGCATATTTCTCACCAAATTTTACATTCATAAATGTACATTTTCAAAGAAAACTCCCAAAGATAGATTTTAAACTCTTTAAAGGGGTCATATGATGCAATTTCAAGTTTTCCTTTCTCTTTGGAGTGTTACAAGCTCTTGGTGCATAAAGAAGACCTGTTAAGTTGCAAAGACTAAAGTCTCAAACCCAAAGAGATATTCTTTATAAAAGTTAAGACTTGTCCACGCCCTCCTAAAGCGCCTCATTTAAACACGCCCCACATGTCTCACCATGTGGGAATATTTGCATGACGCCACCCAAATGTTCACGCAAAGAAAGAAGGTGTAACTTTTGATTCTCTCTGTTGCCGCCGGTGCCATGTTGTGGAGACTAGTGATGGGTCGTTCTCGAACGATTTGTTAATTTTCAACGAATCTTTAATGTGACTCGGGACGAAGCAGTTGCCTCGGGGAGTGATTCGTTCAGTCGCGCATGTGCAACTTCCAATGGGTTCTGTAGCCTACTGAAATTAGTTCACCTGTTTCGCGTCTTCGGGTTTTTCGAGTCGTTCCTTCATCACGTGACAGCCCCATACTTAACCAATGCAGTCTGAACCAGAAAGAGAATCAATTATTTGATCTCTTGAGTCTTTGGGACCAAGTTCAAGCTCCAACCGGTGTGCATCTATTGCTACGGTTTCCGGTTTGAACGACATGTTTCCTGGAAACGGTGTGCAACGGGGTCTGGGTTGTGTTTTCTCTTGTTTGGTGGGTATGTCAAACATGTCAGCCCAATCAGCAGCGACATGTGTATTAACCACGCGGTATTAAAGAGACAGCTCGCACGTAATTAACATCAAAATAAATTCACAAGATCAAGTATATTGTTTGCACATGTTTATTTACATTAAAAGCAAAATAACTAAAATAATAAGAGCACAAGTGTAGATCTGGAACTTCTTTAAGTCTGTCTAAGTATCATTTAGTAATTGCAAAGTTTTCTGGTCCATATCCTTTCCTTAGGAATGTATGCTAAATACTGATAAATGTAACATAAAAATACTATACATATGTATATATTTTGCTATTGTATTATGGAGTGATACTTTCATAAACTTTTCTATACCCCTCTGATTATATAATGTTAAATATTACAATATCATAGCACAACAACAGTGATCAGCAATAATTATACGCCTAATACTCACAATAAAAATAATAAGGTCATATAGATCGTAACACAGTCTCGGAGATAAGAAGTGGATTATCCTTCACCTGAAATGCAAGGCAAATCTTGGATCACAATAATTAGCCATAAGCTAAACCTGTGCTGTCTGAGCCGGAAAGAGACTTAATAATAATAACTAACTCTTTATTACCTTTGTTACCACATTCAGTGTTATGGAAAAGAATTATCATGACAGAAATTCACACATTTATAAACTGTAAGAAATAAAAAGCTACAATTTGAGACCAGAAACGCATCAAGTAACTGTAAGAGTAAATAATAATTAAAATAATGATGTTATTATACATCATGTTATGATCACCCGTTTGTAAGGAAATTAATTTCTCTATCCAACGCTGTCACATCACGTGACAAAAGAAGGACTCGAAAGATTAACTAATCAATTCTCTTTCCGGCTCAGACAGCATAGGTTTAGCGTATGGGGCTGTCACTTGATGAACGATGACTCAAACCCAAAGACTTGTCAGATAAGAGGTGAGGTAAACTAATCATAGGCTAAAAACCCAGGTAAATATTGAATGAATCTTTTCTGTTTCTTATAGCATTATAGTTTTGTATTGTTTGTATTGTGATCAAAGTTTGCGTAAGTAGTAGATGTGTTAGGGAAGTAACACGTAACATTTTAATTACATTTTGCTTAAATGAACGAAATGACTTGAAAACAGATTTTTTTCATTTTGCTGAACGAGACTCAAAGGTCTGAGTCAGTAAAATAATCTGAACTTCCCATCACTAGTGGAGACGCTGTTTTATTGTGAAAGCGAAAAAACTTTGTTTGGCATTCCAAAAGAGGTCACGACTAGAAATCAGTGGTTAAACTGAATTTACAACACTGTTTCAGAACCCAAATATTCAGATGTGTGCAGCACATTTTATGGAGGACTGTTTCCTGATCCTGGGAGAGTAGACTACAATGCCTGCGCTTCTGACTCACAGTCTGTAAGTACGTTTACATATGTACAGGATTTGCCACTGATGATTCAAATGCGAGTTTTGAGCAGTGTAGCAGCGGTTTTCAATTCCAGTCTCACACATTTTGTATGTTTCTCTTATAGCTTCAGACGTTTGTACTATTCGAACGTAAGTACCCTGCGAAGTGGACATCACAGGATATTCCGCCATGATTCCAGTTCAAAGCAAATGTACATTTTCTATTCAAAGTGCATTGAAGTGTGCGAGATGTGAATTTAAGCAAGAGTTCATGCTCGGAGCTCACTTCTAACGAGCTGATTATCTGAATCTGGTGCATGTGTTAACAAAGAGAGACATGCAAAATATGCAGAGCTGGGGGGCGCGAGGACTGGAATTGAGAACCGCTGGTGTAGAGTAGTGCTTGTTGTTTGTCCTTTCTCCGATCACAAATGCAGACATGGTTTTATGTTTACGTGGCGCGATGCAATGCAATGCGTAAAAACACAGTATAAGACATTATAATCCGTAATTATATCCCCACTGGATGCAACAAATGGCTCATCTGTAATGCGTTTTATTGTTATTTTATTGTTATTGTCTTGTCACGCTGGTGTTCTGACAGGGACACGGCATCACAGTATGACAAGGGGCGTAACATTTCCATCACACACTTGAGGCATTCAGCCAGTCACAACGCATTGGATAGCTGGCAAATCAGAGCACACCTCGCTTTTCAGACTGATGAGCTTTGTAAAAATCGACACGAGACATAGAGGAGAAACAATAATGTACAATATTTGGAAAATAATGTTTTTTGAAACAAAAACCCAACAAAAAAATACAAATACACAAAATAAACAAAATAACATAATTACTTAAAATGATCATATGACCCCTTTAAGAAATGAATAACTCTATTGCATGTAAGACTCTTTTATGGTGTGATTCTTATATGCTAACATTTTGCTTTGGATTAATTTATGTAACCCTAATTGTCTTTTGTATTCTAGCTTTGTACTTGTAATTTTTATTTTACTACATAATAATAATACAAAATAACTCTCATTTTATGTTATGCAACATGTTACATGTGATTACAAATATGCAAACAGTAAATTAGCTATTAAGATTCACAGAAGCCAGAGCTATAAACCGTTTACTAATATTGCTAATACTCTGTTTACATTAACATTTTGCACTTTTAGCCATAAGACATCTAGTCTGAGACAATTCTAGCACTTTAGACTTCTGATTTCTATACTTCTATTGTGATTGTCAGTTTACCACAAACAAATTAAATATATCAAGCCAAATAAAATCTGGTTATGTTAACGACTTGCTTATAATAGAGCACCAAATGTGCACAAATGAGTTTGGGTGTCTTGCATTATACTTAAAATCACAAATTACCCTAAATTATCCTGCCCTCCAGAATCCTTTGGTTTCGTTTTATTTAATGTATTTTTCACCACCTTTTATGTCGTAATATTTAGAAATGACTGGACATTTGGACCTAAAGAGAGGATTCATTTTTGACATGAAAAGCTACTACATAGCTCCATATGATATGGTAAAACAGGGTAGACCAAAACAGGGAAAAAAATGCAATGTATAACTTATCTGTTGCTGGCTACATGTCTTGTGGCCTCTAGTCTCTATCTTTCAGTTGTGGTACGTGCCAGGCTCTCGCTGTGACAATAGAGGGAGCTCCCAGACTGCGCACGCACTGATTAGCGCCGATACGCGCGCTCCAACTATACAGCTAATTCAATTCTCAAGATTGCTGTGTGCTCTCCAGCTTCTCTCGCACTAGGTGAGACGTGTGCTACACTGTTTGTTTTGGCAGAGTAGTCGTATTCATTGTTGTGCGCAAAGATTCTACCAAGTGCTTAGAAAATAATGGATGGTATCATGGTACAATTCTGCACCAGTGGCCAGACAAACACACAAAATAAAATACACAGATAAAAACACTTCTTCATTAGACACACACACACACACACACACACACACACACACAAAAACACACACACACACACACACACACACACACACACACACACACACACACACACACACACACACACACACATTTGTGGCGGGTGTTTTCTTTCTTTTTTTGTGAGATTTAATGTGGAGCCGAACTTAACTGGCTTAATTTATTCATCAAAACAATTTAATATGGCATAGGCTCCATGGCGCGTGTTAAGGCAATAGCAACAATTTTTATTTTTTGTTCAGTCTTTCGTTCTTACTCTCATTTATGCCACAGACCAAAAGGTTTTATATATATATGTATTTCATTCATAAAATATCCGTTACATATAATGTCCGTCCGTACCCGTGTTTCCATTGTAATAGGTCTCATGCCAATTTAGTCTGCGCTCAATTTTTCCCTCTTACATCGAGAATTTAATACAATAATTTAATCTCCCACCTCCAAAGGCTGCTACAATAGTAGACCCATTCAATCTCAAAATCTAATGAACAATTCATGTGCAGTTCTAAAAACATAAAACATTATAAGAACATTATATTATGAAATTATATTTTAAAAATATATATTATTATAACTTTTTATCCGTTATATGAAACGATCGCGTAATAGCCTATTTCACCTATAATTCAATAATAATTGACAGTTGTAAAGACCAGGTCGATATCAGTGCGTGCGCTGAGCCCTCGCGCAACGATCACGCAGAGAAGCGTTAGGACCCAGAGCACACCCGCCCTCCAAACTCCAAAGCATATATAAGTGCACTCAGAAAAGTACTTGACAGATGTGAAGCTCACACGCTGAGGGTGTAAGTGTCATTTTAAGGGAGATCTCGTGTGGTGTTTCAGCCTTAACACTCAAATCCATTTTACGGCCGAGTACACAGCCACTACAGGCTGCGCGCTCGCCTGTCCTGAGAACTTGGAGCCAGCGCGGCTTTCTCCGGTACTGCGAACAAGCTGGATTCCCGGAGCTCTTCACCATGTCTGGCGGGTTTTAGATACTCCATGGAGCAAGCTAACTTATACGAGGTCGCCCCACGGCCACTGATGACCAGCCTTGTACAGAGTCAGCAAAACGCCTATACCTACAAAGACACCACTGGAGACCTGAGCGAGATCTGCGAGAACGAGAACTCCATCGACATCAGCGCCTACATCGACCCTTCAGCCTTCAACGACGAGTTCCTGGCTGACTTATTCCACAACAGCTCCAAGCAAGAAAAGTTCAAGCTGGCGAGCGGAGACTACGAGTACCCCCACGGCGCCAATGGCACACCGGGGCCCCCGCAGATGTACGGCTGTCTGAACGGCTACATGGATTCCTCCAAACTAGAGCCCATCTACGACAGCCATGCAAGAATGAGACCCGTGGCCATCAAACAAGAGCCCCGGGAGGAAGATGAGCTCGGCCACTCGATGCCCCCCACATACCACCACTCTCAACACCACGCGCCGCATTTGTCGTACCTGCAGCACCAGATCGCGCACTGCGCGCAAACCACCATGCATCTCCAGCCGGGTCATCCCACACCTCCCCCGACGCCCGTGCCCAGTCCTCATCACCAACACAGCCACCTGCCTGGGGGCTCCATGAAGATGTGCGATCGAGGGAAATCCAAGAAACACGTCGACAAGAACAGCACCGAGTATCGGCTGAGGAGGGAGCGCAACAACATAGCCGTGCGCAAGAGCCGGGACAAGGCTAAAATGCGCAATGTGGAGACGCAACATAAAGTGATCGAATTGTCGGCGGATAACGAGAGACTGCGCAAGAGGGTAGAGCACCTCACGCGAGAACTGGAGACGTTACGGGGCATCTTCAGGCAGCTACCCGACGGCTCATTTGTCAAAGCCATGGGCAGCTGCGCCTAACAAAGCGAGCTGGACTTTTGAAGTAACTTTTGCGTGATATTTACGTCTGCTGGATAAACGCTGACACATTCTCAAAGTGTTTCTATAGGAGCCAGGCAGCTGCGGTAGCCTATACATGTGCCTTTTGTACAAAACAAACGATAAGCTCATCTCTTTACACATTTGGACTTGACTTGTTGTAGGTGTAGTCCTGTAAAGAATGTGTGTGTGTGTTAGCTACGCGAAACATTATCAGTGCAGCTAATATACAAACTGCCCCCCATGCGAACCTGAACTACACTTTGTAGCAACAAAAAAAACTTTCCTGCCATAGCAGGCTGTATTCCCACCACACCTGTTGCTGCGTAACATTCACTGTATGATATTGTTGATTTAAACTTTGTGCAGGGGGTGGGGTGGAGTTGTTTCATGGACGGCAATAGACAAATGCCAAAGCATAGGACTGGAACTGGTTTTTACGGTGGTAGGCTATTTGTCATTCATATCGCAGACTGTATGCACTATGTCGTCCACACTCAACCTTATGAAGCACATTGCATTGTGAACATTTTGCCATGATTTGGGTACTGATCTGTAAAACGCCTGTCAGTATACGCTTTTAGAGTAAACGCTCTGTATTTATGCAGTATGATTGATAAAAATGTGAAAGGGTGCATATCTCTATGCAATGTCTGTTGCTGTCATGAGAATAATTCCGGTGGACGATCACCGTGTGCTTTCTCACTGGTTTTGCAGTGAAGTCCTGTCTTGCTCTGTAAGCGTGTGCATTTCATGTGAACGGTTTTTTTTCTTTTCACTCGAGCAGATACCGCTTTCAGTGCCTTTTGAGTTTTTCCTGTCTTCATCGTCATCACTGACTGAACCGTTGGACAGAAATATACAGCAAGGAAAAGGAAGCACTTTTTTTTTTTTTTTTTTTTTTTTTTTTTTTTTTTACAAACAGCATATTGCAGATGTTATACGAATGTTTAATATGTTTCAGTTTTAATATGAACATTATATATAAATATAAATATATATGCCAAAAATTATGAATTAAAACATTGTCTTACTTATGTCTTGTGCGTTGCCTTGTCATTTCGAGCAGTTATGCAACTTATATGTGTGTATTTTATTTTTAAGTTGAACTTTCACAGTCTGTCACGTTCGTGTCTAGAATAATTTGAGTTACTGTTTGTGTAGCAATCCCACTTTACACGTATAAATCGTTCGTCACCGATAGGTGGCGCTGAAAAGTCGTTTGAATCCAGTATGCACATCCATATCTGTGGAGCCGCTTTCTTTGAAAGAGCATGAGTAAAACTTGAAACCAGAACTAACTGGAGTAAAACTAGTAAAAAGAAATGTGGTTATAGGTTAAACGATTACTTCCACATTATTATGTAAATACAGGAAGGTGTTTCCAGAAGGATCCATTCAGCTCCAGGGTCTTTGAGCGTCACGGTTAACAACCCTAATTCACTGTGCTAAATATTTACAGTGAGCTGTTGCCATTTTAAAAGAGTTAACATTAAACATATTGTCTGTAAAAGATCAGGGTTTGTCTACGTCACTGATAAGAACTTGTAAGTAGCACTCTCATTGATTAATGTCTCTGCCCTCAGCTCTGAATTGATCAATTTATCCTTAAATGAGATAGTGTGGAGTGCTATAGTGATAGCCTCATTTCTCCTGAGGACACTTTTCAGGGCAGGGAGATGGAGAGAGAAAGAAAGAGAGAGATAGTCCCTCTGACCTGTGGAGACGTGTTCCACTCCAATGTTGTCAATTGATATATTTTTACATTATCAGCTCTGGAATGATTGATTCAATAAATCAGCCCCCTTTCCAAACCTCTGTTGCAGATAGAATGATGGCACACAAGGAATCTGCCCCAGCCAGGTTTGAGCATAGCTGTCAGGCCAACTTCTTTCAGACTCTCGCACTTGCTGCCAACTCTTTTTCCTCATTCAGCTTCACCTGTGAATGATCAGCTTTGTCTCACACTGCTTCTGTCATAATTCAGAGAGAAGTTCCTGTATTTCCAGTACACCAAATTGTCACCAAAAATGAATCAACAGCCTTTAAATCTGCCTAATTATATTAATTCTGAATTGGATAAAACGTTAATGGGGAAAGACGAGATTTGTCGAACCTAATGGCAACAGTACGACCATACTGGAATCTGAGCAACAAGTTAATGGTATTTCTAATGTTAATTTTTAATGCTTAATTATTTAAGATTATAAAGGCTTATTCTCATATCATTTTAGTTATAACTTTAATCAGATGTTTGGATAAAAATGAGGTTTTATTGCTAAACAATTGTGCTAAGAGACTAATGTAACTTTCATAATAAAAAAAAAGGAAAATATGTTGCATTAGGTTGATTAACACTGGATGAAAACTATAATGACAACTATAAAGTTTTAATAATCACATAATCACTTTTTTTCCAGATGACGAATGCTAAAAACGTTGAGAGCCTGTCAGAATCCGCCCAAGCATTTAAAGTGGCAGACTACATAACTATGCTTATAGGCTAATAAACAGCATTATCATCCATTGGTGTGGACGCCAGTACAGTTATCGTTATACTTCTCTTTCTTGGTGTGAATAGGCTACTATATTCTATTGCAGCAGAACCTCTTTTGCATTGAATTTTAAATGTAAAAATCAAAAGCCATATATTGTAAATTTAATCTATGAAATCTCATTAGTAGATTCAAAAGCTAAAACATATGGTGCTACAGAAGCAGTTCAGGGAATGTGTGGGAATAAGGTCCATAGGGTGAGTAGATGGCCTCTCTCCTCTCTGAATGGAATACATTAAAGCATCACGCTAAAACCTGGATGCTTCCTTTGCCATCTTATTTCCTGTAGCTGCGAGAATTCTCCAATGATTCACTTTTGTCTTCTCTCTGTCCAATATTTGACATGTTTGAGAAAAGCCAAACCCGTTCCAAACTTGACTTAAAGTGAGCTTAATGCGTATTTTTGTGCAGCTGTGTTTCATGTTCGCTTTTGCGAATTCCTTTGCTGGGGTGTGTTGTTTTTACCTCTGGTCAAAGACCTTGAGAGTGTCTAAGATGAAAATTTCAAGAGCCAAGTGAGAATAAGTGTGTTTTGTTTTGTTAATCAAGGAAAATGTATGCACATAAAAACCTGTAAAATCTGTAAAAAATCAGCACAGTTACTCTAACTGGAGCCAACTTGATGTCCAAGCATTCAGCATTCTGTTGTCATTGTTTTCTCATGTGGATAAACTAACATTAACAGGAGTTAATTTGCCAAAAGCTTAGTATTCAGCAAACCTCTATTCTTATTCAGTATCTTATCATTTGTTGAGGAAGTATGTGAAAACAAACAACATGATAAATCCAATACAAATGAATATGTGTGTGTAAGTTTGCATGCAAGTCTGTGTTTAACTACGTTATTTGATAATGCACTCTTTCTTATTTGTCGTCTGACAAAAGTTTAACCAGACCTTTGAGTGAAACTTCAGAAGCCAGAAACTTCTCCATGTCTCTACACTCCAGATTCTCTCCATCAAATGAGATATGCGTAATACTTTCTCACATTTGAGTTTGAGTTTCTGGTATGGTACAAATCCCTTCAGTATCAATATGATTTAAAACTCCCTGTCCAGTGCTTTCACCAACTGCCAGCAGGCCCAGAAATTTCACTTTGGACCCAATAATAAATATACCCCACAAAAACCTGAGCCCAGTGCAATAGAAGGACGTATATCACTGTTTGTTTGCTTAGGGATGGTTGTTAGAAGTCTGGAACCTGGACTTGACAGTTGCCAAGACAACCAAGAAGAGGTTAAACCGCAGAGAAAAATCACACAGGATCTTAACCACTCCCACCGCTCTCTGTGAAGTAAATAAATGCTTTAGCTCCTTGCTGCGAGAATTGTCAAGATGAAGATTGATTGTAGAAAAACAGGGATCGATGCATTCTTAAGTTAATTGAGTAACATTTTTCAGCAAGCTCTCATTTGCTGTTTTGTTTTACATCTCATTTACACCTGGCTTGTTTTCTTGCCCTGTTCAGGAGCTCTTCCAACTCTTTTCAAGCCATACCTCACTGCAATTTATTGAGGCTTTTACCTATGTCACTCTCTCTCTCTCTGTCACTCTCTCACTTCCAGTAGTTTGCGTGACCTCAGACTGCTAGTGGGAAGGCTGCAAATGTGTGAACTATTATATTATATTATATTATATTATATTATATTATGCAGTATAAAAATGCAGTCACAGCCCTACTCAACTGAACCACATTAAATGCCACAGAGTGCATCTGATCCAAAACTTATCTCTGCTGTGCTGGTTTTGGCTTCAATTATGTGGTTGGTGTATGTACAACAATTTGCTCTGCACCATTGGGTACAACAGCTTTGTCACATTGAGTGTTTGGCTCACAATTCAGGGCATAACTAAATAAAACAGGCAGTTTGAGGACAAGGAAAGATTACTGTAAGGGGTAATTTGGCATGCAGAGGGCCAGGGGGCTCGTGGGACCTTGATCCGGCCCTAGCTGTAGAGATCTCCATCATGAATAATTATCTTTATCCTGCTAGTCATTACTCAATCATTATATCCATTTTTGCTTAAATGTCTTAGCAGGTCACATGATCGGAAATTGCTGTCAAAACACTTTTAAGTGTAAAACAAACTTAGTTTAGTGTTTATTTTAGATAATATGTTTTTATGAATAATATTTTGCATTTCGTCAGCCTAAATCCTAAAGTATGTACTATAAATGCTATCGAATGAATCCAAGAATCAATGTAATGATGGTCTGGATTTAAACAAATGATTGAATTGGCCAGAATAACAACTGGTTCTTTTTTTGATAAGTGAACTGGAAAATTTTGTTGCCTAGGGTACAAGAAATTTGATCAATACAGCACTTTTTACTTTACTTTTTACATTTATTTCATATTTTTATGTTTATATGTATTGAAAAACAATGTGTGTGTGCGTGTTGTTTAATTCCAGGACAGTGATCTAATGTTTAATTGCGTTTGTGTGCGCTTGTATTTCAAGTAAGGAAATATTTGCGTTTTGCATGGTTACATTACAGTTAAAGTGTTCTTTTGAGAATCATTGGAGCAAATTATAAAACAAAAAAGTAGAAAATAAGCTGCTTGGATTTGGTGGACAGCCCAGACTTTGAGAAGGGCGTTAAACAATATCAGTTGCAGTGCATTACTGCAGCATATTATTTAAATCAAGACTTTATTACCACTTCATTCTCTCAGTACCTCTCTGTCTTTGCCTGTCTCTCTGCTTCAGTCTCCCTCTATTTCTGTTTTACTTTCTCTCATATCACAAAATGAAAATAGGTTGTTTATTTTCCACCTGTGCACTTGGGCTATTATATTTTGGCAACCACTGCCCTCTCTTCTCCATTCTTATGGCGTTCCATCTGCGTCAGACCATCACACACCCCCTAAGTACACAGACTTGTTAGAACAGTGTTATTTTCACAGATAAATATGTAGCTCTCTCAGTCTGGCTCTAGCATTGGCCACACCAGCAGCTGAAATGGAGGGATCTTTGGAACTGGATTCAGATTAGATTGGCTTTTGAATGCTGGTGATATGATTATCAAAAAGCAGAACAAAATAGCACCTTTGTTTCCTTTGAAGAACTTCAAATGTATTTTAGATTGTTGGCAAAAACTATAAATACTTAATGTTAAGTATATTTTCAAGTTAAGGCACATATTTGCCAGTGTTTTTTTTTTTTTTTTTTTTTTTTTATTTATCTGTCAATATTGTATATACACAAGCAACTGTTCAAAGGTTTATTATATATAATCTGTGTGTATGTGTTACGATCAGTGTTGGGAGTGACGCGTTACAAAAGTAACGCATTACAGTAACAGATTACTTTTTGCTGTAACGCAGTAGCGTAAAGCATAACTATAATTTTTCAGTAATATTTTACTCAGTACATGTTCAGTTATGCTTGTGTTACAACACACTTTTAGCCCAAAATGTAATTTTTTTAAAGAAAAAAAAAAAGATTATTAACAAATCAAAAATGGCGCAAGTAAGTTCTATGTCCTGTTCGTGGTCAGTCAATAGCCGCGTGTGGTGTCCAAGTTTGTAAATAAAGACTAAACGACAGTTTCTGCTATATTTGTTTGGCGATTTATTTCATTAATCTCCCTCTCACTGGTGGAACTTTGTATTGTGTGATGTAGTCCAGTGAAGGCGTGTTTAGGGTGTGTTTTACAGGAGTTCCGCGAGGCATAATTTTGGCATCTGTGCTCGAGGTCCGAGGCTATTAGGTCCGCCCGGCTCGATGTAAGCCCCGGTTTGCACTGGGCAGTGGAAAAGCGGCTAATGGGTGAAGATGGCAAAAGACTGTACATGCGCGAGATGGACGTATGCGCGTCTTGTCATGGCATTAGAGTTTACATCTAGTGCTGTTGTGTCTAATATGAACAGACCCAAGCTATTCACAGATATTGCCAGATGATCACTTTACCTATATCATACTTTTAACAGACTTGGATCGTTTGTGATTCTGGCTGTCATCTTTTCTTGCGTCGCCTTGAGCCTTCACTTTGTCAATTATAAGCGATATTGTTAGTAGCCTGGCTAGCCCACAGTCATTATGCTACATGATATCACCCTCTACTGCGTTTAAAATGCTCTGCAGTACATTTTGTCATTTTAGAATGTTCAATTCTACTTCTGTAGTTATTTTGGTGAAAGTAACTCAAGAAATACTGAAGTCATGTAACACATTACAATTCGGAGTCAGTAATATTGTAAGGCAAGGAATTACTTTTAAATAAGAGTAACAAGTAATCTATAATGTATTACAGTTTGGAAGTAACTTGCACAATACTGGTTACGATGTAACATGGTCATATTCAGAAACCAATGAAACCGAAACCAAATAGCGCTGAAACAGGAAGTGAAGTAAACAGAGGAGAATGACAAAATAACGATCCACATAACAGAACATAAACCTGACAATAAGATTGTTAGTCTATTGTTCGCCTATATGTATAAGTCAAGTCAAGTCTGCTTTATTGTCAATTCTTCCACATGTACAGTACATACATACAGAGAATTGAAATTGCGTTACTCTCAGACCCTTGTTGCATACAGATAACACTAACAGTAGAACATTAAATACAGATAATAAAATACAAAGTACAACTATACAAATATACAAATAGGTCATGTAAAAAGAAAGATAAGTAAAGCAGCACAAGGCACATGGCAGATAGAGTGTAAACCAGTGAAGTAAATAAACAGTGCAGATATAATGATTGTAGTGCAAAGAGCTTATTCAGTCGATTAAAGTGTCAAAAATCACAGAGATCAGTTATTTAAACTGACAGAAGAGGTAGTTGAATGAGGTCAGTTAACTGCTGAATGAGGCAGTGAGCAGACCAGTGCTGTACAAAGTGTCTGGTGCAGGTTCCAGTGTGTTAGTGGGAGCTGGGGGGTGGGTTTGACTGAGGTTCAGAGTTCAGTGGTGTATGGGGAAAAAGAGTGGAGGAGGGGCAAGATCAGGAGGGAGTTCAGCTTCCTGACAGCCTGATGAATGAAGCTGTCCTTCAGTCTGCTGGTCCTGGCCTGGAGACTCCGCAGCGTCCTCCCTGATGACAGGAGACTGAAGAAGCTGTGTGATGGGTGGGTGGGATCACCTGCGATTCAGAGGGCTTTACAGGTGAGACGGGTTCCTTAAATGTCCTTGAGGGCTCCTGTAGTTTGTCTCACCTCTGTTGTCTCACTGTTTGTCTCGCAGTCGTGTCATCCGCAAACTTAATAAAGAGGTTGGAGTTGTGTGAAGGTGTGCAGTCATGGGTCAGCAAGAGTGAAGAGGAGGGGGCTCAGCACATATCCTTGGGGGGCCCCAGTGTGATTGTGCTGTATGTGTTGCTGCCAACCCGTACTGCCTGAGGTCTTCCAGTCAGAAAGTCTAACAGCCAGTTAGTTCAATAACAGTTTATTCTGATCCTCAATCTGACTGAAGAGACTTTCTATTGATATTTCCAACTGTGCGTTCTAGACGAGCTGTCAGTCTTTAAACCGTTCATTCAACTAAACTTTCAGAAACGCTGATTCATTAAAGAATGAAGCTGTTGAAATAATTTAAACTTTGAGCGCCAAGTTAGAAGGCTTAGCTGACCAATGTGACGATGCTAAGACAGAGATTTGTCTTGGACGTGACGACCTATTTTCACAAATAATACTCGCAAGTAATCGCACATGCTCAGTTGATCTCTCTCTCATTTGTTGTTTGTTTAGGCTTGTTAAGTGCAAATTTATGGAGCCTCTGTACAAATCAGCATGGTACACATTATGTTATCATTACTAACTTATTTTATATTTAGTACACATGGACAAAGTGTAAAACGAGAAGGGCATAACCCTATGACAATAGAAAACATGCAAAAATCGCGGTTGTTGTAGTTGTTGCATTCCTCTGTGGTTTGCTCGTCATTAGCGCGGTATTGCAATATTGCGGTTATCGCAACAGCCCTAGAAATAAGTCACTTATGCTATGAATTGTTAATAACCCCCATAATTCAATAACAATGTTAGATGTAATATTTAGTCAAGTAAATGTAATTTATATAGTGCTTAATTCGAGACAGATTGCTTCAAAGCAGCTTTTCTCTGAAATCGAGCAGAATTTATCTTTTTTGCTTGTTTTGTTTGTATCTTATGATGTCTATATTTACTTGTGACATTTAAATTTGTTTAAAGGGGTCATATGATGCGATTTAAATTTTTCCTTTCTCTTTGAAATGTTACAAGCTCTTGGTGCATAAAGAAGATCTGTAAAGTTGCAAAGACTAAAGTCTCAAATCCAAAGAGATATTCTTTATAAAAGTTAAAGTCAACCACACCTACCCAAAACGGCTCATTCTAACATGCCCTCACATGTCTACGTCACGATGTGGGAAGATTTGCATAGCACCCTCCAAATGTTCACACAAAGAAAGGAGGCATAACTTTTATTCTCGCTATAATATTGTTGCTGCCGCCGCCACCGTTGTGGAGATACTGTGTGCTTTATTGTGAAAGCGAAACTACTTTGTTTTGCCTTCCAAAAGAGGACAATATTCGCTTCGTCATGCCTAGAGCTGATACGTGCTGGACACTGAGGAAATACATCAACTTCACACTGTGAATCGTCATCTGATTGTATTGTGCATAAAAAAATGCACTTTATGAATTGGATAGACGGGAGCATGGCCCAATAAAAAATAACTCATGGTGCCACTTGTGATTATGAGCTCGACTTCATTCCAGGGGTCGACTTCACATTGATTTTATATGCAATTTTAACTTCCACTTTCCTATTCACAATCATTCTGGTAGCACGTGAAGGCAGCATCAATGAGGAGAGAGCTATGTGGATTCATACACCCAACTACTGAAAACCTAAAGCACTTGGGGAGACATTCTTGTCAGTGCAGCAATGGCGGACTGTACAACTTTCTGTGAACTCGCTAAGGGCTGTTCTACGTTATAACGGCAGTGTCTGTTAACTTTCGTGGGTGGGGCCTGTGGCTAATATGATGTCACATTAGCAGCAATGCTGAAAAACAGGTAGTTGAGAGACACTGCTTATGATTTATGGGGATTAAAAAAAAAGGAGTGGGTGGATTTTTATCATTATAGGCTGGTTGTGTACACACACTGCCAACACACATTTATGTCCAAACAACATGTGAAAGTGAATTTTGCATAATAGGTCCCCTTTAAAACGCATAAACACATTGCATTACACCAAATACACAACATAATGTTCTTTTTAGCAACGTCATATGACCGCTTTAATACCATCTATTTTTGGATATTTTGCCATTTCATCAAAATAATCATTGGTTTGTTGATATCTGTCCAAATTTTAATATGAGTATCAGTATTTACCAGCATCCTAATTAGACTAGTTTACTGTGTTTGATAGTGCATTAAATGTAGTTACATTAATCTCAGTGTGTATGCCAAAGATACATATTGGGCATTGCCAGTGTTAATATGCATATGCCTGAAATTGCTGAATGGTGCATGCAGTATAATGCAGAGTGATTTCTGTTTTGTTTTGTAACTATGCTTTTTGTTCCTTTCACGGTAAAGTGCTGTGTACAGGCCTGATAGTATCTCTTGTGGTTTTCAGTGGACGACTTCTTAAACACATTCTCTTGGCTGTGACATGTACCATGATTGTATGGAACTGCTTTCAAGTCCTGCCCTGCTGTTCTGGCCGGATAGAAAGATACACACTAGAACTCTTGTGGTGCTGTGGTACATTTTATCTGATTCATATAAAAGTTAACACAACATTTGTTTCTTTTTCTCCCAGAATCACAAGCATGCTTTGAGTGGTAGTTATTTTAGTTGCAGTATAGGTTTTGTCAGGTGAGTTTCAAAGATCATAGAAAAATTATTAATGATAGTATTAATAGTGTTAATTGTTTGAATGATACTGAAGGCACTATGTGTATGTGCGTGTTTGCTGGCAGGAGCCGACAGATGAAAGACTGCTGAGGTCACATACTTGTTTAAATATGAGGGTAGTTTCCAATGGCTGATTGCTCTTTCTGATAGGTAAAGGTTTTCATCTATAGTGGCATTTCTGATGCCAAAGTGCCGCTAAAGTTTTAGTGAGTCACTGCTGTCAGTTCTCTCTTTCATATGTGTGACTGACAAAAGCATTTGAGATTTTCAGGATAACTTCTTATTACTGAACTCAAAGTGTTGTCAAGTGTTGGAAGGACATATGATATGAATCAATGTTTCTCCCAGGATTTGCGTATTTGAGTGGTTCCACAGTGTTACTCGTACATGAATTATAGATCTTTTCACAGCCTTCACAGTTGCACTAAATTGACATGTGGTTTGGATTCCCCTCTCTTTTTTCTCTCTCGCTCTCGGTCTATGTGTTATCTGCGTGTGTTTTTGTGTGAGTGTACCTGGGGGGTCTATAAGATTGAGGATGATGGCTGAGGAGTTCCACATGTCTTTTCTGAGTGAAATGATCTGATGAGATTTTTGCGGTCATTGTGGATTCTGCTGTTTTGGACTGAAAACAGAGCTGTCCCTCAGGGCAGCCCGTTATAATCAGATACAAATTAGAATTTCATCTGAATGAGGTCAATCGAGTGACTTCAGTTCACTTGCAAAGGAGATTTAGTAGCTTAACGTGACTTTCAGAGATTTACTAGCTTAAAGTGGCAGCTATCTTTATTTTTCCCCACATTTTGGTTTAGAAGATGGCTCTGCCTTCTGCCTTTTTTGCAAGTGTTCACAGATATGTGCCCTGACGGGGTTAATTTTTGTCCAAAATGGGAAGAAAAGGACAATCTTTTAGAAATCTAGTTTAAAACACATGTTGGTTTTTAATATGGTGTTGAACCATTTGCAAAAAAAAAAAAAAAAAAAAACTTTCAGTTTAATGAAGAACAAAATTCTTATTCAATTAATTAAGAAAATGTCATGTATAGTGTAAAGTGTAGGTTTGGGGTTGGTAAAGGTAAAAAGTGGAAAACATACACTACAATTCAAAAGTTTGGGGTTGGTAATATTTTTGAAAAATGTTTTTCAAAAGAAATGCTCACCAAGGCTGCATTTATTTGATGGAAAATACAGTAAATGTTGGGATATTATTGCAATTTCAAATAACTCTTTTCTGTTTTAAAGTTTTTAAAATGTAAATTAAAGGGGTCATGAAATGAGAAACCAAATTTGCCTTGATCTTTTGGAATATAAGAGGTCTTTGTACCATTAAAACATCCTGCAAGTTTCATAGCTTAAGACGTCCTCCCCATTATAAACGAGCCATTTATTTAATCAAGCTCTAAATACAGCTCGTTCTGGATCCATGGTAAGAAGTGACGTCACCGTGCGAAGTGACGTTCCCAACCATTTGCATATGACCGCCTCCAGCACAAGACAACTACGCTCATTTCGTATCGTTGTCGCGCCGCGCGCCTCACAAGTGTTCAGTCGACGGACAGCGAGTGGGTCTGTGTGTACAGGAAAATTACAATGCCACGCAGATGTGCTCAAACATATAAGGTTTTATCATTGCAAGAGCCATCGCTTCGAATGCATCACCCGCTACTAAACAGTTACGCTCAATCCACAAATGTTCTGGCTGGGGATGTTTAAAATTGATCCATAGGAGCTGTCGTTAGCCAATCATAACAGTGGGCGTAAACACTGAACTCTTAAAGGGGAAACAAACCAAAAACAGACTGTTTGAATCAAAGGATGAGAAACAGGGTGGGAAAATGTCATAATTCACTATATTTTAAGAGATTTTTTTTTTTTAAAAAACTATAGTAATACTATAATTGCACCTAGGTGACCATAATAATAAAATAAAAAAAACCCATGTCATGACCCCTTTAATTCCTGTGATGACAACACTGAATTTTCAGCAGTTTTCAGTGTCACGTGATCCTTCAGAGATCATTCTAATGATGATTTATATAATAAGAACATTTCTTATTACTATCAATGTTGAAAACAATGTTGCTGCTTAATATTTTTGTGGAAACTGTAATTTTTTTTAGAATTATATAATGAGTCGAAAGTTCAAAAGAACAGTATTTAATTGAAATAGAAATTGTCTGTAACTTTTTATCGTCTAGTTTTAATTGTTGCATCCTTGCTGAATAAAAAAATCACCACATTTTACAACCTGAACTAATTTTGTCTTGTCATAAAAACAATTTTTTTTTTTAGATTAATTGTGGAAACAGGTCTGCAGGGGCAGAAATATAAAATATAAAAAAATAAAAAATATAAAAACATATTTAACTTACTTTATGTGTGAATTGCATTTTTAATTATTATTTTTTTAATTCATAGATGAGCATCACATCATCAGATCACCTTTTTTCCTTCTTCGTTGTAACTTTTATGATCATCAGTGGACACAAAGTACTTTAGGTAATTTCCAGTGCCTTTTCTCTCACTCTCCCACAGAACAGTTTCATATTAACTTGCTTTCTTGAGATATCAGTTCACTATAAAATTATATAACCAGATCAGAAATGAAACCCCCTTTACAGTGAAGCTTTTATTGCATCTATAGGGATTTCTGAGAAGCACTTGCTATATTACAGAGTGGTCCGTTGGTATGAAGCCATACCTCAAATGTGGCTGTTTATGTACATGGTCAAGCATAGACGTGAGTTTAGGAGAATTTGGACGATGGCTTGTGAACTTGTCACTAAAACACAAGTTGTCGATCTTGACGTGAAAGCACGCAGTTCCACATATGGCGCCAACGTAGCCATTTCCAACTGTTGCCTTCAGATCCAGAAGCTTTGTCGGAAGAGCTCAAATTTCGCTTGTGTGAGTATTGAGACTTGTTTCAAGCGAATATTTCAAAGCCATGTAGCTCTTTAAGCCTCAGCTTTTTTGTGCCTGGCAGGCACAGAGCATTTCTTTCTCTGTGGGTAAGCCTCCTCACTTTCAGAAATCAAACTGTACTGTAACCCACCAGCCGTCCCATACATCCAGAGAGTCCCCTCTTCAGCACGCCGAGGTGTCAGAGGCCCCTCACACATAATAGTTTTTAACGAACCTACCAGCACCGCTTCTGACCACATTCTGCCCCTGGTTGCATGTAGCTTTGTGCACTTAGCCCCTGGGATTTCAGGGGTTTTGGACTATGGACTAATAATCTGAGCAGGATCCTGTCTGAAGCACGTGGGTTGTGGATGTTTAGAGTACTCCGCTCCCTGTGCTCTGTACACAGCAGGGGGGCAGCGGGATGCCTGCTCATGCTTCACTCAGCTTGGATGGATAGGAGAGGGGGAGAGAAAGTAAACGAGGCACAGCCATGCTCAATTTGAACAGGGGAATGCTGAATGCTGTTAAGGACTGCATCCCAGAGCTCTTAGATGGTTCACTCTCATTTATGAGGAAAGGCAGAGCGAGGTGGTCAGGTATTTTCTGCTCTTGCTCTGATATCTGGAGTTTGGCATCGTGGGCACTTTATAATACTTAACCATGGAGGTTTCCAGTTCACCTTTGTAACCTCTGGGTCTTCACAGTGGCAATACTGTGTTTAATGGTTTCTTTTTTGTTGTTGTTGTTGTTAATTGAAAACACCCACACACACCAGCACCCACCCACACACAGTTGTTTGGCGTAAAAAATAAAGGACTTGCAAGGAGAGATCATCAAGATAAATCACTTCAGCAGTTTTGCTTTGAAAATACTGTATATGAATGTAAGTGGAACATACCAGATGTTAAAATACTTTTGCTTTTTGATACAATCAAAATTTTAGAACCACCCAGGTGGGCTGTATGATTAATACCTTGAGTATGCAGTCTTGTTGAGCATTTACCTAGCAGGGTTGGCAAATGTCTTGAAGTTGCTATTGAAAGACCAATTAAAAACAAATGAAAAAAAGGCAATAAATAAATATATCAATGTTTAATAAATACATAAATACATTTAGATCTTTAAAAAAAATTATATATATATGTAGTTTTAAATGATGATCATTATTATTAATTAGCATAATTTACAAAGATTAATATGATAATAATAATTATAATATTTATTATTTAGTAAATATAATAAATATTTAAAAAATATATTTATTTATTAGTAATAATAATTTTGTCCATGTTAATACATGTATGATTATAATAATATATTTAATTAATAGTGATTTAATATTTGATTTATAAATAAATTATTTTACTTGTTATATAATTTATGGTTACACTATTTTAAGGTGTCCTTGTTACAGTGCAATTATACATTTAAATACTGAGTAAAATTAATTAGCTACATGTACTTGGGGATTAGGGTTTGGCTAAGGTATAACGTGTGCTGGCTGTCTAAGGAGCGCACGACGCAGGAGTTGTCCAATAAAGTCTTTTATTATAATCCACAAAGCAAACACAAGGAATCAAGGAGCTAGGATAGCACAAAACGTAGACCAAAATACAAATAATAGCAGACAGGGAACTAAGGAACAGCCAGGGCTTATAAACACAGGGACTAATGGGATAATTAAAGACACAACAGGTGGGAACAATGAACTGATCAAGACACAGGCAAAACTAGGTCAGGGGGAGCAAAACACAACTGAAACATGACGTGACTTTTCGCCCCCCTCCCAGAACGGTGCGTTTTCATGCCGACAAAAGCGGTCCAACTGAGGAGGGAGGGTGGGGGTTCAGGAGACAGGCATGGGGCAGGTGAGGGGCAGGCAATGGGAAAGGGGCATAGTTCATAGGACCAGGGTGGAGTGGATGGAGGGAGAAGCCAGGGAGGAGCCGGGAGCAGAAGGAGCCAGATGGAGATCCAGAGGCCAGCCAAGATACCGGCCCATGGTGGAGTCGATGGCAGGAGGTGCCATGATGGAGAAGGGGCTGACAGCACCAGGGGGCTGTCTGATGGAGACCCAGGCGGAGCCAAACAGATGGAGATCCAGGGCAACACAGAGGATCCGGAGGGCCAAGGCGGAGCTGAAGGCTCAGGCTACCGTGGCAGAGCAGGAGCAACTGAGGACAAAGGCGGAGCCGGAATGAAGGAGGAGCCTGACAGAGCCAGAGGGATGGATTGACGAGGCGACGGATGGAAGATGACTGACCAAGGTGGTGCCGGAGGAATGAGGAAGCCCGGTGGAGCCAGTGGGATGATGGGCCATGGTGGAGATGAGGGAGCTAGGAGCCAAGGCGGAGCCCGATGGGTCAAAGGAACGAGGTGGGGTTCAAGACTCAGAGGCTGGAGGCGGAGACATTGGATCCTCACGTCTAGGCAGAGCTGGAGACTGGAAGTCCCGAGGCGGATCAGAGTGCCCAGGTGGTGCTGACTGAGGGTGAGCTGAGGAACTGACAGGCACCAGCGAAGACGGGGCAAAGGAACTGGCTGGCATAAGAGGAGGCGGGAGGCTGGGAGGAACACAGGAGAACAGGAACTGGGTGGAACCAGCAGAGATGGAGGAGATTCAGGGCTGGATTGAACCAGTGGAGATGCATTAGATTCAGGGCTGCGCGGAACCAGTGGAGACATAGAGACAAAGGAGACTCGAGCACTGGGTATTACCTCCCCAAACCAGTCTATTACGTCCTCTATTATGTCCATAATTTCCTCATAATGTCCATTAACCAGCTGCAGCTCAATCTCAGCCGCGGGAGTGTGGGCGTAGCTTCCCTCTAAGCCCTCGATCTCCACCAGTACTCCCTCTGGGATGGGCAATGTTCCCGGCTCACGCACATGATCAGACGATTCTTGAGGCTCAGGCTCTGGGGCGATGATCGGGTCAGTCATGGGTTTTTGCGCTGGGTCACATGTCACGGCAGGCTTAGGCTCACTGTCTGAGGTGGGATCCAGTAATTGCTCTGTGCAGCTGGATGATGGCTGGCTGGTCTCTGGGTTTGGAGGGGGCTGGTGAAGTCATCCTCGGTGGGGCAGACAGTGAATAAATATCCGTTATTCACCAGTACCCACTCCACAAACGCGGCAAAATCCTCTTTTGGACCATTCATTGGCAGGCATGCCTTACACCAGAAGTGAAGTGAGTAAGGCACGCCAGATCTAAAAAGTCCCTGGTGTGGTCCTCCAGCAAATGGTCCTTCTGCTCCATGCAAAGGATTTTGACGGCTGGCAGATCCATTTCAGGAGAAGGGAGAGAAACAAAATTTAGTTTCTATTCTGTAACATGTGCTGGCTGTCTAAGGAGCGCACGATGCAGGAGTAGTCCAATAAAGTATTTTATTATAATCCACAAAGCAAACACGAGGAGCTAGGATAGCACAACACGTAGACCAAAATACAAATAATAGCAGATAGGGAACTAAGGAACAGCCAGGGCTTATAAACACAGGGACTAATGGGACAATTAATGACACAACAGGTGGGAACAATGAACTGATCAAGACACAGGCAAAACTAGGTCACGGGGAGCAAAGCAAAACACAACAGAAACGTGACGTGACATCAGGTTTATTTGCATGTAATTATGCATAATTTATTGTTGTTTTATAAAAGCAAGTACACATCACATGTAACAAGGACATCTTAAAATAAAGTGTTACCTAAATTATTATTAATATCAATTAATATTATTATTAATATCCTATATAAATATATTTTAACATCTCTATACTTTTCTTTGTTTAAACTGACTCTGGCAAAACTGATAGTTACTTGATTGTAAAGGTGATGAACTGTTGACTAAAGTTGATTCTGGCCCTTGCTTTGTCCTTGTTATCAGTATGCACCATGGTAAACCGCCAACAACAGACAAAGGATCTGAGGATTTCTCTTACTGGTTTATTGGTTGTTGTTGGGTTCCTGTCCAGTTTTATAGTGTTTCTGGAAACCACACTGGAGCAGATGTTTACAAAACTTACAAAGGTTGACTCAACCAAATTTTAATGACCAAAACAACAACAATTATTTCTAAATAAGTATATTATTTATATATTGTATATTAAATATTTCAGTGCTCCTGTAGCTCAAGTGGTAGAGCATTGCGTTACGAAGTGCAAGGTTGGGGGTTAGATTCCCCGTGAACACATGATAGGTAAAAATTGATAGCCTGAATGCACTGTAAGTTGCTTTGGATAAAAGCGTCTGCTTAATGCATAAATTTATTTTAATTTATTTATTTAAATAACTGTCAGTTTTTTTTTTTTTAAATACCCCCAATTTTATAGGTTTTTTTCACAACAGGATAGCTGTATAGTTAAAAAAGCTGCATGTTTGTAGGCAGGTAGAAATTTGCAATAGATGTCAATAAAAGACCGGAAGATATGATGTTATCTGAGCATGTCTGCCAACTATTCATATTGATAACTGTAGCCTATAGTATTATTCTTCTTATTTTGTGAAATTATATGCACATGAAATTGCCACACACTCTGCCATGGAGCACAGTGCCAGACGACCTGGAGCTAAACTCACTGCAGGCCCATTTAGGTTAATATATGCATGAAGTCTTTCTTTTCTCTAGGCTGGAGGCTCTCATTGCCTTAAGCTGAGATGAAGATGAGCCCTTGGCTAAGATCTGATATGAACAGAGCCCTGGGTGAACACTAAACAAAGTTCTTCATGTTAATCTCCTCGGCTGTGGAAAGTCATGTGTCTGCTCCCTCCCTCTGCTGTGCAGATAAAGTAATTAGGTACTTCCTGTGTGTGTGTCTGACCATAAAGAGTTCAAGCACTCAAGAATCGTAGAGCTCCTCTTAATAAATTTGTGTGTTTGTTCTCCCTGCTTATATTGATTGATGGTATTGTTTTAAGCCAGGGAGGTTTTGGACTGCTCCACCATTGTTTCAGCTCTTTTTTTCCCTCTGTCTCTAAAGGAAAGAGCGAGAGGGAATATTATGGATGGGGGAGAGGGGTGAAAGAGAGGAATTAAAAAAGACAAAATGTAGCATTCATCTTGTTTATTCACTCAGTGTTAAAGCTGTTGAAATCTGGTATGTGGATTTTTCCCACTCTGAGAGTTTTTGTGGGTCCTGGTGTTTCACAGTTTGCCTTTGGCACAAGGCTGGTGTGTGTATGTTCTCTGAAGCGTGCCAGTGTGTTTTGTGAGTGTGTGTGAAAGCATGAAACAGATAAAGATAGAAGGAGAAAGAGAGGTGAAGGAATTATGAATTATCCTGTCCAAGCATATGCTGACCACAACCACACAGCCGTGTACTGGATTCTGGATTCTGCTTTTCCCTGTAGTCTTGTGTTTGTGTAAGTGCGTGTTGGACCCCCAGGACGACAGAGAAGGGAATAGCATCTCTGCTTTCTCACCATCGTGGCTCAGAACCGGGTATGGAATTTTAGTTCTAACAACAGCCATTCCAACACTTTTTCATTCCCTTTTTTAGTTTACGACTATTATTCTTACAAGATGTTTTAGGTTCTGGTCATCCTTGCTGACACAAACCACAGTACTTCTGATTACTCTTTTCTTTCCTCTTCTCTTTTCTTTTTTGATGCTTGGAATGTTTTGGGAAAACAGAATGCAACAGTGCTCTGATGGTGGTCTGCTTCAGTTAGGCTTGTCTAGGGTGTTAGCCACCAAGAACATATTGAAAATAACCCTCTGTGAGGCTAGGTATGTTATTTTAGGGAATGTCCATTTTATATGATGGATATATGGAATTATGACTTGTTTTTCTCTTTCTCCTGCTCTCTCTTTCTAATGACCTCATGCAGTCACTCTTTTATTGCTTTAGGGATTCAGCTCTACAATTCTCAGTCCTCTCAACACGCTGCATTTACATTTATTCATTTAGCAGACACTTTATCCAACATAGCTTACAAATGAGAATAATTCAAAAAGAGCAATTCATTTAAATTGTGGTGCTTAGCAAAATCCAGTACCAGAGTACTGGCCTCTACATATACGTGACCCTGGTGTTAAGTTGCACGGCTATATTTGTAGCAATACATTGTGTGGGTCAAAATTGCAGATTTTTCTTTCATGCCAAAAATCATTAAGATATCAAGTAAAGATCATGTTTTATGAAGATGTTTTGTAATTTTCCTACCGTAAATATATCAAAACTTAATTTTTGATTAGTAATATGCATTGCTAAGGACTTAATTTGGACAACTTTAAAGGTGATTTTCTCAGTATTTTGATTTTGTGCACCCTCAGATTCCAGATTTTCAAATTGTTGTATCTCAGCCAAATATTGTCCTAACAAGCCATACATCAATGGAAAGCTTTCATTAAAAAATACCATTACGACTGGTTTTGTGGTCCAGGGTCACATATATAGTTCCCATCATTGCTAACTGTTAGGACATGCATGATATATTGGTACTAAATTGATTATGAGCCAACTTTTTAAATTTATATTTATCAGTCATTATTGGATATATTGGTTAATGTTGGTTATTCACTTTTAGACGGCTGTCAAATAACACTCAGTTAATCTTTTAAAAAAGTAACATATACTGTTTATGTGTGCCTGTATGTGTTTATGGCCAAAGTAATTGGGACACACCTCTTGATTATTAAATCAAACCCATTGCCACGTGGGTATAAAATCAAGTACCTAGCCATGCAGTATGCATTTACAAACATTTGTGGAAAAAAAATAAATTGGATGTTCTGAAGATCTCAGTGAACTCATATATGGCACTGTGATAGGATGCTACCTTTGCAGCAAGTCAGTTCAGGAAACTTCATCCCTGCTAGATATTCCACAGTCAACTGTAAGTGGTATTACTGGAAAGTGGACGCATTTAGGAACAGCAGCAACTGTTAGCCATGAAGCGGAAGACCTTGTAAAGTCATAGAGAGGCTGGTCACTGACTGCTGAGGCGCATGCTGTAAAAGTCAGATAGAGTGGTGTAAAGCATGCCACCACTGGACTCTGGAGCAGAGGAAACATGTTTTGTGTGTTCTTGGCAGTCTAAAGGGCGATGAGTTTGGTGGATGCCAGGACAGCATGTCCTGCCTGACTGTACTGTGCCAACTGTAAAGTTTGGTGGAGGAGGGATTATGGTGTGGGTTCTACAAGGACTGGGCTAGGCCCCTTACTGCTTCAGTAAATCAAGACATGTTGAACAATAATTGTTTTGGGGATGGCATTTTTCTATTCCAGCATAACTGTGCCCCAGTGCACACAGCAAGGTCTTAAAGACAGAACTTGACTGGCCCACACAGAGCCCTGACCTCAACCCCATCAAACACCTTTGGGATGAAATGGAATGGAGATTGCAAGCCAGGCCTTCTCATTCAACAGCAGTGCCTGACCTCACAAAAGCTCTGCTGGAAGAATGGTCAAAAATTCCCAAAGAAACATTCCAAAATCTTGTGGAAAGTGTTCCCTTAAGAGTGAAAGATCCGATAGCTGCAAAGGGGGAACAACTCTGTGTTAATGGTCTATGTATATAGAATGCGATGTCATTAAAGCCCCTATAGACCAGTTATAGGTTTGTAAACATTCAGGATGCGCACGCATCATGGTTGCAGAAAACCCGGGAGAGATAGCCTTTTTGGATAGAGAATTACTCGGATATGGTACAAAATAGTTAGGTTTACAAAAATAACAGATTAAATAGATTAGATGTAATTTTAAAAATTTTCTCCACATATTACAAGAGCTTGTCACCCAAAAATAAGCACTGTTATTCAACGTAATTGATGTAAGATAGTGGGATAGTATTACAGATCCGAAACAGGGATGATGTTTTTTTGTGGGCAGAGCCTATCTGGTGGCAGAAGATTATATCTCACAATTCTAATAAGGAAAAACAACTCGTCATTCTCTCTTTTCCCCTCGGCTCTTCTGTTTTTTTTCTCCTCAGAATTGACACTCACTATTTTTGAGTTAAGTCGAGTTATAAAGTCAATTAGGATATATAAACTTGCATTTGCAAAAAAATAAATAAAATAAAATAAAAATATCAGAATTGTGAGATTAAATAAATGTTATGTACTTATGGTAATAGTAAGGTTTAAATAATATTTCATGCTGTAACTGTAGGGCTAATACAATACATCGCCTACGAACTGCATGTGAATATTATGTAGACCTATTGTTTAAATCAAATGTATGCTTTAAAAGTAGAGTAATCATAGCAGTTTTCATCCATAATATGCCCATTTAAACCTCTGCATTTAGCTCTAAATGGCATCTTTGACGACACAAAGGCACAAAAATATTTTTTCTCTTATTCCATGGATTTTACCCATTTTCCTCCACTTGTTCCCGATCTATTATCTACAACCACCATTACCATACACCAACAAATAACGAAACTAATATTTCTACTCTGAATTGGTCTATTGGTGTAATGGCCAGGTGTCTATACTTTTGTCCACACATGAAGTTCTTTAAAAATCTAAAATAGTTTGTGTATGTGAGTGTGTGTGCGTGTGTGTATATATATAAACCTACCCCTCACACAAAACTTTCTGCTATTTTAGATTATCAAAAAACTTCATTCTGTATGATTTATAAGCTTTTGGGGACCAAAACATTTCCCAGGATTTTGGATATTGCCATGGTTGTGGGGACATTTTGTATTTGGAATTCAGTTCTGATTTTTAAATGTTTTTCACAGAAGTCTCTTATGATCATGATGTCTGCTGTTATTTCATCAGGAATGCATTCAAAACTGAAAAATTGTTTGAAATACATTTTTTTTCTTTGATGGCAAAGCTGAATGTTCAGCGGTCATTACTCCTGTCTTCAGTGTCATGATGCTTCAGAAATCATTCTAATATGCTGCTTTGCTACTCAATTATTACTTAAAATCTGAATTGGCAAGCTAATATTGCTGTGTTTTAAACTGTTTTTGGTTGGAACAGTTGATGTACTATTAGAGTTACAGTCAGTTTTTACACTCTTCTAGGTCAGACTCTAGGTGTTTTGAAGAGTTTCATTGCCTTCACATGTGGTTCAGAGGGGCTTTCACACTCAGTGAGTCACAAGTTCTGCAGAGGTTCTGTGTGAGAAACCTCATAGCCTCGCTCAGAAAGTGGTTTCACACAGGTCACCACAGTCCATACAGACCATCTGCAGCCTGTAGGTGTCATTTCTTTACATCGATGTCTGAGACAATGTGTGTGTTCTTGCTCTCTTCATCCCTACAGAAACGAGTTGATAAGCATCGTTTCCCACCTCTCGAGTCTTGTAAACTCATCCTCTGGTTGAGCGTAGCGCATGTTTACATACCCCACTGTTTTTATGTTTGTCTAATCAAACAAAAGGAAGTGGAGAGAGAGAAAAAGCAACATTCCCCGTCCACGCTGTTTACTTAATCTCTGAAGAACTGTTCATAAAATGACACATGAAATATTTCAAAGCTTGACTAGAGACAAATAACTCCCGCCTGACCACAGAATGTCTAGCTGTTTTGTGTATTTTTTTTTAATTATTATTTGTAAAGTGTGTGTGTGTGTGTGTGTGTGTGTGTGTGTGTGTGTGTGTGTGCCCCCTTCGTGGGCTGTTTAGCTGTTTTTGGTTTTGTCCCTTTTTGAAGGGCATAAATATTCAAGAGCAACAAAACAAAAAGGGACAAAACATAGTGCTGACATACCACAGACATGGACATGCATTCAACACACAGGCTGTGGGCTAGGATAAACTCTGGGTTGTGGGGTTGAAAGGTCATAGTGTGTTGAAAAAGGTCACAAATACTGACTGTTTTTTTAAAGAAATTAATTATATTCAGTAAATTGGTCATAAGTGACAGTAAATGCATTTCTATTGTTTTGAAATATTTCTATTTTAATTTGTATTCATCAAAGAATCTTGAAAAAATGCTGTACAAAATATTAAGCAGCACATCAGTTTTCAACACTGATAATAATAAGAAATATTAAAGTACCAAATCAGCATATTAGAATGATTTTCTGAAGGATCGTGTGACAGTGAAGACTAAATGTCTCATTCAGCTTTGCCATCACAGGAATAAATTACATTTTAAAATATATTAAAATAGAAAACAGTTTTAAATTGTAATAATACACAATCACAATCATACTCATTTTACTGTATTTTTTTAACCAAATAATTCCAGCCTTGTTGGGCATAAGAGACTTTCTTCAAAAACATTAAAACTTCTTACCAACCAAAAACTTTTTAAAAAATGTATTAAATATGATGAAGATAGTCAGTGTATGTATTTTTATATAAAATATATTATAATTGTTTGACACAATTTTTTTTTCTGTTTTCAAACAAATCTTTGTCAAACCAACACTCACAATTTGTCTTTGAAAAACATAGGACTGTTGTGACACTTCATAATACTCTTCTAAGGTTTCTTTATCTCTCTTATTATGTCTTGTATTTTGTTTTTGTCTCTGTCTTGATATCATTAACTTTGCATGATTTCTGATCAAAGTGTTTGTGTAAGTCTCCACCCTCATCCAGTTGCTCTAACAAACAAATCAGTCCCATCTCTCCTGCATTAAAGCTGTTGCTATGTTTATCCTGAAACTGGGCTTTAGCATATAAACCCCATGGGTGACTAGCATCTCCAAACAAAAAAGATAACAGGAAGAGGTGTATGGAGTAACTAAGGATCATATGACTTGTTTGGATCATATTGGATTTATCCAGCAATTATTTGCTCTTCTTAAACACCACCCCTTAACAACAGCTTGATCAAGTTTTAGCTCTCTACATATCTAGTTTGAGAGTATAATTAGTTAGTTAAAACCTTTATCCATCCTCTTTTCTTCCTACAGCAGGCTTGCTTGATACCTGTGTCCTGCAGCTGACTTTTAAGACTATCTACAACATTAATAATGCTTGACCTGTACTGTAGCCAAGACCTTCCCCGTGACCCCCCCTTCTGTACTATGACTCCTCGTATTTGGCTTCATATTTGTACATCTTATTACAAGTTTGGTAACGACAGACAGACATAAGTCAAACTCATGGACAAGTTGGTTGTGGTAATTTTGGTTTGGCTATGATGTGCAACAGTAAGTGATTCAGAGGATCTTGAGCTGTGCAGATGTCCGCTCAACTTTTTTCTGAATACTTTTCAAGACATTACATAATTAGTCACCTAATGGGAGTTAAGGAACTGATTCTTGACTAAATCCTGCCAGAGATTTAATACCCAGCTAAGTCTTAAGTCAGTTAAGAGTCAAAATATGCAGTAAAATCCTTCCTGGCCCAGTTTTGTCTTAAAACACTTCAATGCCAGGTCATGCTGACTGGGGGAGTGTGAAAGAGGTAGTATAGAAGTTTTGGAAGAGCGACAAATGTGGCATAGGACAGGTAAAGTCATGGAAGGACAGGGGAAGTCGTGGCCTAATGGTTTGAGAGTTTGACTCCTAACCCTAAGGTTGTGGGTTTGAGTCTCGGGCCGGCAATACCACGACTGAGGTGTCCTTGAACAAGGCATCGATCCCCCAACAGCTCCCCGGGCGCGGCAGCATAAATGGCTGCCCACTGCTCCGGGTGTGTGTTCACTGCTGTGTGTGTGCGTTTTAGATGGGTTAAATACAGAGCACAAATTCTGAGTATGGGTCACTATACTTGGCTGTGTGTCACGTCACTTTAAAAAAAAAGCCAAAACACATATTTCGGGTACAGTTGAGTTGAACAGTTTTGTTAATTCTGAACGGTTCTCTGATGAGTCAGTGGTTTCAGGTAAGGAGGTAGTGAGTGTTTTTGTGTATGAATGTGTGTCTGTGTTTGTGTGTGTGTCGGGATGAGGGTAGAGGAATAGGGGGACACACCTTAACCTCCAGTGTCGACTCATTCAGGCTGGATATTACACTTTGGGACGCACACAAACATGCGCTTAATCTTACATGATTATTGAGGTGTATGCATAAAAACCCACCCACACACACCCTGTTGTGTTAATCTGTATTCGTTGCGTGTGTGTTTTTGTGTCTCACCTCAAACAGCCCTAGTGCTAATGGTTTTGTTGATTTTAAAGTATTTAGTCTCAATCTGATGTAAGGAGAGCACACTTTGGAACATATAGTCTTTGATTAATCAAAGGTACACAAGTGCACACACTCACAATCATGCACAGTGCTCTCTGGATCACACACACACCTTCATTAATGAACATTAGTGTTGGGCTGTGTTTCACTGTAGTTATCTAAGTGAGATGCTATCAGCCATCTCCTAATGCCAGTAAACTCACACACTTGGAGTTCACACTGCTCTCTGCAGACCCTGTTTTCTCAAACAACACCCCCTGAACACACCACTGATCACTCACACATACACACACACACACTTGGTCCTCTAGCTTTGATAGCTGCCAGATGTTGAGAGTCGAATCAGTTGCTGTGCTTCGGTACACTGCTGTGGATATCTGTCCTAGCCTCGGTTTTCTCCAGATTTAGTGCATACATGCACACACATTCAGTCAGCCGTTAGTATGCTTTATGACGCTCACACATTTGTAGATACAATTTGGTACACATTCCCATAAAGCTTGGACATTAATGTTGTTTGTTTTAGTGTGTGTAAAATTTCGACAGTGTTGGGCTAGTTACTCAAAGAATGAAATATATTACTCATTACTAGTTACTCCTTTCAAAAGTAATATTATTACTTATTACTTTCTGGCAGCAGTAATTAGTTAAACCACTAGTTACATTACTTTTTCTTCATGCCCCACAGAAGTTGTAACTGTGTATATTCCACATAAAACTCATCTAGAATGTTACTAACAACATATTTCTGCCTCATCGTTTGACCAAAATCCACATTGGATCACAGTCAGAAGTTATTACAAACACTCAAAAGTGATTAATAATGACATTCAAGTAGAAGTGTTGTATTAATCTCATTAATTGTCATGTGGAGCTTGAAGCGAATTGTAATTTCTCCGTTGCCCATGTACGATTATATTTAATTATGTATCTTTTCAAATCACATAAGTTTGTAAGAAACCGTTTAATTTTCCAAAAGATTTTTAATTATAGTAATATAATGTACCACATGCTGATCAGAGGTGTGTGGGTGGGATGTAATGCCAAAGTAAAGTAAAGCCACAACTTACACAACAGTGTTCAGATCATCCCTTTTCCTGACAAAATCAATATAATGCAATATTTCTATCTGCTGAATGTAAGCTTTTCTAAATTCCAAGCTTGCCTGCTGCACTGGGGACATCACATGCATGTGCGAGTCATGAAAATTATGAAAATAAGTCTAGGAGTTATTTGATTTTAAATCAGCGGGGTTGAGACATCAAAAGCTGTTTCATGGATAGTAACTGTAATATTATTACTGAAATCTTATTAGTAATTAGTTACTCTAATAGTTACTGCAAAAAGTAATATTACTACTATTACTCTAGATAGATAGATAGATAGGCAGATGGATATACAGATAGATAAACAGTCTGATACACAGACTGATGGACAGATACATAGAAGGATGGAGTATCCGGACGGACAGACAGAGATATTTCTTTCAAGTTGACAGGTTCTTTCAAAAGAGCTTAGAGGCAGTTTATAAGAGACTCATGTATTGTGAACAGGTTTTTGTCATTAACACAAAGATCCAGCTGGGGAAGTTTCAGTTCAGAACATGATTATTTTTCCATATAACCACAGAACTCTGGAGACTGAGATTTTATATCTGTTGATAAATAGTCCTATATTTAATCTTGGCAATGTCACATACTCATAAAGATACACCTCTCTACACAATCCCTGCTGGTCATCCATAACTCTTCAGCTATACAGATCTGTACTAATTTTACAAGTATATTAGCTCGCTATGCTTTTAAAGAGATTGAAACATTATTTTTTTAATCTTTGACTGTTTAGCACAGTAGAGAGAAGACAAGCAATAATATAGAAGTAAATGTGTAAAAAGACATTTGAATTGGACTGGTACATCATCTTTTTATCTTTTTCCACTGCCTTCACATTCATACATTGTTTGCAAATTACTGAGATGTTTGAGGAATGACGTCTCTTCCTATTTTGTTCTGTTGAGGATGAGAACTATGTTTAATACACCTGTACTCCTGTCAGTCCTTCACCACACCTCGCTTCAGCATCTCACACACTCACTCATCACCAAAGAAAGAGGAGGGCGGAAATGATCTCATAAAGACGTAATGGAGTCAGTGTACAGAATTGTTCTCGGTCTCAGCATTCCTTTTAGTCATGAGCTTCCAGAGCTGCTGTGTCAGTGACGTGTTACTCCACCCTGAGCTGGTTTTGATCTACTGATAGTCCAGCACTTAATGTTGTTACTGCATTTTTATTGGCCCTCCACATTTATTTTTAGAACCCTGTTTCTATTTTTAGGTCTCAGCATGTAAAACAAATAAATAAAGTAAATGTGAATGACACAACTTAAACTCTGACCTTCTTTCTTCAGGTATTTTTCAACATTCATCATCATATTTACAGCCACATTACAAAGGGAACATCTTCTAAGAATGACAAAGAAACTGATTTATGTGTTATTTCATTCAAGTGTCTGATCTGATAATATGATTGTTATTCTACATCAGTTTTTTCTAAGATAGGATCCCCTATATTTTGATCTATAAAACTCATTTAAGCAATGAAATTAAATTAAACTATATACACAGCATGTTTTGAAATGTTAATAATTGGCTTTTATATTGCCATTGTTCTAAGTAGTTTTTTGGTATTTAATTTCTTGGTTGTGTGTTTCATGTGTGGAACCCTAAAAAATAATTCCTTCATGAACTTCCCATATTTTTTATAATAAAGGACACCACAAAAAAGTGTTGCATTACAATAGTGGGATTCATATAATATGTAATATCATCACTAGTTGCATAAGTTCTGTGCTTTAACTTTTTTGATGCCACATTTAATTTGCTTGCGTGATAATACAGTGAACAATTGTCTTGCCTCTCTCTTTTTTTTCTTTACCACTTCCTTACGGTCTTTCTTTATGTCTTCTTTGGTAGCCTAAATGTTGATGCAGTCTCCATTCAGCAGATTACACCAGCGTTTAATGGAGGGCCTTTTGTCTGGCAATCCGGCAGCAGTCCTCGTCCTGTCATTTAGTGCAAGCACACAAACACATGTATTCATGTATGGACATGAACATACTTACATACAGTAAACATGCATTTAGACAATCTACTGTCCCTGAGACAAAAAACAAAAAAAAACAACAACATGAATTCCTGTAATGCTTAAGCCACAACCTGTCATCATCAGTCCACAAACTGCCTCAGTTACAACACTGTTCTGTATCTCTCTCTTTAGCTTGTTCTTTCTTTGTGTTTTACTTTTGCTTGTTGAAAGGCTCTATAGCACTGGATTTAGCAGCAGATATAACTGGACTCAGGCTTATATATAGTGCAGATCTGCATACTCTAATTATTGTTTCATTTCTGAAAGAAACTTTGAGTTCTTTTGGAAATGAGTATTTTGCTTGGATTTGACTACTGTGTCAAGGTCTGTCAGTTTGTATAATGATGCATGTGTGTGTATTTTCCGGAAGTTGCAGGCCTCTGAGAATCAGATTTTTGCTTGATTTCGCTGCATGCTTGCATGTATGCGAGGTGATGCTGGTTACTTGAGGATGTTGACTCAGTGTTAGCGATGAAGGACTATAGGCAGTGACAGTGTGAGAGAGACGTGCCATAACTGGAAAAAGCATCAGAGAGAGAGTGAGAGAGAGGAAAAAAGAGTTTGAGGTTTTTGGTTTTAAGGTTTGTGAATATAATCACCCCCATAGACACAAAGAAGAGCTTTTGGGGTTCTGTGATTTTATGGACCGCTAGAAGAGAAACATTCAGCAGGAAGAAAAACCGCAATGGCTAAATAATAACACAGCACGGGGGACCACTTTCCCCTGAGAGCATCCGCAACACTCTCTCTCCCGCTTTCTTTCTCACTCTCGCTCTCTCTCTCTTTTGCCCATGTGTAATTTACAGTATAAACATTGTGTGTCTGTGCTCATTCTCTGTGGCCCTCTGGTGCCGGTCTGACTAACACAATCTCCCATTCTCCCTCCCTTCCTCTCCATTCAGCCCTATTTACAGTGCTCACAGCCTCCACATCCAGCGCTGACCAATCAGCGGTCACTTTGGTGCCATTTAGATATTATTCTGTCCAATTAGACGTGTGGTAAAGCTAAAGATAGATCCTGTTGAATAGACCTGGTGCCTGTCTTGATGGCCATTTATGCCAAGCCTGCCACGTTAAAAAAACCCAGTGACCTCCCGACAAGACGGAGCCTCTGTGTGCTAGTGATTTAACTCGCAGATCGTTAAAACCTCTCAATCAAATAATTATACCATGTATGCCACAGAATAGCATCATATTGTAAAACTCGATTACTATTTGAACATTGCTTACAGTTAATCTATTGAACGGAGGAGAGAGTAGGCATCAGGATCTTAAATGAGTTATATGATACTTTAACTGCCAAAATTTCAAGTAGTTCTAAGATGTACACTAAGTCATTTGTAAACATGTTATTAAGAAGCTGCCGAGTTACTAATAACTCTAGCATTGTAAGTGGATGCAACAGAAAGGTTTTCATTCTTGTGCGATATGCCTGTGATAAGAGTAAAGATACAGGGGAGACCAGGCTTGTTGTCAGAATGTTTACTCCGTTTGTCACCGATAGCCTTGTGGGCGGCACGCCGACATATAGTGTCATTGCACTCTGGGTGTCCCGAATTTGAGTCCTGGCTCTTGGATCTTTCGCCCTCTCTCTCCCACTTCACTTCCTATCACTGCTATACTGTCCTATCAAAAAAAAACAACAACAAAAAAATGTTTACTCCGGTTCCTCAAATGGACTGGCATTTCAAGCAGACATTTTGATAAATTCATTATTTTGGAAGATTCTTTTCACAGAATTCTAATTTTAGACTTTTGAACTTGTTGAAACCACAAAAATAACTCTGTCCATGCCCTTTCAGCGCTAATTCTTCACTGCACATCTTTAGTAAATCCTGACAGTACTATTTTAATGCCAAAAGACGGTTTGCGCTGGCACAAGCTGTTAGTAAATCCGGCCCATGGCCTTTTGAAAACTGACACACACTTGGGCTGCAACCGAAAACTCTAAAATGCTGCCTTTGAAGGGAGCATTCCAAGGCAGGAAGGCATCAAGTCACATTCAAATCCAAATTCTGCTTTACTTCCTGCCTCCAGAGGTACCTTCTTCTGATGGAATTTTGAAGGCAGCACAGATGTATCCTTCCCTACCTTTGATATCCCACAATCCATCCATTCTGTGATGGTTGAACTAAAAAAAAAAAAAAAAGATTGCATCCGAAAGTTGCGTTTTGTGGTCAGTTTGTGTGTAAATGTATATTTCAGACTAACTTTTTGCACTTTTGATGTTAGCTCTAGCGAGAAATCAGTATTATAGTAATTAAATATTTGTTTAGTTATCATCAAAACTCATTCTATTTTGCTGTAGATCATTAAACCGTTACACTGCCTCAGAAGACTGTCCGAATCAGCTTCATGAGACGCCTTCGTGCAAAAACGCTGCCTGCAAAGTCATTGCCTCATACGGCAGCGAGGCAGCAAGTCAGCTGCCTAAGTTTTCGGATGCAGCCTTAGATACTCATATCTCAGAGAACAGATTAATGCATAAAATCCTGCATTGTGGGAATCTGTAACAATTTTGTGGTGCACATGAGAACTTGATCACTGTGGCCTGGATATGGGTGTGTGCAGTTTTCTCACTGGATTAGATTGTAAGGTTCTAATACAGATTAGATGCTATTGTTGCATTAATGCCAGTGATTTAGCCTCTGATAGCTCATATAAAACTAATGACGTTTCCATGTGTGAATTCAGTTCGCCAGTGTGTGGCGGAATGCTTGAATAATAGCTAATCTGATTAGAGAAAAGGTGGGATGTGAGAGGTGCATGCTGGGAGTTTTAGCCTCTCATATAAACTCTGCTTGAACTTATATCACTTGCTTGCGTACAACCTCCTGCCAAAAAACATCCCGTGGGATGATGGGACGCTCAGGTTGAACCAGAGCTGACATCACTAGCACGTTTTGTGTCATAGCGCCACACGCTACATTTCTGTAACCCAATAACCTTTAATCAAGAGAGTCTGTTATTCAAGACCTTTGCATATCCGATATACGAGAGGGCCTGTTTAGTGTGGAGAGAAAGGAAATTGCTTGCAAACGTTTTGAAAAAATGTGGATTATATCACTGTAATTGTTGCTAATTGGAACTGTTGAGCCAAATCTTTTGAGAACATTAACAAATAAAGAAACAAAGAAACACATGCTTTCTGACCAAAGTCACAGGGTTCAAGTCCTTAAAACAACTGCCATTTATTGATTTATATTTATGTAATATATAAGCGTGGAGAGAGATGACGAGAGGGCAAGACAGCATGAACATGTTAACACATAGACAGTATAGTGTGTGTAATTACAGGTCTGAAAGCACGCATGTGTTAAAGCACACCTGTGTTTGTGATTGATGTGGTGTGTGTGTGTGTGTGTGCATATTTGTTCTCAAGGATCTGTATACAAGATGTTTTTGCCTCAATCCTCAGAGGTTTTCTGTATAGGGATGATTTACAGTTCCTCTCCACAGAGCAGCAGATATGAAAGATGATCTCATAACACCCACAAGTTTATGATTTAGGATCTCACTTCTCTACATGAATAAAGTCGAGGTCTGGATGCAGGACACTCAGGTCATTTTATGCTTCCTGACCTTTTGCACAGTGCATTCTTGTGTGTGTTTTAGACATAACATACACATTTCAGAGCCAGAGCTAAAGAATGTGTTCATTTGGATAGTGCTTCAGGCACATGTGGCAGAATGCCAGGTATATACGACACTGTTGATGCCACAGAGAGACATATGAATACATCTCAGGTTTAATTAAAGAAATGAGCTCATTCCTGTCCCCTCCCTCCAAATTTAAAGAGCTATGCAGCATTTCGGTGGTGGGAGCATGTTCGATCAAGCTTTGCATTTTCTTTTATGTTATAATTCCAGCAGATGTATCCTGCGCCTAAGCATGTAACAATAGCAAAAATATTACATGGACATTTCTGCTGCATTTCTGAACTACAGCTCTATACAGAAAATAAAATGTTATTCAAAGTTTATTTTAATAATGGCTGTAAATTATAAGATGGATATCAGGTGGTGACCATAGAGAATTATTGCAAATCGGATTATTGTGAAATCTAATTTACATGAGGAAGATCACATTTAAATCTGATTAGTAATCAATTTACCCACAAACAGTATCACTATTCCCAGAGTGTACAGTATCCTAACTGCTAAAAGCTTCTTTTTCTCAATAACGCTGCATTTACTTGAGCAAAAAAAGACGACCAACATTCAACTGTTTTCTATTTGTGTGTACTGTGTTTTAAAATATTATTTATTCCTATGCTGAATTTTAGCTATTATTATCACACAGATGATCAGCATTTATTTGAAATAGAAATGTGTTGAAACATTACAATGCATTTACTATGCCTTTTATTTACTATGACCATACTTTTGAATGGTAGTGCATATATTTGCAAAACAAATGGGTTAATAGTTAATTTCACTGGTAATTTTACTGTAATTTTGCTTAGTAGCCTATGTTGAAAATATTGTTTTGGTGAGTAGGCTTATACTGCATTTTCAGCATATATTCTGGTAAGTTCAGCAGCCTCCTTGTCTCTGTTGGAAGTATGTCTGGTAATTTGGATATATTTATTTGAGCTGCAAGATGGATGTGTATGTGTATCTTGTGTAACTCTGTTCCTGTTTCAGATCTCCTATTTTCCGCTGTCTGGGACACTCCGTTGAGAGGCAGACTGTATTTACAAGCAACATGGCAAGGAAGGATCTTATTATGCCGTCAGATATCTTGTGCTTCAGTAAGGCCACTAAAAGGCATGACTATTGTAGCCAAGCAACTGTCACTAAGATAGAGAACTAGAGCATAGACATTTATACTGCAGGATGGGTGATAGCTAAAAGTGTGATAATTTGATTTGACAACTTCTACTTTGTGGCGCACCGCAAATCCTGTAAAGCATGAGACACAAATAGTAGCCCCTATCACTGATGGAGACCACACTACATCAACTAGACAGTGAGGTTATTTGGAGAAATTTAGCCCTCTCTTAAATACTACTTTCTTTATTTATCCTTTTCTGTGCTGAAATATTTCCTGTTCATTTTTCAAGATTTCTGTCATTTAACAGTTCCAGCATTTTAAATATTAACATTAACATTTGAATCTGTTTTAACAGTTTAAACACTACATCATAGCATAAATGAGAGAGAAGTAATTCCACTTGCCTCTGAGCAGCATTTAAAGTCAAGAAAAACACTATTTGCTGATTTAATGCAGCATCTACGTAGATTACATTCACTTTAGGCAAATAATTATACTGTATATTTGAAATAGTGACTATTGCATGAAGAACCTTTTACATACATGGAACCATTGCGCAAAAGGTTCTTTATAATGGAAAAAGGGTTCTTCACTTCATTATAATGTTCTTAACCTAAGGAAAATGGTTCACTTGCTTCTTTGATGAATGCAATGTGTTTCTTCTATAGGGGTCGGCAACCTTTTCGGCATGATGTGCCATTTTTCATTATGTACATAAACATTTAATTTTTTGTATAATTAAATAAACAATAGGCATATTTGATTTTCATGCAAATAGTTTCTGAGGATTTTTTCATAATTTTATTTTATTTTTTTACATTTGGCCAATGCATTAAAACCATTCAGTTTAATCAGCGTTCAACATTAATGCGCTGCTTTAACTGATGCACGCGCACACACACACCCAAGAAACATTCAGAAGCTCATAAACTTGTCAGCGATTCCATGCGACTTTTATTAATCGATACTGAATCGCTACATTATATTTCAAGTAACTAAACTCAGCTTCATTGTTTGTAGAGAGAGACACAGACAATTTACATCTCTCTCTCTCTCTCTCTCTCTCTAAAAGCGGCCATATTTGAGAAAAAAAAATTGAGTAGTTTGCATCACTGGATATAGCTGTTGGTCATTTAACATTTCTATAATAAAACGTATCGTTAAAAGACTTATGTTAAATGATTTGCCGCTTCATCTTACCTCGTTCTCTTTAACATTAAACTGACGCTTCGCGCACTGCTTCTGTGAACAGTAAACTCCGCCTACTTTGATTTGATTGGCCATCTCAGTCATTTTGACATTGACGAGTGCTGTTAGACTGCAGATGCCGTGATCTGAAGCGCCTAGTATGTGCAGCGGTCACGCGCATCCGTAGACTAGCGCAAGTTATTTCTCACAGTTTAATAGTATTTATAGCTCCCAACAGGCTGTGTGACTATGAGAAGTTATTACCTCAAAATGTAAGTCAGTATGCAGTTTTCCCTATTGCTCCGTGCCAGCGATTATCCCTCTGCATGCCACTGTTGGCACGCGTGCCGTAGGTTGCCCACCCATTCTCTAAAGCATCACTGTGAAAACTCACCTTTGGAACCTTTATTTTTAAGAGTGTAGAGAGCAGTGTTGGGGGTATCGCATTACAAGTAACGCGAGTTACGTAATCAGATTACTTTTTTCAAGTAACTAGTAAAGTAATGCATTACTTTTTAATTTACAATAAAATATCTGAGTTACTTTTTCAAAAAAGTAATGCCAGTTAGTTTGTTTTCCCATTTATTGACTGACAAGTCTCCTGTCCGCATATTGGGAGAAATCGGAAGTAAAGAGGCGTTGTGTGCGCTGTGTGAACATGATGTAGTTCTAGACTAAATGTGAATGTGCAATAATTCATCCCACTCGCAAATAAAAAAAACTTAGCATTCATCAAAATTAATTAAAACTGTGAAATGCAAACTCAGAATACGACGCAAAAATGCAATAATTAAATAGGTTAAATAACACAAATGTGTCTAATCCCATTTTATTAACTAATGTCTTTGCTGCTGACCTTTAATTATCCAGTTCAGTTTCATTATCCAGTGCTGAAAATGTTGAACCTTCTTCTCCTGTGTTCTACTGTACAGACCTGAATTTACTTTTCCTTCAGGTTTATTCCTTACACTTTTTGGTGTGAAAGGGTTTTTACATTTGCTATAAATAGAAATTCTTATATTAAAAACAAGCAAGCCCTTGTCATATTTAAAAAGTAATGCAAAAGTAATGTAACACATTACTTTCCATAAAAAGTAACTAAGTAACGTAATTAGTTACATTTTAGGAAGTAATGCAATATTGTAATGCATTACTTTTAAAAGTAACTTTCCCCAACACTGGTAGAGAAACTTCCTCTGAAATACATCTGCTAAAAAATCTTCACAGATCATGTATATCTTTTCAAAAAATCACAGGAAGTGCGTCTGTGAGTGTGTGACTAACAGATCATTAATCACAGATGACCACACACACACACACACACACACATATACCCTCAGAAGACTTCTGCAAGATGTATGGTTGGGATTTTAATATAAGGATGTGCAAACCTGCATTAAAATCTGCTGGTTAACTAATTAGTCTTAACAAAGCCCTGTGTAAATAAGCTGTTTCAGGTTCACATTGCCTTCACCAGACATTTTTAAGGGGTGTTTACAAGACACATTGTTGCTTTCAGAAACAACTGAAAAGAATGCATGAGATCTTGTAAAACACATTTGTAAAACTGCTTTTATCTTGTTTGGGGTCTGAATTTGTTCTTTTTATTTTTCAAAAAAAAAAAAAAAAAAAATTAGGGCTGCATTTATTTGATCCAAAATACAAATTAAACTTAAATATTATTACAATTTAAACAAACTGTTTCCTATTACTCCATCACTCCAGTCTTTAGTGTCTCATGGCCCATCAGAAATCATTCTAATATGCTGATTTGTTGCTGATTTTTTTATTAAAGGCTTCTTTACTAAATAAAACTAATAAAAAATCATACTTTTTAATGGTGGTGTTGCTGAGATGTTTTAAAAGGAATGCATTTAAAGACTCCAATTACACCTCCACTGCTAAAATATCAAATCTAAAAAGAATAAATTAATCTTAAACTGTTTCCCATTTGGTATTTTTCTCAGTCTTTTAAAAAATATTAACGATTGATCTGCTTTTTTTCTAAGCACTTTTTCCTTTTTATTATTCTTTTTTAGGATTACCATTTTTCATACCCTCGAGCAATGTAAAGCTGTCAAGCCCACTGCTAGCAATGTAGGCCATGTTCAGTGTTTACCTGTCTTCTGTCTCTAGGATGTGGTGGCATGTTTTCACACAGGTGTTTTGGTTTTGAGTCCTAAGTCACTGTGTCCATTGTGTGAGATCAACCCAGCATATAGACACTTTCCTCGCGCTCCAGGATGTTTCAAACAACCTTTTAATACCCATTACTGGACCGCCTTCAGAGCAAACATCATTAATGATGAACAAACTCAACATAAGTTCATATAAGCACCCAAACCACTGTTATTCACATCACATTCCTCTCATTCATTCTCTCTGTTTCTTTTTCTTTTCTTCTGCTCCTTCTATTTTCCATAAACTCTGCAGTGCTGTGCAAAGTTCACAGATAAGGTAGTGTGTGCTTTAAGGGTTATATAGACCTCACCTGCACACAAGGTCATCTTTAGCTGAACTCGTATCAGCCTGTGACCCCTCGACCTCCACCCCCCTCAACCCATACCCCAACCCATAATTCCGTTTTTTCCCCTAGTATGTGCTGTTCAAGCTGTCCAGTCATTACATAAGAGCATAAAGACGCTATTCAGTCCAAGAACAGACTGCTCATTCTGCATACTTCAAACTTAGCTTATATAACAATAGACAGCCCAAAAAGGGGGCTTGGAAAAACGGGGTCCAAAGTCCAAACATTAAGTCCTGAGTTGCAAATATCAAAACAGACTTTAAAACCTTTGTTTGTGAGGACAATTCCTCTTCTACCAAGTTGCTTGATCAACACTGGCTAAGGCTTAATTCTCTTTTCACACACCGATTATGCTCTGAGTAGACTTTCGCACAGCTCAGGTTGGAGACACGAGCCAGACAAGGCCCTCAGCGGTGCCCGAATGAGCACAGCAAAATAAAAGGCCAGAATACGAGACTCTCTAGTGAATCAGTCAATTTTTCAATGTGATGACATACCACTCCAAACCTGTGATTTCACATGGAGCCTGTTTAGTTTTCAGAATAACTCTCTACTCTGTCATTGCCATCATAACCAAGGTAGTATTGTGCTGTGTCCGTTTTTTCTTTTTCTCTGGAACAAGTTATATATATATATATATATATATATATATATATATATATATATATATATATATATATATATATATATAAAAAAAATCATATTTCTGAATATATACATATTTATTTCTGCATGTACATACATTTTTGTTTAACTTTTAGCTTTACACTATTTCTGCATGTACATACATTTTTGTTTAATGAAGGCAATCTTGTTCAGTCTGTGTTGTTGGACTGTGTAAGTGTGTGTGTGTGTGTGTGTGTGTGTGTGTGCGTGTGTGTGTGTGCGCGTGTGAATGACAATATGAGTACATGCCTGGAAGTGTGATTTCTGTGTGTACTTTTCAGTACTGGTCAACCTCAGAGAGGACCAAGAGAGCTCATGTATTCAGTCATTAACACAAGAGGCACAATACGCAGAGTTTAAATCTAACCAAGAAAAATAGAGTGTGTTTGTCCTTCTGCTGTCGAGTGGGAGTTTATCCTTAGCAGCCGTGGTCAATGTCCACCAAGCCGGCCAGGACAGCATGCTGAGGAATTCTGCTGCATGCCAGTACAACCGGACACACACACACACACACACACACGCACGCACGCATGCACGCACGCACGCACGCACGCACACGCACGCACACACACACACACACACACAAAAAGCAAAAAACATAAAAAGCTGTCATGTTTTAAATATGTTTTTATTAATTCAGAGGATGTTTATTTCCCTTTTAGGTAGTACATACCCATGGGCAGTGTGATAAAAAAAAATAGTTTTGTTTAAAGTAAGAAAGATGCAATGCTGTCATGTTTGTTTAAATTGTGATATGTTTGAATATTTAATTTTGCACTTTTCATTACTTAAAATTTCATCAGAGAAAAGTTAACTAAAATAATGAATATTATTGTATGCTATCTGTTCCTGAGTGCTAAAGCAGATACTGTACTCTTTTACTCCACAGAGGAAACTGAACTCCTCTTGAAATCAAATTGAAACTTGACGAATCAGAGCCTGATATACCACTGAAGCCAGAGTCTTGTTCTGCAAAAGCCAACAGAGCTCAAACTGAAACTTATGGACAGACAGACAAAATGACGGGGAGATTAAAGTGGAGGAGAGGGGAAACGTCTAAAGCAGCTGACCTTGTGCCATCACCCTTGACAGAGCTAATAGGACATAAGACATTATTCCCTCTGGCACACACTTGAAGACATTTAGTCAATAACACATAGTGAATTCTTGCATATTAACACCATTCCCCCTCCCTCCAATCCTCTTTTCCTTCTTGATCAGTGCATGTCTGGAGTGCTGAGATGAGTCTCTGGTCACCAGCCGCTAACCGTCCAGACAGAGACTCTCTAAGTGTGTTGGCTTTAGAGGAGGAAGTCCAGAGCCTGGGAGATGTTATCACCACCAACCAGCTGAGACCAGAGCGGAAACCAGAACAGAAACAAAGAGAGACAGAAAGAGAAAGAAACAGCCATGGGTTTTGGGCGGTGGTTAATGGAAATAAAAGACAGATCATAATTCTTCAAAAGGGCAATAGGCTCACAGCCAGTCTGTCATAGAAGTAACATGACATGAGAAGAATTCTCTATGGTGAGCAGAGCACACATGCACAGAGAAAACTATTTCGAGTAGAGATGTCCCTGAAGCTGAATAACATTTAAAATAATGGCTTTAAAATTAATAATAACAAATCTGGATAATAGTTGTTGCATATTTTCTAGTTTTTGTTAATGAGGATTTTTACTGAACATACTACAGATCAGTGGTGAGCCTGTGAAACCAATGTGAATAAAGTGTGAACTTTGTGAATGAAAAGCACATGTTATTAATATCAAGTTAAAAAATTTTTATTTATTTTTTTGTGTATGCCTCATAAATAGACTTGTTAACAGTGTTGGGGATAATGTATGACAAGTAATGGCAGTTATGTAATCAGATTACTTTTTTTTAAATAACTGGTAAAGTACTGCATTACTGTTTAATTTAGAAAGAAATATCTTTTCCAAATGAGTAAGGGCAGATACTTTGTTTTCCATGTATTGACTGACAGCTCTCGTGTTGCCATGTTGAGAGAAATCAGAAGTAAGTGCAGAGGCGTTGTGTGTGCTGTGTGAACATGATGCTTACTTTAGTTCTAGACTAAACATGAACATGCATTTACTCATCTCACCTGCACTAAAACAGATTCAGTATATAAAAACAAACTCAGAATTTTGACACAAACCTGTACTTTTTTTTTTTAGAGAGAGTAATGCAATTTTGAGATATTACATTATACTTTTTTAAAACTTAAAAAAAAAAAATGTTCTGAATAAGATATACTTCTGCTTCTCTCTCAAAAGCAGGCTGATTATACTTGCACACTAATTAGGTTTCTTGTCGACCGGCTCTCTGTCCAATCAGTGCTGTGCAGATGACTATTCATTGAGGTAATATTCTCGTGTTATTTGCTGATTCATATGGAGTTTCCAGTTAATGTCTGAAACTGGAATCAGTCCAGACACAAAGATCAGGTCTGACTGGCTGCTGCGCGGCAGATTTAGGGGATTATGAAGACAATAGGCTCAGACTTTCTGAAGCTAGTCTTGTTACCGCTGTGAGATCATGTCTTGGATGTTTGTGTATTTAGGGACAAATAGGATACAAGTAGGAGTGTTTGAGGCTGTTTGAATGTTCACGTGTGAGAGAGCACAATAGTGAGACTGATCGCTCTATCACTTAGCACTCATTCGCCCTGTGGTGTGTGTGTGTGTTTATGTGCGTGCATGTGTGAGATTACAGTTTAGGGCTTTGGTTGGCAGTGTGGTGCCATGTCTTATTCTCCTTGATTTATGAAGGTTGAGAAGGAAAACTCCCATAATCCCCCATCTCTCACTGTCAACATTATAATACCACAAACACACAGCAAACACAAACACATGTTAAAGAACATCTATCTGACACCCATGCTCTCTCATCTTTGCTCGTTTCCATGTGTATTTTCTCCCTGACAGCGATTGTAGTGTGTTGTTCATGTTCATGTGATTGATGGAGTTGGTTGGTTCTCCTCAGCTAACCCTGTTGGTTGGCTCTTCTCAGGGTGTGTGGGTCTCATGCCACTCCTCTACAACCTCTTAAACACTCCACCCCCTCAAATCCCTTACATTCTTGCCTGCACACACACACACACACAGTGATAGTGTTCAGTTCTCTCTCCATGGCACCCGACCACCAAAACACGGCACTTGTGCAATCTAGACAGTTTTTAGGTTGTTAAGAACAGTGACAAAGGGAATTGCTATTGTTTTAATTTCTTATTTTTTAATGCAAAATGACAAATGTTTAAACCAATTTTCTTCTGATCCTCTATTAGCATACAGTAGTACAGTTTGTTTACAGGAAACTGACCAGCAGTATTCCTGTGTTAAATGCTAATTAATAATTTGTTATAATTGGCTACAAAAAAAGATATTGAAAATTTCCAAGATGTAATGTTCAGTATGTTTGATGATAATTAGGATACTAGTATTATATTAAATACCCCATTATAGACTTTTCAACAAAAAAGTAAACTTTGAAACAATTCAGAAAAAGCAAAAGCTAAAAAAACAACTGTATAAAAGTTTGATAGACACACACACACACACACACACACACACACACACACACACATATATATGTGTGTGTGTGTGTGTGTGTGTGTGTGTGTGTGTGTATATATATATATATACACATATATATATATATACACATATGTATATATATAATAAGTTATATTGTATGGGCTTAAAGTGCACACTCTGAGCTGAGATTTAATTTGAGGGTATTCTATAAAATTGGTGGAAAGGTTAAAGGTGCTGTATGTAGGATTGACACTGAGTGGTTCAATTAGATATTACAGTCCAAATTCAAACTATTGGAGAGGGCTTTTTCACCTGGTCCCTCCTCCTCAGACTTGACGCACACGCAGGTTGCCAGATTAACGTCACAAACAGGAACGAGTGCACTTGACGATGAACGAAATGAAATACGCTGTGTTTTCTGCCAACTGGCAACCCAGGGTGCCGAATTACAATTGGGTAAACTGGGAGTGGGCGGGTTTCACAAACCAAAACAAACACCGACATTCCGGCCCGGAACGCACATTTTCAAAGGAGAATAACTGACTGTAGCATTGTTTTTCAGATAAACAAGTATGTTAACGTAGTATGTTTCTTAAATATCTGCAAACATATTATGTTATATTTATGCTTTAGTAGAGTCAAAATCTTACATACAGCACATTTAAGGAATTACAGCTTTTTAATATGTACCTCCCCCCTTTATCAAGGAACCATAAGTAACTGGACTCAAAAGCTGTTTCATGGACAGGCGTGGGCTATTCCTTCGTTATTTCTACATCAATTAAGCTGGAGTTGATAAGTGTGTCACTTAAGAGTTCTGTTGTTATGAACCCACATCATGCTGTCAAAGGAGCCCTCCATTGGCGCTTTTCCACTGCATGGTAGAAAGAGAAACAGACATTTGTTAGCCTTCAAACACAAAACAAATCCATCAGAGAGACAGCAGGAACATTCTGAGTGGCTAAATCGGTTAAACAGTTTGGTACATTCTGAGAAAAAAGGAATGCACTGGTGAGCTCAGCAACATAAAAAGGCCTTAACATCCACAGAGGACAACAGTTGTGGATGATTGGAGAATCCTCTCTATGGTAAAGAGAAACCCTTTCACAACATCCAGCCAAGTGAAGGACACTCTCCAGGAGGGAGGTGTGTCTCTGACTAAGTCTACAATCAAGAGAAGACTTCACCAGAGCAAATACAGGGTGCAAGGTGCAAACAAGGCCAGATTAGACTTTGCCAAAAATCATCTAAAAAAGCCATGCAGGCCACTTCTGGAACAGCATTCTTTGGATGGCTGAAATTAAGATCAACCTGTACCAGAATGGTGGTAAGAAAAAAGTATGGAGAAGACTTAGAAAAGCTCATGATCCAAAGCATACAACATCATCTGTGAAACATGGTGGAGCAGTGTGATGGCATGAGCATGCATGGCTTTAAAGGCACTGGGTTACTGGTGCTTATTGATGATATGAGAGAGGACAGAAGCAGCCGGATGAATTCTTTAGTGTGTAGTGATATACTCTCTGCCCAGATTCAGTCAGTTTATTGGTTCATAGTACAAAACAAACAAACAAAAAAAAAAAGCAATCCAGGACTTTTTGAAGTTAAAAAAGTGGAATATTCTGAAATGGACAAGTCAATCTTCTGATTTCAATCCGATTGAGCATGCATTTCATTCACTGAAGACAAAACTAAAGGCAGAAAGACCCACAAACAAACAACAACTGAAGTCAGCTGCAGTAAAGGCCTGGCAAAGCATCACAAAGGAGAAAAAACACCAAAAAAAAGTACCAAAAGCAGTGCAAATTAGTAAATATTGCAGCCAAGTTCAGCGCAACATGGGTTAAGACATGATTTTTTGGGGCATTTTTGGCAATAATACCAGTTAATTCAATACCGCGAATCTTACTAAATCACACTGCATGAGATTGCATATATTGCATATGTATAGTGCTGTCAGTCGATTGGTGGTATTAAAGTGTTGACTAACTTTGGAATATCATCTTATGCAATGATTTATTTAGTTAACCCATTTAGAGGTGTGTGTGTGTGTGTGTGTGTGTGTGTGTGTGTGTGTGTGTGTGTGTGTGTGTGTGGTTTAAGTGAACAGAGCTCTTGTGGCCTGTTGTTAGGAGTATGAGTTAGTGAAGGCCCATGGAGCCAAGACAGGACCAGGCTGCCTGTATGATGAATGACTGCTGAATTAATACTCCACTAGACTTTCTTATTACTCTTCCATTTAGGACATTTGTCTTCCAGACCCCAGGAAATATCATATGTAAAGCAGTAACACATGGAGTGTGTGTGTGTATGTGTGTATCGTCGTAAGTAAATATATGAATCTGACATGCTATCGGGCTAAATAATTATCATTGTTTATGTGGAATACGGTTCTGTAATCATTCAGTCTGTTTTTAGTCCATTTACTAGACCAGAGGGTTTGTGTGTATATGTGGATGCTTTTACCCTGTAAATCCAGAGTAGTTTGTGTTTTATATATTTCTATAATGGCTGATGGAACCTCTACAGTTGGCATCTAGCAAAGCTACTATTGTGGGGAATCACATGTTAACCTCCAAAAATGCTGCTATTCAGCCAAAACAAAGCAACCATAATCGGCCAGAGTCAACCAAATCCCATAACACTGCTCCCCCACATACGCACACGCACATGCACATGATCCAGAGCTGCACAAAAACCCATCTGCTCCCACCTCTGTCCTCCCTATCCCAAAACATCACACCCCCACAAACACAGATACACACTGGACCTTGTGTCCACTCACCTATGAGAGCAATTACAGCAGATAAGAGCTAAAAGAAGAGAAGGGAGGGAGAGAGTGGGGTTTGGATGAGAGCTGTGCATTAAACGTCCAAAGAAAAGAAATTCTAGCTTCTCCCACACTAGTCTCTTTCAGCAGGAGATGGCAATTACTGACTGTCGTGATGCTGCTCTTCTCCTCTCCCTGTTCGCTCCCTCTCATAAATAAGGGGCTCTAGGACAAGAAGCCTCTAGAAACTGCATCCATGTCCAGAAATGCTTTCAGGCTGGAACCATGAAAGAAAATGAAACGAACTTTCGCTTTTCGTGTTTGCGGAGTTAGTGTTGAGGTTTTGTGATGGGCTTTCCCACGACTGAATTTGATCCCTCCTTTTTTGCTCTTCCTCTTTTCTGAAAGTATGTGATTTCTCTGGCTCCTCTCCTCTCTTCTTCTTTCTGTCCTTTCTGTCAGGTCACTTGGTGCCTGCCAAAAAACACTTTCTTGTCATATAACACATCTCCAATTTAGTTATCTGTCAAGCGCGCGAGTAGTTTGATTTAGACAGACAAATAGAAAAGATTATGCAGAGGCCGCATTAATCCATGTTTTTTCAAGAACATACCAATACATTTCTCCCCAGACATAATGCCTGCTACGCCTAATGGAAGTGTTTGTGTTCTATACTGTAGGGAGTGAGATAGTAAGATTTAGTAAAGATTTAATGACAGAGCAAATCCAGAGTAGTGCTGCTCAAGGTGAATTTTTTTTTTTTTTTTTTTTTTTTTTTTGGACAGGTAAGGAATGAATTATTGCGTAGACCACTCTCTAAAACTTATTAGTATGAGTGAAAACTTAAGAGCTGACAGCACCTAACATACAACACAAACTACACAAAGAACAGTGATGCTAATGCTAGCTAAAGAACTACTGAATGTATTTTTTATTTTATTTAATTTTTTAATTTTTTAGTAGGTATAAACTAAGGATGTAACTAACTAAAATTAATTTATGGAAATATTGTCTTATACCTAAAAGATATCACTGGAATTGGTGTCCTGAGATGCAGTATCACATCTTTGTCTGTGACAGACCTAACTCCAAAAGACATCAAAAAGTGCAGCAGAATGCTATTTAGTGACTTTGGAGGACTTTAATGTGTTGTGTGCCTGTCAGTCATTTTGTCTGTGTTTGTTGACAAATCTTGAAGGGCGCTGTTTTGGAGAGAGGTGGCGGTCTAAAGCGGCGGCTAAGTCTGGGGGAAGTTAGCAAAACAGCTAACACTGCACCTTTAATTTGTGGCTCAGTGGATGAAATTGTGACTGTTCACGCAGACAAGCAAAAACTATTAGTCAGAAAAATTCAACAGTAAATGTTCACTTATTTTTCTTCTGAAGTCTTAACTTTTTATAAGACACTCACATAAATTAACAGTTAGCTTGCACAGAAGCTGAACAGAAGCACATAAAATTAGCAAAAGCCCTGAAGGCGCAGTTAACAAAACTTCATTTTTATCTTTAAAAAATATTGTTTTAGACCCCACTGACATTCATTATATGAATCACAACAGTTCAAAATATCTTCTTTTGTTTTCTTGCAGGTTTGAAACAGCTTGACACTGACAGATGAAGAATCTTTGTACTACTGTATCTCTTTTACACAGACATTACTTTAGTCATTGTGGGAGAGGTGGACATTATCACCAGAAGGTGATGATTTAGCGGGTTACTGCTTCCTCCTACTCGTCTGTGTCCACTAGTCTGGTGAGGAGTCAACCATGATGAGGGGTCATGACCTTTCGTTTACATCCCATTGACATCTGTATTTCTGCTGAAGGGTCGTGTTAGAACTAAGATAAGCACACATTGTATTTTGTGTCTCTGCAAAGGTGCATGTTCATAGCTGCAACCAGTAAACCCATTCAGTCCCCTCCACCCCACAACACTGAAGCATGACTCCACTGCCTTCTTATCTGGAACATGTGGCTGTTGTACTCGTCATTGTGAGTTTATCTCCTCATCAGTGTGTGAGTGAGCTTCTGCCTGCTGTCACTCTGCTGAGACAGACAGCAGTACTTGAGAAAAACCTGCTGTGACACACACAGGCACCTGCAGCCGCCTGAGTCCTGCTGAGAGCTCTGTAGAGTTAAAAAGCACATGTATGCAGAGACAGCAGCAGACGTACACATTCACAAGAACCAGGTGTGATGAGACCATAGATATGTGCTCTATCTCTAGCACTTACACATCAAAACATTACCTTTGAACACACACATACACACATGCATTGGTTGCCAGAATGTTGCACTGTCCTTGTATCTATAAAAATGTGTGTGTGTTTTGAATACTTTTATGTGATTTACGGACCCAAATTGGCCACGTAACACATTTCTTAGAGAAAGAGAGAGAGACAGAAAGGTGCACTTCTAATTACAAGACAGCTGAGTATAATGTTTCTTTGTCCTCTGTGTCAGGAACAATGCCAGGTATGTGTGATGTGTGTTTAGTGCTGTTATTGTCCTTAACAGAGACATTATAGACACGTGTCCCCGCCCTTCTCTCTCTTTCTCTCTCTGTCTATCTGAGTCAATATTAGGCTTTTTTATTTCATTTTGTTTATATAACTTTCTGCTTGTTCTTTATTTAATTTTTAAAATAGTTTTTTCTTTTTCCTCTGTGACTGATGGTTTGACCTTATCTTGTGTGTGTGTGTGTGTGTGTGTGTGTGTGTGTGTGTGTGTGTGTGTTTCAGGGTTTTCAGGGTTAATTTCAACTAAAATTAAACACACACACACAAACATATTTTTTTATTTTTATTGATCAGTTAATAAAAAATTTTTAAGTTTATTTTCTTTAATGTTAGCACTGGCCAACAAAGCTTAATTGGCGTGATTGTCAGTCTTTACAATATGACTAAATTAAACAATATTTCAAGTACAGAAAATAATGTGATGAATTTACACATTAAATGTTGTATATGCAAAATATGGCACTGTCCCCCTCTTTCTCTTTCCAATAACGCTGAGTGAGATGATAGTAATATGAATCGACTGCATGTTCCAAACCCTCCAGACCTCATGGGCTGCAGTGCAGAAAATACACAACATTTATTGTAGTAACGTGATAGCCGTGCGGAGAGAAAGAAAGGGAGATGTGTTTTTACACCTGATTAGATTTATGGAAAAATTCTGGTAGTTTTGTTACAGAAATATGATAGAAAAATATAATATTTTTCAAAACCTGGTCCCTGCCTCCTTTTAAATATGCTGTTCCAGACTCTGGTCGGGACCAAGGCCCAGTTGCAACAAACCCCTTAAATTACGAAAACTTTTAGTTACAAATTGTGAGCATAGCAGCTCTTCATAGACTTGTTCCACGTAATCTCTCTGAGCTATGCCCCTGCATGTACTCTCAGGCTGTCAGTTTCTGAAGTACTTACTGTTCTGAGGTTTGGACTTTGATGCGGTAGATCATTCTGTTAAGGCATCTTAACTTTCAAACTAATTTTTACTGAGCTATTGTATTGCTCTTATGTCACTGATTATTGTTATGCTGCACAAAGAAACTGGTTCTCAAGAGCCTGACAAAGCTGTCGCTTGTGTTGTGTTATCTGGAAGAGAGAGCTTGTGTGTCGCTGGTGGTTCTGAGGGTGGAGTGTTTGTTGTTATTGCATTAACCTGCAGCTGTGATGGTACTTTGAGTGTTAGCGGTTTGAGGATTCGGCCCGCCTTCCAACCTACGCTTACACACACACGTACACAAACATGCACACACATACTGTTATCTGTATAATAGCGCTCCATTGTTGGTGGCTGATCCTGTGTAATGAAATATGTTCTTCAAAACCACAGAGTGGCAAACAAGTGATCCTTTCAGAGGTGTGCCGACTATGAAAGAAACTCCCGCCATCAGATGCAGATTAGGAGATTAGATTAGAATAACTGTCCTGATGTTCCTCCTTGGCACAGAGATTATCATTCACAATGGGGGTGAAAATCAGTGGAAAACCCAAGTGCATCTATCTGACGCTACTTTTTCACAATAATACGTTTCATATTTATATAGGATCTTTCCTGTGCTTGGAGGTATAGTGCCTGGGCCTTATTCTTAAGCATTATTCATAAAACATGACAGTTTACTTAAGACTGAGTGATTTACACAGACAGAAATTTGTTCTGTCTGTGTTTCATGAATAAAGCCCACTGTTCTTAAAAAAGTGACTTATCTGGCAAATCTTAAATAAATAGTTCACCCAAAAATGTCAGTTTTGTCATCATTTGCTCACCCTCTTGTCACTCCAAACCTGTATGACTTTATACCTTTATAAGAAATAAGGAATTTCCTACTCTTTTCAGTGAATGAGTCTGCATGATTTTTCCAGTTACTTCTGAGTTACGGGATAAGCACTAAAGATAGGAATTGGTAAAAAAATAAATAAATAAAAATATTACAATTAATACCTGATACCTGAAATGTAATGTATATTTTGAAAAATTCTATATGAAAAATTCATTCAAAAATGCCCATGGCATTATAAGATTGTATTAATTTACACAACTTTTTCAAGATAGAAATCACACTCTAAAATTTAAGCTACTTCATATATTGTGGTTTTCAAAGATTATGGGAAATCTGTTTTTTTAAATACTTGTTTTGTCTTAAAGCATTGCAAACCATTTTGAAGCCCCCTGAACTATGGAGTGTGTTTTTTGTTTTAATTGGCTTTTCAAGAAAAGTTTGGATAGATTTTGAACTTTCAATGCTGTCTCCAGAGATTTGGTTGATATCCCTACTGTTTTAGTGTTCAGTGTTCATTCAATTTAGTTAAGTTCATTAGTTGCTTGTATATTTGTAGTCCTTCTGTTCTCCCTGTCTTTGCAACCAGGTTTTAGTCAGTAAGTGGTTGTGTTTACTTGAATAACAGCTCTCATGGTGTTTCTTTGTAATTAAACTTTACAACAGCTTCAAATATCAACTCAATCTAGTTGTTACGGCGTCCTGAAGAGGATGAATCACTGAATGTTAAGAAATGTCACCAATGCAATGGAGATCATAGTAAAATAATTGTTTTCTGTGTGTTTTTTTTTTTTTGTACAATTAATGTTCCACAGAGCAGAGCATCCACAAGCACCACTGAATGATGTCATCAGACAGGGACAAGCCCTAATTTGGCACACACACACACACACATTTTGCTGTGTTTATCTCTATCTGTCTCTAAATGCATACATTCCTATCAAACCATTGGTTAGTTTCAGACAAGTGTCAACACGGCTTCTCCACTCTTAGTGAAGCAGAATGTATGAGAGAAAAACATGCTAGTTTATCATAGCCCGTGTGACAGGAACACAACAAATCAACACGCCAAAAGGAGCACTCCCTGATCCTCAGTTTTCTGTCTTTCCACTGCGAACAGAGAGACAGGTCTGACTGGATTAGGTGTCTAGACTACAGAATTAACCTAAATAGAACAACATTTGTGTACTTCATCTGCAGATATTTATTATATGTGGCAGCTAGAGATTATGATACTGTGATGTTGCTTTCAGCCATTGGAGTGTGGGTGTTTCCGTCACTTGATATGGTGTTATATTAATTGTTATTTAAACCTGGTTAAACACTGGCATGGAAAGCATCCATTTACGACGTCATTTTTATTCATTGCCTGACATAAATGGATTAATGTCAGAGACCATTGATGGCTTCTTTATTCATGACAGCCAATCTAAAAAACATTCCACGGCTCTTAAGGTTCAGTTTAGACCTGATCAAGCCTAGCGTTTGCAGAGGCATTTGATCAGCGGTCTTTTTAAGTCATCGGTTGTCAAAACCTGTTGTAAACATTGAGTCATCCATAAACTAAAAGATATAGAAGATCTTGAGAGCTTTCCGTCTGAAAGTGTAGGTGTGTTGAAAGTGAGTCAAAGGGGATTAACTACGCACTGTTTTCCTTTTAAGCTCTGGATGGGAGTCTGATGTGCAATTTCAGGCAGCATTCACAAGTGTTTCTTGTGAGTGCAAAGTATTCCAGCCCTGTGTATTATTCTCACAGAGATGTTTAACACACACTTCAGAGATGTGCTTTGCTCCTTAGACCTCTCATTATCTGCATGCCGACTGTTTGTCTGGTCGCACTTGCTTACCAGAAAACAACTCATCCCCCTGCTTTTCTGTCTAGAAACACTTTAGCTGATGCCTCTCTGCACACTATACTGTATGACACTATGCTGTTTAAATGTTACGGAGCTTCCACTCTTGTTCAGTGAGAATAGTGTGTTTTATCAAAAGACCAAGGATTGGGAAAACCAGCTAAAATTATGTACTAATACAAAGGAACACTGTAAAAATTGATTTATTATAGCATATCTTTAATGTTTTTGTTTGTTATCATTAGTTATTAAACTGGTTTGAATAATAAGAAATTGATCATTCTTGTTTAAAGGGTGAATAGTCATGCTTGAACTGAGCGCATAGCACTATGTTGACAGAGGAGAGAGTATGCCAGTGATCTTGTTTGTCTACTTCTGTCATCTGTTTTGTACTAGTCATTAAACGTCTCCAGTGTCATGTGATTCGGGACGTAACAGTTATGTATGCTATATCAGATTTTCTTTAGTAGTCATGATATATTCAAAGACTACTCAGAAATGTGGTTTTGAGATGAAATCACAAATGAACACTTCCACTCTTCACTCAGAAAAAAAGTCCAAAAATTGTATCTTAAAGGCCCTGATATACTTTAAATGAAATTGAAGAACAAACTGGAGTGGTGACATTTCGAACAAAATCAGGCCAAGACTAAGTTTGTTTGGAGTTTCTTTCAGGAGCTGGAAACATGCAGCGTATCAAAGGGAACAGCTGAACCACTGATGTCACACGGACTGTTTTATCATCCTTACTACCTTTTTGGGGCTTGAATGTGGTAGTTGCATTACTGTCTATGGAGGGTCAGAAAGCTCTCAGATTTCATCAAAAATATTTTAATTTGTGTTGCGGAGACGAACGAAGGTCGTACGGGTTTGGAACGACATGAGGGTGAGTAATTAATGACAGAATTTTCATTTATGGGTGAACTATCCCTTTAACTGGAGTTCCGAATTGCAGAGCTGGTGCAAACGTATCCACATCGCTATATCAGACACTTTCTTAAAGGTGCAGTGTGTACATTTTAGGGGCATCTAGCGGTGAGGTTGCGAATTGCAACCAACAGCTCATTTCCCCCGCTCACCCCTCCCTTTAGAGAAGCTACGGTGGCCGACACAGGTAAAGATGTCGTCGGTAAAGACAGCAGAGAGCAATGAGATTTCTTTAAAAATAATTATATTTACTTAATTATTCAATAAATCGATGTTATTGCGATGTTATTGCGAATGTTGACGGTACTTGTTCATCATTGTTTTAGTGTTTTATTCGCAAGAACAACAAAGTGACGAAACGCGCACTGTAGAGCAGTTTGTCCGTTTTGGGCTACTGTAGAAACATGGTGGCGACTTCCATGTAAGGGGTCCCGTGGTGTATGTAGATAGAAATTGCTCAATCTAAGGTAATAAAAACATAACGGTTCATTAAGAAAGGTCTTTATACACCTCTGAAAACATAGTTATGTATATTATATTGCATTTCTGTAAATAGATCTTTGTAAATAGTACACATTGCACCTTTAACTGAAGTTTTCTTACCACTGTCATTTTTGGTGTGTTTGTTTTGTTAAAGAGTCGAAAGCTTGCGGTACATAATTATATATTAATCTAAATGTTGATCTCAACAGCACGGGATGTCTGCTAACAGTACCACTGCAAAGGTATTTTGAACTTCTTTATACCCCTAAGCGAAGAACAAATAAAAGCCTTGCTCTGAGTATATCGGGGCCTTTACAGGTTCAACAGCTTTTCACTGGGGCAGTACCTGTACAGGGCCAACTTTGTACCTTATCTACCTCTACAAGGTGCATATTAGTACCCTAGAGTATTAATATGTACCGTATGAACCTTTTATGGCCAAATAAGTTAGTTGACCCTCAAAATGACAAGGTGTTGCTCCCCTAAAGATAATTTTTTTTTGCACGTTTTTTTCTGATAATATTCAAAATCCTTAAACACTTCAGTCTGTTCTGTAGTTTTGAAAATGCTTTATAAATTTATTTGACTTGGATTTTGTCGGGCCAAAAACATTTTGTGTGTCCCAGAACATGGTAGGGTTTTTTTCTTTGGTCTGTCTCTCTCTTCCCTGTCCCAACGGAAGATGCTGCAACATGGACACAAACTGCTTTCCCAACTACCAACGGTCACACCAACACTGACAATTGGTTACTGCACATCTTTTTATGATTTATTAACTGTATACTGAAAGCAAAGTTCTATGATATTATACTCAGTGCAACAATTATGATGTTCTAAAATGTTGATGCAGGTGTTAGCAGAGTTAATGAGAGATTGTAAAAGTCTGAGATGCTAAAGCTCTGAATGTGATTCAGTCAGAACATGGGAGAAACTGATCTTTATATGTGTGCGCCCATCTCACAATGCTTCTGTCATGGAAAGAATAATGGGGGATGTATGTGTGTATGAAAGCGAAGCCAGGTGTGTGTATTTCCACTGTTACGCTCCTGTTATTTAACCTCTGCTGTGTGAGATTTGGAGTCTGATAAGACTGCAGCGCTTGGTAACAGACGCTTGGTCACTCAGTCACACTGTTGCTGAGGGAGATAGGTGCTCATTAACCACAGCCCCGGGTCCAGGCCCTGCCTCCTCGGCCACAGGAAGTGTGGAGACTGATAAACACACAGCACTTCCTCTTTCTGCTCCACATCTTCTTAACCAGCAACTTCCTCAGAGTACAGTCTTACATAACCCACACACACAATCATGCACACTATCACCGCAGGTACAAACATGCACGCACACACACACTCAATCATGAACATACACACGCGCACTTACAGTGGCGCTACAACTGCACGCACAAGTCAGGACGCAATATATATATATAATTGTATATTTTCTTGTATATAATGATAAATACAAGATTAAGTATAATATACATGTATTGTAAGACTTTTTCTCAGTGACCCAGTATCACCCACCCAGCTTACCTTCTCAACTGATGAAATCAGTGAATGTATGTTGTGATCTCACACTTTATCTTTATCTGTCAAAGCTCTCATGATTCTAATACTGAGAATTTTGCTTTATTTTGCTTTATTACTGGCTCATCGTTGTTCCTTTGAATAAGACTGTGGACACATGATGTTTTTACTGACAGCTGTTTCCAATCACAGTGCATCTTACAAGTGGCCAGAGACCAATAAACACACTCTGCACGCACAAACACAGAACACATAACACAAATACTCTGCAAAGAAACATTATTTTCCTTTGGTACAAACAATTTCAGTTAATTTCTGACTCAGATTTCCAGGAGTGCGAAATGCATGTGTTTCTTCTCAGGCTTTATCTCCATCCCGAGTGGATGTCACTACTGCCTAAACATGCTTGGACATTTGTGTCCAGATTGTTTCCGGTCATTTATTTGTGTCCAGATTGCTTCCCATCATTTATTATTTCGTTTTATATGTGTGTAAATCTCTTAGCATATAATTTTTTTTCTCTGAAAATTTTCAAAGTTGTAAATAAAATAAAGATTACTGAAGTACATTTTTCAAGAAAATGCTTTGGTTTTTCTACTTCAAAACGTCATGCTTAATTCAATGTGCCATTTATTATTATTATTATTATTATTATTATTATTATTATTATTATTATCTGTGAAATTTACAAGCAATTTCTCAGTGAGTATTGTTTCAAAGAAATCAGTGTACGTAAGGGTTTACCATAGGACCTATGTAGATTGGACAAAGCTACTTTTTCCATTTACTGACCCCCATAACACACGTATACCGAATGCTAGGACACTCATTGTCTCTCTGTGAGCAGAGGCTGGGTGAGGGTCAGGTCATATTTACCTGTATGAGATAGATATGCTGCTCTTTGTTCAAAGGAGTGCAAACACTCTCTGCATGATCTGACCAACCCACAAAGTTTGTGTATGTTTGATCATGGGTGTGTGTTGAAGTCAGTAAAATATATATACATATATAACATATATTCAGTGAATTTATGTGGAAGACTAAGTGTTGTTTTGTGTGACTCATGATAGCAGTTAGAATGCTGAGATGCGTAAATCGACACTCCCATAACCTGGCGGTTCCCCTTTCAAAGAACTGAATTATGAAGTCTTATTTTTAAATATACCACTTAATAAAACCGTTGTTTAGATTCATTTTAGCAATGGTTCCTGTAAATATATTTCACACTTCAGGAATGCTCTCTCACAAGTCAGGGCACAATACCATATCATTAACAAATTATCATATCATCGACCTGTTAACAAAAATGACAAAATGCAAAGTGATTGCCTGGGAATCTGGTCTCAAGAAGCACTATATGTACCAAGAGAAAGTGAGAACTGGTCAATGCATTTCAACATTTGAAATAAAGTGACTAATGCAGCACATTTGAGTATATGCATGAGCAAACACACACACACACACACACACACACACACACACACACACACACACACATACATAGACAGTGCATCCAACACAGCAACATTGACTTCACTAATAATGTGAGTTTGGGGCCGAACTGTCAGTTTGCTTAACCAGTGGCAGAATGGTGTGTCTGAAGAAACCTGTTCAAAAAAAACTTTATTTTTGCAGTTTGGTAGAATAGAAATTACACACTTAATTTAACTAAAAATTAAAATTCTTTCATTATTTAGTCCTCATAATGCATTACAAACCTGTATTACTTACTTTCTTCTGAGCAACACAAAATAGGACATTTTAAAGAATGTTGGTAACCAAACAGATTGGGTAACCATTGATTTCCATTAACAAAAAACATAAAACAAACAAAAAACAGCTTCTTTTATTTTCATAAATAAAAGTATAACAGTTATAATAACTGTTATTTCTTTATTTGTCATTACTGATGTAATAGATTAGAAGAATAGGTTGTATTTCAAGAAATAACTGTATATATTCAAGGTTGATGTGAAACCGGTCACATTCATTCTGTGTTTGCTTGTATTCAATGTATTTTTTTTAAAAGATTTCCAAAACATTTATGTTTAAACTAGGGGGGAGAGGAAGTATTTCTTCCTTAGCACAAGTGAGAGTGATGGTGTTTTCCAAATCAGGTTTACATAGTCTCATGACAAAGTGATGTTTTCTGTTGTTTTCTATTGCTCTTGTCTATGAGTGTAAGAAAAATAGGCAAGGAGACGGATGTTACCTCGGGTTGTGAGGAGACAAAGAAAGAGAGGAATTTGAATTTGTTTTCTTGTTTATTTGCAGATACAGTGTGAAATGTCTGTTGAGAAGAGACTTGATACAGCTGTTCTCAGCTTGCTTTGTTTCTTTTCAGTTCTCTACATCTCAGTCTGTGAAAAAAATAATGTGGCAGTGTGTCTCAATGGCCTACAGTATAATAAACTTCTAATACAGTATTATAAATTCTAACATCTTTATTCATGTCAAAAAAAAAAAAGAAAAAAAAAAAAAAAAAAAAGATTGGTCTGAAAATAACACATTATCTTTTGAGTAACATCCTCATAAACATCTTATGCCTCAGTTCCTGGAAGTGTTTAACCGAAGAGCACAAAGAGGGAAGGAATAAAACCCTAGATTTTGTTTACACTCTGCTCCATTTTCTGTGAGGTTTGATTTTGGCTCTGTTATCTGATTGGCTTAGGAGATGAATTTTGAGGTTAGAACCTTTTAGATGCTGTTGTTGGGAAAACGTGGCTTAGTGATTGAGTCAGATCTTATCATGAAGTTATGGATGTTGTAGAAAAAAATCATTTCCACAGATCTAAGTGGAATCTGCTCAATGAATAAAGTGTAAACTTTTTCCTCGCTAGAATTGATTTAATTGACTACAGAGATTTTAGATTTTAAGCTCCTGAAGGAATGGAACTGTAAATCATTTTGTCTAATTTCAATTTCATCCTGTCAGTCACAACAGTGATTTAAACAAAAAGTTGCACAAAAATACAATTAAAAACAGTAGTTCACCCTATATATACAGTATAGGAAAGAATGTTCTATTTCCATGTATAGTCTATTATATTGTATATTAAATAGGTAGTCAAAAATGCAATTTTAGGCCTTGAGTTGAGTCTTGTTATTTTAATCAAATAAATATGTGAACCTGAGAGTCAGTTTTGCTACATATATCTATTTCAACACCAACGTTTGGCTCTGTGTTAACATGTGCACTGTAGAGGTCAAAAACATCCTCTCGATTTTGGTAATATAATGAAAACTTTGATGCAAGCCAAGATGTGCTTGCTACATACAATGTTTTCCAGTAATATCAAGTCCTGTGAGTGTTGACCTGCATATAGGACATTGAGAAACATGACATGTTGCACAGATAATTTACATTTGACAGGGGGTGTTACACATTGTGTACATTGTGTAATGTGCTAGTTTCTGTACATGTTACACAGTATGAATGAACATATTGTTCAGGTCAGGATATTCATATGGTGAACGTGCACATTGCATCATGTCCTGCAGAGTAATTTCTCATGAAAGTAGCATAAAATCAAGAACACACTAGTGATGTCACAACAGTGATGGCTGTGTCACATTTCTAGAATACATACTATTCTAGTAGGATCCGGCATTGTGGTTGGATTTGGGATATTGCCCAATTAGAATAATTACGGTTTTTCAGTAAGTGGATGAGAAGTGGGCAGAGCATTGACCTTGTGTACAACTGGGTGTGGGTGAAGGTGGCTTTTCTACACGTCTTTCTCATCAACACTGGTGAAAGCTGTGGGAAGTTCCCTATTAACGGACAAAATGTTTCTGTAATTTCCTAAATAGTTTGTAGACATATTAAATGATCACATATTTGTAAGATATGTCAAGTGAACTCACCTTTTATAGCACTTAATATAATAGAGATTGTTTCACAGGTTTAAAGATGAAAGGAACAGAATAAATTGACTAATGCAAACTTCAAAAAGTGTAGCAAGACAACAGTATAATTATTCAGCTCCAGTCAGTTCAGTGTTGATTCAGTTCAGTTCAATAACTGTGTGTAAAGTTCATTCATCATAAAACAAGTTTAGTTCAGCTAGCTATGTTGAAGATGTTGATTTCATTATTCAGCTCAAAGTCAGATCAATGTTGATTCAGTTCAGTTCATCGACTGTCAATGCTGCAGAATTGATCGATTATGAACAAATTTAATTAAGCTATAAAGCAGAAGACGATAGTGTCATTATCCAGCTCAATTCATTTCAAGTTTTTTTTTCTCATCTGATAGTGTCAGTGCTGTCAGATCGATAATATTACTGAATATTAAGTGCCTTTTAGACCTTGGAAAGGAATTCCATCAATTGACAGAAATGGAAGAAAAAAAACATTGAAGATATGTATGTACTGTATGATCTTGCTAAATAAAGCAAAACAGTTCAAACAGAAGTATGATGTGATTTTGGTGTGTTCTTCAGAAATCACATGTGCATCACTGACACTTGAGCGGCCCTGTGATTCACTGTAATACTGTTGTGCCTCTACCACAGATGTGTGTGCATGCTCGCACATGACCGACACTGTATATGAGTGTATATTTGCATCTTGCATACTCAGTACAGGGCAAAGCTCTTCACAGACTCGTAAAGGAAGCCAGTGGTACATGTGTTTTTGTATATCTGTTGAGGTAACCAGACTATCCCAGATGCCATCTACCGCTGAGGGTCTGTGGTCTCTGTCACCCTGTCATCCCACCACACACACATGCACACAAAATACTCCGCTTCCCGGCAGTCTCGCCCCTCTCTTCCCTTCTTCTGGTAAGTTTCCTCTTTCTCCCCCTTTCATGTACTTTGTATAGCACTGTCCATCTGCAGAGAGGAAGGACAGCACGTTTCTGAGATGTTTTATCAGTCGCACACATACGAATCTGACATCACTGAATGGAGACCTGCTTGTTCTGGAGAAAACAGGATTTCACTGATGTCTTTCGAAATCCGTAAAACTTCAACTGAAATGAGGAAGACCTAGTATGTGAGCTAGTATGAGCATTAATGATAGCGTATGCAATCTAATAACTGTACTTCAGGAATATTACCACATGCACACTGGCATTTATTCATTTGTGTACGTCCGAAACTGGAAGCTTGTACTTGTGCTTCAAAATGGTTATATGGTTACACAGCCTTGGTTTAATCAAATATTATTCTGTTTTTGTAAACATAACTGCAAAATAGAATTAAAGTAATTAATATACACAGAAATTCTAAAATAAGTTCATTCCTTTACATTCAATGAGCTTTTATTTTCAGCTGAACTTGCTTGTTTGATAGTATATACTATTTTATACTAATCTCTATCTATAGGGTTAGTTCAGAATTACTGAATCTCAGTGGCTCCCAGTCACCTTAGTGGCAAGAATTATCACACCAATTTACACATTTATAATATATTGTGTGTATTTCAATAAAGGGATCCTTTATTGACCTATGTATATTTGCTGCCACTTTAGTATGAATAAAATATTCCAATGCCATGTATTTGTAGAAGTACAAAATATTGATATTAAAGTTAAGAATTTGGTAACACTTTACTTAAATTCTTTATGTATAATGCAATATAAAAGGAATTTTAATGCATCAATCATGCCTTGTAATACACCATATAATGCATTGTACATGTAGCGCTTTTTTCCCTTTCCTATATAGATAGATAATGGTGCGCTCTGAGTTCGTATGAATAAACTTTGGTTTATCAACTATTGTGAGCTAAGTGTTATTTACTCACTTCAACTTGTTCTATGTAACTGTGTTTGTTACTTAGTTCCTTGGGTCCCTTAAACTTTAAAATAAATTCAAATAAAAATGAATTAGAATTTAACTTCTGTAAATAAATCAATTGTTTTACCAATCAATGAAATATCAATGTATATTTATATTTCCTTTTTAACTCAAATAATAATAAACTGAAAACACTCAAGTAGACTGTAAATAACAATTTACTGGATAAAAGGTAAAATGATCACGTTTCAGGATTTTTTTTCCAAATGTAAAATAAAATTATTTAAATAAGCAATATGAATTTCACAAATTCACACAAATGAATAAAACAATAAAATCAAGTACACATTTCACATTCACTCTTTTTGTAAATGGATATTTGTTCCCCTCTGTTGTTATACTTCAAATTTGAGTCCTCAAACTCTTACTCAAACTTAATAAACTCTTCAAACAAATACTAAGCCGGCAATATGAGCTCACACTTAACCTCAATCAATATGAAAGTTCGTTATTTTCACGTTGCAGGCCTGTTTGATGCTGGGGTACGTTGTGGTCAACAAATAAACAAACGACCGCTTCACTCAACACTGAGCAACAAAAAAAATAAAATAAAAATACCTTGAACCATCCAATCAGAAGAGCGTGTTTCACCTCACGAGGTTAGATGTCCGTCAACTCCACTATCGCGGCGATTTCCTTAAGGCCAAAGGAATTCTGAGCACTCACTTTAGCTCACAAGTCATCTGTAATCATCCTCATCTGAAACTGGCCACGAATCCTCATGCTGACGACTCGCCAACTAAACACACAATCCATCCGAGCAAGATAGACACTGTTCAGTCTCTATAATTAGTCCATTCGCTGCATTAGTAAATGGAGGCTGGAATTAACACAACCAGAAATATTTTGAGGATAAATAATTCTTACCCGTCTCTGTAGTATCAGTTTCTGTTCTCATTCCGACAACACCTTAACTACATAAACTATTGTAACACATTATAGCAATTAGTTACACTATATATTTTGTGAAACAATATAACACCAGATGATCGCACGCTCTTCTCCCTCGTGCTCTCCCAATTCTTCCTCATTCAACTTTGCCCTCAATTATTCCCGCCCCCTTCACCTTAATCTAGAGCATAGATTGGACACCCAACGTGGACAAGTGAATATGATTGGATAAACAGAAGAAATATAAAAATACAAAAATAAAAATAATATCAACTTAATTAACATGGAACTTATCCAAAACCATATACATTTATGAAATGCACATATGTATATATATAAAAAAAAACACTTCGTAAATTATTACACTGGGTTACACCCTCCCCTTTCCAATTGTCTGAATGTCCTCATCAGACATTTAAATCAAAATTTTACAGTCTATACCTGGTTGTTCATTTAGTTATTTTAACTCTGACCTAGTCTTATAATGACCCCTCTATGGACAATTTCAATTGGGTGGTCACTACTTCTTCCTGGTTCGTTATAAGTGAGTCTTATAACAGGCTTTACAGGTCTCTTACTATGGGCTCTCTGACTAGGAGGCATAACCGCTTTTGGTTTTGTACACTTCCTTTCAGAAACAGTCACAGTGTCTGATTCAACTTCTGAGTCTGACTCAGATTCAGCAACATTATCATTTTCAGTCCACTCTTCCTCAGCCTGATCACTGTCCTCATGACCAGTATCATCAGCTTCTTGCTCATTTCCATCGCTATCAGGAGATCTGTCCCTGGTCCTCTTATTTTTCAGCAACTTGTGCACATATTTCTGGTAAGGCACATTAACCCTTTCACATTCTGACTCTGAGGATTCTGTCATCTCAAATAAGTGATTTTGGGTTTCTTTTTGCACTTTTTTGTGTGTTTGGTTTGAGTTTGAATGTTTTCTTGTCTTTTCAGGTAATGCATAACCTGGACTCTCCAGCATTCTCACAGACTGTCCAATCGGTAAGAGGTGATCTCGATGTATAGTTTTGACTCCTCCACCACGTTCAGGTTTCACCTTATACACTGGTAAGTTAGGCATTTTGTCAACTACCAGATATGGCAAAGAACTCCATCGACTCTGAAGCTTGTGTTTTCCTCTCAGTCCCAGATTCTTCAACAACACTCTATCACCAACATCCAAGACCTGGAATTTAATGCTGCTGTCATAGGCTCTTTTGTTTCGTTGATGCACTTTGTTTGAAGTTTCTGAGGCTAGTTGATAAGCTTCTTTTAAATCTTTTTTTTTCAGCTTGGCGACATACTGAAAATGTTGTCTTTCCTCTGTTCCTTCAGCAGATGTTTGGAAACAAAGATCAACAGGGAGTCTTGCTTCCCTTCCAAACATTAAATAGTAGGGAGAGTACCCTGTAGCATCACATTTCGTGCTATTATAGGCATGAACCAGATACCCCACATGCTGACTCCACTGACGTTTTTTCTCTCATGTCCCAAGGTTCCCAACATCGAGAGCAAGGTACGATTAAACCTCTCAGGCTGAGCATCACCTTGAGGGTGGTACGGAGTGGTACGTGATTTTCGAATCCCCAACAGAAGCAAGAGCTCTTTGATTAAATTACTCTCAAAGTCTCGCCCTTGGTCGGAATGGATCCTCCCAGGTAATCCATAATGCACAAAATACTTGTCCACTAAGATCTTGGCTACAGTGCGAGCTGTCTGATTCCTTGAGGGAAACGCCTGGGCGTACCGTGTAAAATGATCTGTGACTACCAAGATGTTACTTATTCCTTTTGAGTCGGGCTCAAGTGAGAGGAAATCAATGCAGACCAGATCCATCGGTCCATTGCTGGTAATTTGGTGCAAAGGAGCTGCTTTACTACATGGTGTCTTGCGAGTAATACACTCCCCACAATTCTTTATGTATTGTTCCACCTCGCAGGCCATTTTGGGCCAGTAGAATCTACTCCTGATGAGATCTGTGGTTCTTTCTACACCCAGATGACCCATGTCATCATGCAACAACCTGCACACATCCTCCCTGAATTCAGTAGGTAGGACAAGTTGGGAAACTTCTTCTCCAGAGGGTGTTTGACTGCAGCGGAAAAAGCAAACCTTCTTTAATTAGAAGCCTATTCTTCTCACGTTTCATAAGCCACAGCTCAGAATTCACCTTTACCTCAGTAGGCCACGTCCCTTGCTTTAAAGCTTCAATTACTTTCCTCAGGACAACATCATTCTTCTGGGCTCTTGTCAAATCAGCTATGGATTTCTGCTCCAAAAAGTCACATTCCAGTTGAACAGGGAAAGCATACACATCAGGAATACACTCAGGTGAGGCTGCTAGTTGCTCTACATACCTAGGTGATTTGCTGAGCTTTAAGTCAACATGAACTTCCTGGCATATGGCCCTTACATCGGTCTCAGAGATGCTTTGCCAACCCTCTCTTATTTCCTCATCTGCCATATTACGGGACAGTAAATCTGCATCAGTATTGTTCTTGCCTGGTCTGTACAACACATCAAAGTCGTAGGTGGATAGTGCAGCCAGCCAACGATGTCCAGTGGCACTGAGTTTAGCTGTCGTAAGAACGTACGTAAGTGGATTATTATCCGTACGTACTGTGAATCTAGCTCCATATAGGTAATCGTGGAATTTATCCACGACCGCCCATTTCAAAGCAAGAAATTCCAACTGGTGTATAGGATATTTCTGCTCTGAATTACTCAGTTTTTCTACTAGCAAATGCCACAGGCTGCAGACCAGATGAATGCTCCTGATATAATACAGCACCTAGCCCTTTTAGACTGGCATCTACATGCAAAATGTAGGGTTTGCAGGGGTCTGCAAAAGCTAGGACTGGAGCATTAGTAAGACACTGAATTATCTGCTCAAAGGCATCAGAGCATGACTGGTTCCATCTGTCTCCGAAAGGCTCCGACTCTTTCAAGTAAGCCTTAGATCGATCTTTTTTCCCACTTTTTACCTCGCTGGGTAGGGGCATAACCTTTCGTAAGCTCAGTAAGAGGTCGGACAATCGCAGCGTAGTTGGCTATGAACCTACGGTAATATCCGCAGAAGCCAAGGAAAGATCTCAAGGACTTAAGGCCTGTTGGTTGCGGCCATGTGCTGACTGCCTTGACCTTATCAGGGTCTGTTGCAACGCCTTCGGCAGAGACTATATGTCCAACATATTTGACCTTGGTCTGGCAGAATTGGCATTTGTCCAATGACACTTTTAGTCCCACTTGTGCTAGTCTGTCCAAGACCTTCAGAAGTCTTTCTTCATGCTCTTCCAATGACTTCCCAAAGACAATCAGGTCATCCAGGTATACAAGGACTTGAATCAGATTCATATCCCCCACAGCTTTTTCCATCAAGCGTTGGAAAGTCGCGGGTGCCCCAGTAATGCCCTGTGGCATACGCTCGAATTGATAGAATCCTAAGGGGCATATAAAAGCAGTTTTTTCCTTATCCTGTTCAGACATAGCTATTTGGTAATAACCACTTCTGAGGTCAAGGACGGAAAACCATCTACTCCCTGATAAACAGTCTAGTGCATCGTCAATGCGAGGAGTAGTATACTGGTCAGGCACTGTACGAGCATTAAGTGTGCGATAGTCGATGCACATTCTTACACTTCCATTTTTCTTTTCGGGCGATAACAATAGGGGAGGCGTAGGGACTTCGTGATTCCTTGATGATGCCAGATTTCATAAGCTCTTGAATGTGTTTCCGAACATCATCAATATCCGCAGGAGCCAAACGCCTAGAGCGCTCCCGAAAAGGCCTAGAATCGGATAGCCGAATATGGTGTTCCACTCCTTTCGCCAAACCCACGTCCCACTCGTGTAGTGAAAACACAGAAGCTCTTTGCGACAATGCCTGCCTTAACCTCTGCTTCCATGTCTCAGGAATTGGGGAATCTCCAAAGTTAATGAGGTTTGTATCAAACTCTCCTGTCTTTGGGGTGGATATTACTGGTTCTGCAGAATACAAGTGACCAACCACTGTTCCTACTGGAATCACTGTGTCCTTCAGGGATTCATTGTGCATCAGTACTGGAAAATGGTGAACATCCATTTCAGAATGTGGCACTACCATGGGCTGCAGTAACACTCCAACTGGCAGAGTGGCATCTGGAGAAGCCTCTACCAACAGAACCTCTTCTCCTAATGGTTCATTTAACTCTACATTACAGATTGCCACACAATCCCCTCCAGGGGACAAGGATAAGGGGCCAGGACCAAGCCACCTTACACTGCCCACTCCTTCGTCTTCACCAGAGATCTTAGCAGGGTCACATGACAATTCTTCGGAAACTGAATCCACATTTATGCCCAATGTCTGTGCAATGTCCACTCCAGCACTTTCTCTACACAAACGAGCCAAACGCTTGAAAAGGTTAGCGTTGGTACCCAAAATAACTGGTGTTTGATCTGGACTACATGGTCCCGGGCAGATTAAGGCCAAGACTGAAAGGGTTTCATGAGTTCCTGTGATTTTGGCAGGGAATTCAACATCTACCATCACATAACCCAAGTAAGGATAGCTGGACTCACTTAAACCCCAAATTGCCAAACCTGTGACTGGGTGAATTGGAACATCAGACAGATGCTGCTTGTACCACGCTTCGAAGATGATGGTTACTTGTGAACCACTGTCTAATAAGGAATCACATTCATGTCCGTTCACCTTTAGCTGAACAACAGACATTGGACCAACCAAGCCTTCTGGAAGGTGCCTTTGCTTTTGTATGTCTACAGCACTCCTTTTTACTGAACAGTTGGTTGTACTGGATGTTGGCTCAGATGAAAGCAAGTCTCTACTTTTGGCTTTTTTCAGTGACTGGATTAATCTTCGAACAACTTTTGCTTGGTTTTCAGCATTTCTGCATTTTGCGGCGAAGTGTCCACTTTCTCCACAGCGGTAGCAGTAATATTCCTCCGAATCACTGTACGTTGTTGGCTTATATGTACCAGGGAAATTTCTAGAAGTCTCCACAGGCAAGGAGGCCACAGAGGCAATAGGCTTTTTACTTTGAACTTTCTGCTGCAATCTTTTGACCTGTTTTTTCAGCGCAGTCACTTCAGGGTCTGGACAACTTTCAAAGGTTGTAGTTTTCATACTTGAACCAGCAGATGTCTCTTCTTTCACAGTTCCATGCTGGGTGGCTGCCATAGAAGCAAACATGGCTTTCAGTTCCTTTAACTCAGTTTTTAAAGCCTGGATTTCTGTCTGCTTATTGTCTACCTCTGCTTTAGCCTGGATCTTATGCACAGTGGAGTTTAGCTTAGCCCTTGATGCCTCATATTCTTCCTCACTGCGAATCTCACTCAACAACTCCAAAAAGGATGGAGGTTTTCCCTTCCTTTCCCTCAGTTTAAGATTAACTAACATAAGATCAGCAGCCACTGCTCCACGAAGTAACTGTTCCACTCTTACACGGTTTGCAGCTGCAACCGACAGACCACCTCGCTGTATGACTTTGGTCAATGCTTGTTCTAATCTTTTAAAAAAATCGGACAGTTTTTCCCTTGGCTGTTGCTGCATCAACCGAAAAGCAATATACAGCTCTTCCCCTGATTCAGCAGAACCAAAGGCACTTTCAATGGCCTCTAAACATCGTTCTGGCTTGAGATCAGCAGTAGTTACACGAGCAGCTTTTATTATTGACAAGGCTGGCCCTCGTAAACTCTCCATAATCCGACGTCTTTTTTCTTTGTCTGAGCAATCGCTTTCTTCAACCATAAGACGAGCTTGTTCTAGCCAATGTTCTAAAGGCTCTTCTCCGGCAGGAGTTGGCACAGTCCCAGAAAAAACACGGAGGCGGCGATAACTGCTGCTATCACTAACTGGTTTTTCTATTTTAGACAGCAGATCCCCCACGGCACGAATAATGGACTCAGCCGAGCCATCATGTGCACCCAACAATTCCTGAATGTTGCCATCATCCACAGCGGTAGATGAATGCTCTGTCCTAGAGGGAGCACTTGGGGATACTGGACTTTGTGTCACCATGACAATCGGCCAGGCTACAAGTCCGCCTGTGGGTAGTATGTCAGGAGGGACTTTAGAAAAGTCTACAACTTCTTTGCATTCACATAAAACAGTCAAACTATCCAGTTTACTGTTGTACATGCGTCCTCTCACACGCACTCGTCCCAGACATTTAACAGATTGGAGGGTGTCTTCTATTTGAGAAATTTCTACATCTTCAGGGACAATGACCATCAGCGCATGTGCCTCATTAAGCATTTCTCCTCGACACCATCCTTTAAGCTCATCCACCAGACCAGGATATATAGTGTAAGCAGTCATGGCCACACTGTGCTAACTAGATGAAGACGGAGACTTTTGTTTCTTCTTTTACAACACAACTGTAATGGGACACGCAAGGATCCCAGCGGTGCCTCCAATTTATGTAGCGCTTTTTTCCCTTTCCTATATAGATAGATAATGGTGCGCTCTGAGTTCGTATGAATAAACTTTGGTTTATCAACTATTGTGAGCTAAGTGTTATTTACTCACTTCAACTTGTTCTATGTAACTGTGTTTGTTACTTAGTTCCTTGGGTCCCTTAAACTTTAAAATAAATTCAAATAAAAATGAATTAGAATTTAACTTCTGTAAATAAATCAATTGTTTTACCAATCAATGAAATATCAATGTATATTTATATTTCCTTTTTAACTCAAATAATAATAAACTGAAAACACTCAAGTAGACTGTAAATAACAATTTACTGGATAAAAGGTAAAATGATCACGTTTCAGGATTTTTTTCCAAATGTAAAATAAAATTATTTAAATAAGCAATATGAATTTCACAAATTCACACAAATGAATAAAACAATAAAATCAAGTACACATTTCACATTCACTCTTTTTGTAAATGGATATTTGTTCCCCTCTGTTGTTTATACTTCAAATTTGAGTCCTCAAACTCTTACTCAAACTTAATAAACTCTTCAAACAAATACTAAGCCGGCAATATGAGCTCACACTTAACCTCAATCAATATGAAAGTTCGTTATTTTCACGTTGCAGGCCTGTTTGATGCTGGGGTACGTTGTGGTCAACAAATAAACAAACGACCGCTTCACTCAACACTGAGCAACAAAAAAAATAAAATAAAAATACCTTGAACCATCCAATCAGAAGAGCGTGTTTCACCTCACGAGGTTAGATGTCCGTCAACTCCACTATCGCGGCGATTTCCTTAAGGCCAAAGGAATTCCGAGCACTCACGTTAGCTCACAAGTCATCTGTAATCATCCTCATCTGAAACTGCCACGAATCCTCATGCTGACGACTCGCCAACTAAACACACAATCCATCCGAGCAAGATAGACACTGTTCAGTCTCTATAATTAGTCCATTCGCTGCATTAGTAAATGGAGGCTGGAATTAACACAACCAGAAATATTTTGAGGATAAATAATTCTTACCCGTCTCTGTAGTATCAGTTTCTGTTCTCATTCCGACAACACCTTAACTACATAAACTATTGTAACACATTATAGCATTAGTTACACTATATATTTTGTGAAACAATATAACACCAGATGATCGCACGCTCTTCTCCCTCGTGCTCTCCCAATTCTTCCTCGTTCAACTTTGCCCTCAATTATTCCCGCCCCCTTCACCTTAATCTAGAGCATAGATTGGACACCCAACGTGGACAAGTGAATATGATTGGATAAACAGAAGAAATATAAAAATACAAAAATAAAAATAATATCAACTTAATTAACATGGAACTTATCCAAACCCATATACATTTATGAAATGCACATATGTATATATAAAAAAAAAACACTTCGTAAATTATTACACTGGGTTACATACAATCTCATGAAAAATTGTAACCATAGCTAATACATTATAACACTTATCAATTCATTGTTACACTATGAATTTTAAATGTGGTAATAATAATTGACAACAAGATATAATCTATTACAATGCACATAATGAATAATAATAATGCCTTATAGCCTTTAATAACCATTTATAATGCATTATACATAAAGGCTTTAAGTTTTTTTTTTTTTTTTAATTGCCAGTTCTACTGTTTTATTAAGAGAAAACATAATTTAGAACAAGTAATGAAACTGCAGGGTTACAGTGCACAGCTGGAAACCGATATAACTTACCTAACATTAAATTTACTTAAACAGGTAGATTTAACTAGTAATGTCAGGGTCACTGAATTAATCACCAGACAATGCATGCACTAATAAAATGTCAAATGTATAGATCAAATATACTGTTAGTCAGTTTTGATAAAACTACTGCATTAATGCATAAATGTGGATATGAATTCATACATCTGCTGAACACCCAGGGTGCCTTTCTGTATCCATGTGCATGCTGGTTCAAGTTCTAACATTTATAGTAGAGGAACAATTAATTTTTGTAGGAGATGGTCAGTTGTCCATCTGTGATGAGTCAGAGCAGATTTGAGGCGGCGCCTGCAGTGCAGAGTCCAGCGCTGCCTCTCCCTTCAGGCAGAAAAGGGAAGCGAAAAGGGCTGACGGCTGCTGCAGGCCTCTTTTCAGTCTTCCTGTTGGGTTTAATTTAAGGACAAGAGAGAGAACGTCTGTCCTTCTCTCCTCATCTCCAATCTCTCCATCCATCCACATATATCACATGGTCCTAATGCCTCAGCAACACCGTGACCAACTTCTGTTTTTTTTTTTCTGACATTGTGTGTGTTTGTTTCTGTGTGCACGCAAATATAGGGTTTTAGCTCAGCATATTTAGGAAAGGGAAAGGTTGTTAGAAAACCTGTTAGACTTTCTCATGCACTAGTTTTATGGTGCCGTTTGTCATTGAAATTAAAAATGGTCCTAATTATATATATTTGTAGTGAGATGTAGAAAATAAAGGTGAATTACCCTTTTTTTAAGTTAATTTTATTATAATATAGTTGATGTAATGCAAAATTTACTTTCAGCCCTTAATCTTTGGCCCTTAATCAAGTTCAGTAAACTATGGGCCGCATGATTTCTGGCCCTTCATACTAACAAGCTTGGATATAGATATGTAATATCATTCAGTGTACAAGAATGATTCTATCAAGCCGTTTTAGAGGTATTCTGCATCTCCATGTACCCCAGCAGATATAAAAAGCTTCTTTTTTCTTATTTGCTCTTTTTGCTTCCTTAGGAAAGATGTGTTTCTATCTTTAAAACTCAGGATGGACTTCTTTGCTGACATGTACCTTAGGTTTGTAAAAAAAAAAAAAATGTTGTCTCATTCTGATGTACTACATACTGAAATCTGAAAGCCCTGTGGGAGTTTGTGTATGTGTGGATGCATGTTTGCAACAATAACATGTTTTGATGAGCATTTCTCTGGCAAAATGTCTTCACATGTTGAATCCAGGTCGCCATAAACCGATTGTTTTAGTATTCTTAGTGATGATGAAAGTCATGTCAAAACTTTCTTTCAGTATTTCGTAAGCAAAGTTGTGTAGAAACTGAAACATAGCTTGTGTTCATATGATATTACTTTTGCTTTCTGTTAGTGTTACAGTAGCCTGAGGAGTCAACTGAGCTGAATCTCTAGAATCTCTGTGAAGTTAAATGTCTGAAACTTTTCACAATTCTGACTCTCAGCTGAGTCTATGACTTTGTTCAAACTGGGCAAGCTTAAATGCATTCTCTACAGCATCTACCAAGAATCTTTGTTTTTAAAAATGTTTGTTTCAAAAAAACCTTTTAAGATACATTGTAAAATTTGTTGCGTTGATGTTCTTTGTTAAAGGTATGAAACTGCAGAAGAGTAGATTAATCCATAGTTTACAATAGAATAGTTCATATTAACGAAAAAAGAAATTAAGAGATATGGACAAGAATGTCCCAGGTTACGTATGTAACCCTAGTTCCCCGAGGGAACGAGACGCTGCGTCGGAGAACGCTTTGGAAATGCCCCTGTGTTCCCACACTCTTAAACATGTTTGAAATCCATCCTAGGGAATTCTGGGTGACATCACTGGCAGGGATGACATAGTGACCAGGAAGTATAAAAGCATGTGCGGTGGAGACAGTCGCAGCTTTTGAATTGAGAAGGAAGCGCTTGCAGTGATGCAGGAAGTATTGCAACGAGACTCAGTCTTGTCCCCACAGGGAACTAGCGTTACATTCATAACCTGGGACGATCCCATTCAGGAACTCACCCGGCATCGGAGAACGTTTTTGTGAACGAGTATGCCCACGCTACCATACTGACAAATCCCTGCCCAGTGTGGAACAGCACAGCTAGGCTGAGAGAACTGAGGAGCCAGGAGTGGCATCAAGGTCAAGGCTATAGAACCTGATGAAGGTCAAAGGGGGGGACCATCCCTCAGCATTGCAAATATTGTGCATTGATACACCTGATGAGAAGGCCTTGGAGGCCGCCATACCTCTAGTGGAAGGAGCCCTTACCCCCAGTAGTGAGGGGAGACCAGAGGACTCATATGAAGTAGTGATAGCATCCACTATCCACCTTCTGAAGGTCTGCTTGTTCGCAGGAAGACCCTTCTTATAAGGACCGTAGCAGACAAATAGCTGGTCGGACTTTCTCCACAGGGGAGCTCTGTAGACGTATGTGTCCAGTGCTCGCACACAATTAAGCTTTTCCTGGTCAGAGTCACGAAAGGGAGGAGGACAGAATGCCTGTAGAATGACTGGCCATGGAACAACAGAGGGCACCTTTGGGACATTCCCCGGCATGATCTACAGAAATGCTCTCGCCATACCAGATGCAAACACGAGACTTGATAGGGCCACTGACAGGGCCTGCAGGTCACCAGCTCTCTTCAAGGAAGAGATGGCTAATAGAAATACAGTCTTAACTGTAAGAAATCTCAAAGAAACTTCTTCCAGGGGTTCAAAGGGTGCTTTTGAAAGGGCCTCTAAAACCACAGCCAAATCTCAAGAAAGCATTCTTGGGCGTACTGGAGGCCTCAGCTTCTTGGTACCCCGGAGGAAACATGTCTCTAACGGGTTCCACCCCAGAGACTGCTTGCCCACATCAGAATCAGAATCAGAAAGAGCTTTATTGCCAAGTATGCTTGCGCATACAAGGAATTTGTTTTAGTGACATAAGCTTCCAGTACACAGAGACAAAAAAAGACAAATATTGCACAATAAATCGGAAAATAAATAAATTGTATGAACAGTTGTGCTATAGATGATAATGGAATAGAATAGAGTGAGATGCAGGGATGTACTAGGATGGAGGGGTAACAAATAAATATAAGGATATTGCACATTTTTATTTCATAAGTGGGGAACATTTAACTGTTCTTGAGGTAGATTGCCTGGGGGAAGAAACTGTTCTTGTGCCTGGCTGTCCTGGTATTTACGGCTCTGAAGTGCAGGCCAGATGGCAAAAGTTCAAAAAGGGGGTGATTTTCTGAGCCCTTTTCCTCACTCTGGATGTATACAGTTCTTGAAGGATGGGCAGGGGAGCACCAAGACAGTCTTCTGATGTCTGATTTTGAAGCTGAACCAAATCAGACAGTTATTGAAGTACACAGGACAGACTCAATGACGGCTGAGTAGAACTGTTTCAGCAGCTCTTGTGGCAGGTAAAACTTCCTCAGCTGGCGAAGGAAGTACAACCTTTGTTGGGTCTTCTTAACAATGGAGTCAATGTGATTGTCCCACTTCAGGTCCTGAGAGATGGTGGTTCCCAGGAATCTGAATGACTCCACTGCAGCCACAGTACTGTCTATGATGGTGAGTGGGGGGAGTGCAGGGGGGTTTCTCCTGAAGTCCACTATCATCTCCACTGTTTTGAGAATGTTCAGCTCCAGGTTGTTTAGACTGCACCAGACAGCCAGCTGCTCAATCTCTTGTCTGTAAGCAGACTCGTCACCGTCCTGGATGAGACCGATGACTGTAGTGTCATTTGCAAACTTCAGGAGCTTGACAGAGGGGTGTTTTGAGGTGCAGTCGTTGGTGTAGAGGGAGAAGAGCAGTGGGGAGAGAACACATCCCTGAGGGGCACCAGTATTGGTAGAGCGGCTGTTTGACATGAATTTCCCCAGTCTCACTAGCTGTTGCCTATCTGTCAGAAAGCTGGTGATCCACTGACAGATAGAGCTAGGAACAAAGAGCTGTGTCAGTTTGGTCTGGAGGGCTGTTGGGACGATGGTGTTGAAAGTTGAACATAAGTCCATAAACAGGATCCTCACATAAGTCCCTGTTTTGTCCAGATGTTGCAGGATGAGGTGTTAACCTTTGTGTAGGGAGATGGTCAGAATGGGTGTGGGGGGTTTCAAATCTACAATAAAACTCATTCAGGTCATTATCAAGTTGTTGGTTCGCCTCAGTGCAGGGGGTGGTGTATTGTAGTTTGTGATGGCTCTCAAACCTTTCCACACTGAAGTTGAGTCATTGGAAGTGAACTGATCCAACTTTCCAACTTTTTAGCATTGGTCCTTTTAGCCACTCTAATCTCTGATTCATCCAGATTGGTGGTAGCAGCTTCAGAAACACTCCAATCAGTGAGGTCGAAACAGGCTTTTAAAGCACAGTCTGTTTTGTTGGTCCATCTCTTTACAGTCTTTACTACAGGTTTAGCAGATTTAAGTTTTTTGCCCGTAGGTTGGAATTAGATGAACCAGGCAGTGATCAGACAGCCCCAAAGCTGCTTGTGGAACAGAGTGATATGCATCCTTTATTGTGGTGTAACAGTGATCTAGTATGTTTCTGTCTCTGGTGGGACATGTAACATGCTGCCTGTATTTTGACAGTTCACGGGAGAGATTGGCTTTATTAAAGTCCCCAAGAATGATTAAAACAGAGTCTGTGTGTTGTTGTTGTTCTGTGCACTTGCAGAGGGATGTAAACACTCACAAGAATGAACGAGTGAAACTCCCGCGGCGAATAGAATGGCTTGCAGTTAACAAAGAGCACTTCTAGATCTGAACAGCACATCTTCTTTAACACAGTTACATCTGTACACCACCATTCATTGATGTAAAAAAAATGTCCCGCCGCTGCTAAATTTCCCTGTTGATTCTGCGTTGCGATCTGCTCTAAACAGCTGAAAGCTGGGCAGATGGAGTGCACTGTCTGGAATGGCGTCATTCAGCCAGGTTTCTGTGAAACACAGAGCAGCAGAGTGTGAGAAATCTTTATTTGTCTGGGAGACCAGAAGGAGTTTGTCCGTTTTGTTGGGTAGAGAGTGGAGATTTGCCAGAAGGACACTAGGCAACAGCGTTCGAAATCCGCGCTTCCTAAGTCTGATGAGTGCGCCGGCTCGCTTCCCCCCGTCTGCGCGTCCTGAAGCGTTTGATCAGCGCCGCTGCTCCACCGACAATAAGTAGACATTTAAAGTGGAGGGGGATAACCCTGTGGCAAATCTCTCTTGCAGACATTCCAGCACTGGCCCAACTGGTGGCTGTCACACCATGAAGTGAATAAATGCTACTTTGCAGCATACAATTTCCTCATAGAGGGAGCTCTGGACTGGAGGATGGTCTCAACAACCTCAGTTGAGAGACCTGATGCTATGAGCTGTGCCCCCTCAGGGGCCACACCCACAGCTTCAACAACTACGGGCAGGGGTGAAAGATGGTGCCCCCCGCCTGAGAGAGGAGATCCCGCCAAATGGAATCTCCCATGGAGAGTGAGAATGACATCTCGATGCCGAACCACTATCTGCTCTGATTAAGCTAGTATCAACCAATCGTCAGTGTAATTTAGTATGCAGATGCATTGGAGTCACAAAGGAGCCAGAGCAGCATCCACACACTTGGTGAAAGTGCAATGTAAGAGTGCCAGACTGAATGGAAGAACCCGATATTGGTACACTTTGCCCCCAAAAGCAAACCTCAGGAACTTCCTGTGTTGAGGAAGGATGGATATATGGAAGTATGCGTCCTTCAGATCTATCATCACAAACCAGTCCCCAGACCTGATTTGAGACACGGCCTGTTTGATCGTGAGCATTCTGAACTTGAGTCGCATGACTTAGTGGTTCAACAAATGCAGATCTAAAATCGGCATAACCCCCCCATCGTTCTTCTGAATGATGAAGTACCGGCTGTAGAACCCGGACTCTCTGTCGAGAGGAGGGACCATGTCAGGACCTCTTAGCCGAAGCCTTCTTATTGAAAATGCCAGTCCTCAGACCCGTCATCTCTTTTGAGAACTTCGACCTTTGAGAACCACCTCTCCTGCTTTTCTTTCTTGGCAGCGCTCTGTTTTTGGACTTCCCTGTGAGAGGAGCTGGTACAAGGTTGGGGCTGATCCCGTCTATCAGCCCAATGAGAGTGGTGAGGAAGAAATCGTTGGAATGCTGCTGCTTGTTTCTTGGCCTCTCAGAACCTGTCGACGACTGTGTTTAAAGTGTTGCCGAACAGTCCAGAAGGCACTAGCGGGGTGTCCAGGAGAAAGACACTGTCCTTATCGTTTAACTGGGACAGGGTCAGCCATAGATGTCTTTCCATGGCCACCATCAAGCTTGCTTTTTGGACGCTCCTGTCGCTCTTTCTCTGCCATTGTATTGCTTAGTACTATGAAACAGGACGTACAACAATTAATATATCAAGACACACACAGTGCGCTTACGGAACAACAGAGAGTTCCCGAAGGGGAACAAAGTATATGTGAATATGTGAAGTGATTTGTGAATCTCTATTGGAATTAAAATAGAGTGGGGTTCAAATGGAAATGCAGCAGTATGAATGTACGTAATACATTTACTTGATTTTAATATGAATGAGTGGAAGAGTTAAAAAGTTCTCTCTTTTTTTTTTTTTTGATCCAGCCTTGTGGATACCGCTTCAGCCATATCTCTCAGCATTGCCTTTTTTTTTTACATTTATTCTCAAAATCCTTGGGTTTAAATTAAAATTGTATTTATTTTTTATTTATTAACGACTTAATTGAGACCAGTTTAAGTTCTAAACAACCCCCTTAATATTAAGGAAGGTGAAATGAGCACTTTTACATTTCAGATAAGAATTACCAATTTCAAATAATAGTTAAAAGCCAGAGTTGCAACAAATGTAAGAAAAATAACATACATGCACAACGAGAACTTTATCTAAAGAAATGGATAAAAAAAACATAATACAGAAAAATAACAGAAAAAATACAATAATAAAATAATTATGAAAAATTAAAGCAGCAGGCATCAGTGCTTCCCATATTGTGAATGCATTTATATTTTGAACATTTTAGAAAGATTTTACCAGTTTGGTTTTATTTAGCATCCTATTCATAAAAAGGGGAACATGAATGTACTATGACCCAGACAAAAATACTTTACTGTAGAATTGTTTGTGCATTATGTATGTGTGCTTATGTGAATGCTTGAGGGGAAGGTTAGTGACCTGCTCGGTTATGTTGGATATGTAGCTACTTCACATATGGACTCTCTCTGCCCTTAAGATGTCCTCCTGTCTCACAAACAGCAACATATTCCACACACAACATTACAACACATAAACTAGGCCTGTGAGTACCTGAGGAAGAACAAACAGATACTGAATCATGAATTAAACATAAAACTGTGAACACAGATCTGGCTATATACTTCTAGGCCTCATCCATCTATATTGGTGACTTTTCACCTTTAGAGGATCCTTGTGTAAACTTCAGGGAAAATGCCCCCTCTTTACAACCCTCTTCATTATGAACCTTGGACTGGGTGAGTACTACAGGGCAGGAGCTGTGTGCTAATGAATGTGTGTGTGTGTGTGTGTGTGTGTGTGTGTGTGTGTGTGTGTGTGTGTGTGTGTGTGTGTGTGTGTGTGTGCGTTTAACTATACTTGTGAGGTATATTTTTGTCCATACTATTCTTATTAATATAGTGAAACCTGCTGAAGACCAGTTAGTGAGCTGGACCACATTAGTTAAAAAGTATTACAAATCGGCCAAATCATGTTTCCATTTAAACTGAATGTTTGCACAGGTTTCTGTGAACATTAGGTTTATGGACTAGGTTAAGACATCGAAAATGGCATTGACCTGATATAAAAACAATTGAAGTCTATGAGATGTCCTCATTATAGTGCAACAAACATTTTGTGTGTGTATGTATGTGTGTGTGTTTTGGCAGGTTGATTAGCTGTATATACATACATACACACACACACACACACACACGTATACATATTATTTTAAAGATGCAAGCTAGCTAAATCTGAGAAAACACCTTTCCATCTTTGGGGATTTCTGGGGACATCATCGACCAGAAAATAAATATATGAATCTAGAAATTATAAATAGAAATATATTTACATATATAAATATAAAATTGTATACTGTATATTGACGTGTGTGTGTGTGTGTGTGTGTGTGTATTGTAATATATATGCTGTATATTGACAAGTATGATGTGTGTGTGTGAGACAGAGAGAGAGAAAGAGACAGAATGTAGAGCTCACTCTATGATTTGGAAAATTCCATAACAATTATTAACCTGTGTTGGTGATGTCCTTGCGTTGGTGTGAGTCACTGTGTGTGTGTGTGTGTGTGTGTGTGTGTGTGTGTGTGTATGTGTGAGAGAGAGAGAGAGAGAGAGTGTGAGAGTGCTCTCTATAAACATATACATGCATTGAGTAAGTCATTGTGTGAGTGTGCATGTGTGTCTTTATGTGTGTATTGCAAAGCTTTCATGCTGCTGTTCAGATATTATGGTTAATGAGACATATCTGAAGTAATCTGTAATTGTAAAGTTGCTTTCTTTAGTATAGCTACATTGTAGAAGTAGCTTTTGTAAACTAATGCCTTCACTCATGTGGAGTGAAATCAGCTCATATGGATCTGTATGCATTTCTATAAGACAAATATAAAATTATTTATATATATAAGAAATATTTACTGGTACATTTTCTCTAAGATAATTGAAAAATAATTCACACAGCAACATGATACCTTTTTAATAGTTTCATCTTACCATAAGAGCATATTTTGAGCAAACTGATCTGCAGTTTCTGTAAATATTGATGTTGACAATAAATATTTTCTGCTCATGACACCAGTGGAGGTTTTGATGATGGCATGAACCTAAATAAATATAAGTAAATAATGATCAAATATAAAATAATAAAAGAATACAATGCAAGAACACACACAAAACAGAAATCCTTAATTACTTTTAAACTGTCGGAGAAGTTGAGGCTCAGTGGTGACTCACACCCAGCTCAATAATGATTTTATGGTTAACTTAATTAAGAAAATGTGTGTAATTATGTAAGTGTTATTTTCCTCTGTGTTGATTGCCGTCGGTTTATACAGTATAGGGTGAGGTTCATGTCAAGTGACTATAACAGCAGGCCCATTTAGACCTAATCTGTTGCTTAGCCACTCTCTCAGAGAACTTTCTCTACCCAGCTTTCAGATTGGTGACAGAAAAGAGCACAAATAACACCGTAAGACAGTATTAAATTGCTCAGGCAATACATTTGAAGCTTTTTTTCATTAAAAAAAAATAGAAAAGGAAAAAAGAACACCAGCTCAATGTTCAGGTTGGCTGAATTATGGCTTCTTGTTCACTAATGATTTACCAAACTGACTCACCCTGTTCACTAAAAGAAAAAATGGAAAATATGAGTCTTGACCTTTTTAAAGAGGTCACTTCACAAGCGCAGGAGCAAAGGTTAAACTGTAAGTAGCACAAAAGGGCCACAAGTCTTATGGTGAGTTTAAATGATGACGGATATGACAGGACAGATTAGAGAGAGAGAACTAGAGTAGGGTGGGGATGGGGTGGGGGAGTGAGACAGTGTGAGTAGACAAAGAAAAGGGGAAAGAGAGACGTGTGCATTATCACTCAAAGTTTTCAGCAAAGATCTTAGCATTATTTTGTATGACCAGTTAGGAAAAAATGGCTTGGATTTCCAAGAGCAAATGTCTCTTATTATTTGGCAACTGACAGCATGCCAAAAAACATAAAACACGGAATGCAAGACAGTTCTTATTATAATCAACTGAATCTTTCACATTGCAATGTGCACATTTTTAATATGCACACCTGCAGAAAAACATTCAGTGTTATCATCATATCTGTTTTTGCATTGCAATGTAGCATATGTTGTTCTATTTACTGTATATTTGTTCTATAACGTTAGGACCCATTATTTGTTAATGTGTTGAGTGGGATTGTTGACATACTGTGTTTCTGTAGGTTTGGGAGTGTTCTGCTATCTCATGCTCGGTCATGTTTGTGTGAGAGCTTCTTTCCCTCAGAGATCTGATAGATTAAACTCGTCATTGCCGCAGGCTGCAGTCCTCTGGCTTGAAATTCACTCTCATAAAATTTGAAAAGAGATTCTGGCATTAAATGTGCCTCTAATTTACATCTTGGGCACATCAGTTAACTCATATTAGTGAGAATCATGTCAGTTTGTACAATCTAAAATGTGAAATACTGTTTATGTTACCTTCTGTTTAATTATGATGCCTCAAATAATATTTTGTATCTTTTTTTCAGAAAGTATTGTCTTGTTACATGTTGATGCTTAGAGTCTTGTTACATGTTGATGCTATTTGAACCATGTAATGCACTTTGTTTGTTTTCATAAATTCCCATTTTAGTTTGATTTTAAATAAGAATGATGTAATACTGTACTTTTCAGCCTGGTAGAGTGTTTATTTCCATTCCTTAAAGGGATATTTCATCCAAAAATGAAATTTTTTTGTCATCATTTTCTCATCCTTGTGTTGTTAAAAAAAACTCTTTACTTTCTTTCTTCTGTGGATATTTTAAAACGTGTTTGTCCATGCAATGAAATTAATTTGAAAGTCAAACTTACTTCCACTATATGGAAAAAAAAAACCCTGTGTGTACTGATGTAATTATTTCAGTATAAGCTAAATAGTTCACAAGCTAACCCTACCTGTTAATTATTGAAGCTTGCCTGTGTGTGTGTGTGTGTGTGTGTGTGTGTGTGTGTGTGTGTGTGTGTGTGTGTGTGTGTGTGTGTGTGTGTGTGTGTGTGTGTTTGTGTGACCTTACCAATCAATATGGGTCTTTATGTGTATGACCCGACTTATCAAAGAGTGTGTGTGCTCTCAGCTTATCAAAATGCCCTCCGTCTGCCAAATAGTATCTCATCTGCATGTTAAGAGCAGGTCTTATCTTACTCAGCTCTACCTTTGCACCTAGTGTCACTGCGTCCTGTTTGTTGAAGCCCATATCTGCCTTCACAGTCATCTCTCTCTCTCTCCACACACAAACACACTCGCTGTCTCTCTCTGTCTGTCTTGATTCTGGATTGAAGTGATACTGGCAGCTTGCTATTGATCTGGAGCTTTTTTTTGGATTGATTGTGAATTGGTTATTGCACATGCAAGTCAAAAAAATAAATAAATAAATAAAAATTTCTTGAGACTAACATGTCTTTATTTTTACGTAATTTTTAAAGGATCACAGATGTATAAATGGCCACCTTGTTGCATTGTTTGCTGCTTACTTCTGTGAATTTATCCAACGTCGTTATTAATTCACATCAATCTCCTTAACAATGCAGACTTTAAAAATGCACAAATATGTAGAGCCATTGAGGTGTGCCAGAATTACGCTTTAGGGGGAGCAAAAGGTCCAATGTGTGGACGTCTGGAACACAGTGCTTTCTTTCTAAAAAGCCTGAGTTTCCATTGGCATCTTGTGTTAGTATGGGCATGACATAAACACACTGCTGGGAAATAAAAAGTATTTATGAAAAAGCAGCTTAAAAATCATGGTAGAGAGAATAAAGCTGAGATTAAGGGCCTCGGGAAAGTGTGTAAACCAAAATAAATGAATAAATAAATAAAATGTTAAAATGTCAAAGTTACTTTTAAATTGAAAGATTTTTATATTATCCATGAGCTCCTTTTTTAATCAAAATCATTTAATTAACCAACAAATTATCTGATATTTTAATTAAAACTATATGGCTGGATCACATCTGTTCAAAATGAACAATCATGCATGTATGCTTTGTAAATATGTGTCAGTCTGAGGCGGTGGGCTTTTCCAGCAGTCTCGGTTCCTCAAAGTTCTTCCTTATCTACATCTTCAAGTTTTTCCTTGCTACTGTCACATGGAAGAAAAACAGGGGCCGTAAAGCTATGTTGGACTAATATAAATTGAAAAGTGCGATATATATATGTGTGTGTGTGTGTGTGTGTGTGTGTGTATGTGTGTGTGTGGGTGTGTGTGTGTTTGTGTTTAGATGCAGGGTCATTTATAGACCTGAAACTAAACTTGTCCTCAAAATGGTATGCTATGTGTTCTTCTTTTTTCTGTAAGAAAGACAGAGTTGTGCAGTACACAGCACCCTGCCAACACTAATATTTCATCTCTCTTCTCTGTCTTTACCTGTCAGCACAGATCTTTCAGCTCTATCTTTAATTTTACACACACACTCAATTCTATCAGTTAAATGTCTAATTTACGTGTAGTATAGCCAGCTGAGCCAACAGCCTTCTCCAGGTTTTGTTCTGTTTCCCCCTGTGGAGACATGCTCAGAATTTAGGACTAGATATCTTTATCATTTGGTTGTAGCACAGAATGTACTGTTTGATTTTAGTCATTGTATGCTTTGGTGAAAGATGATTACAAATATTGAAATATTGGATGAATAAGCATGACACCTCAAAATGGTAGTTTTAACATTTTCTTTTCATTGTGAAAAAAAAAGAATAGGCCTATACATAAAATACCATCAATAGTTTAAGAGGGGTAATTTAATTCAGCAAGGATAGATTAAATTAATCAAAGTGAAAGTAAAGACATTTATAATGTCACAAAAGATAAATAAATGCTGTTATTTTGAACATTCTGTTAATCCAATAATCCTGACTAATACGGTTTCCACAAAAGTAATAAGCCTTGACAATAATAAGAAAAGTTTCTTTAGCATATTAGATGATTTCTGACACCGTGATCATGTGACACTGAAGACTGAGTAATGCCTGCTGAAAATTCGGCTTTGTCCTTACAGGAGTAAATTACATTTTAAGATATCTATACATAAAACAGATATTTACAATTTTTCAATATTACTCTTTTTACTGTATTTTTGATCAAATAAATGCTGAGCATAAGAGACTTAAAAAATAATAAATAAATAAATAAAAATTACAGACCCCAAATTTTGAAACACTAGTGTGTGTATTTTGGTGGTTTTGGTCCATGAAAAGTCATTTACAGCCTAGCAAAACAACTACTTCAACTGTAACCACATCTCTCTTTATTACATCATTCATCATTAAAAAAAACACTTTCCCCTGTTTATTCTTGTGGTAAAGCAGTGCAACAGCCGATTCCAAGACAAATGTTCCTTGAAGAATGTAATGGATAATATTACACAAGCTGAATTTTTTTAAACATTTTATTAAAAATACTGTTATTAAGTTTTTTATTTTTAGAAGGATTTGTGGAATTTGATGAGTAAACTGAACGAAATGTAGAACAGCACAGTCAGATGATGGATTAAAGTGTGTGATCAGTGTTGTAAACTGGTGTGGATGGGTGTGTGGTTTCGTCTGGGAAGTGTTTATCGACTGTGAGTAGAGAGGGTTCAGTGGAACACTAATGGATTGTACTAGAGAGGCTATGTACAGGACAAACAAGTCAGAGCAAAATAATAGAGAAACGGGTTTTTTTTCTTGAAGTCAGAATGATGAAATAGGAGCCATTATTCTCCTCACTGTTATTCTCCCACCGAAGTGATGACATGAAAACTGAACACCCTCATACACCCCAAACATCTGCCAACCTCCTACATCAATTCCCATTCTTAACCAGTCTAACAGGTCGAAGTTAAAATGAACTCTTGCAGAAAGACAGAAAGACCATCCTTCCACCACACAAACACTGCATTAATCAAAACCTTTATCACATCTAAGAATCAGAGACATCTTTGTATCAACTGTACCTTTGTTCTAACCACTATTAAAGTACAGCATTAACCTGATGAGAAATTCAAATCAGTTAGATTCAATTCAATTTGATTTCTTTCTTTCTTTCTTTTTTTTTCTATTTTTTTACTTTTCACAATAAATGTTTCAAAGTAGTTGTACGGAACATATGTATGTATTTATTTTGGCAGTGTATGATAGCTATATTTAATACAGTAACACAGCTTTACTCTATATTTGAAACTGAAATGGTAAACTTCGTTTTTTAGAAGCCAGTATGTCATAGCACATGTGGCAGTGACCCTTTAACCTACTTAGCAATTGATAGCACAGCTTCTCAACTTAAATGTGTGAGTCTTAAAGGTACAGAAGCCAAAAAGTGTGTTTAATTTGAATGGTGTGAAAATTAGTTAAAAAACTAATGACTAAGCTCAGGAAAAGTAATAAATAATAAGGATGATGATGATGATGATGATAAGAAACATAATTTTCCTCAAGGGGATCTGTGCTTTAGTCTCTATGGCCACAAATTCAGGTCTTTTAACATTTAATCCAACTTATTCCGGCCTACACCTTAACCATAACTGTAGTTTATTCACTTTGTCCAAATGTGCACCTCTATTTTAATGAGACTGGCCTGTTTTTCATATAAAATATTATTTAGTATACAGTATTCTACATATAGTGGAAATTTAACAAATATTTGTTTTGTAAGCCCTTAAAAATATGCACAGTCCTTGAAGAAAGCTAAAACCTATGTGTGCATACACACATACACATGCACACATGTACACACACATACATGGGTCCAATACTGAACTCACTCAATAACTCTTCTGAAAGAGTCCAGAGAGAAAAGAATGAACTTTTTGCACTATACATCATTGAGAGCTGTGAAATCTCTTAATGGGTTGCACTAATTTGATTGCTACCAGCACATTCCCCAGAGACACAGGGGGAACAGAATAGTCCCTGAGTGATTTGTTGCTTTTCTGCATTCTGGATCTCATATAATAATTCTGTCCAAAAAACATAACTCAAACTATAAGTTGGGAGGGGGCAGAAAGAGGTAAAGAGAAAGAGGGAGAAAAAGACAGAAGTGGAGTGAAAAATATATACATAGAGAGAAACGGAAGTGGGGATGTGGAGGAGTATGTTAGCCAAAGGGAGTTTTCTTTCAACACTGTTTCTTAATGTTGAGTTTTGAACCTTAGAGAGTCAACAATGAACCTCATTCAGCCCCCCAGCAATTCTATACCAGGAGCTTTCTCTCACTCTCTCTCTCTCTCTTTTGTCTACTAGAAAGCAATAAAAGCGAATTAATCATAATTAGGAAGAGGGTTCATTAATGTTCATAGTTTAGAACCATGAGCACTTTATACATGAAAAATCAACAGTTTGAATTAGCAAGGCAGCAACTGCACCCAGACTCAAATTAAACTGATTCATTTTTTACCTCAGAGAGTTTAAATTGTGTACAGCTTGTGTAAAATGGTTATAAAATGATTTGGTTATAGTCACTTTGTCATGTTGGACACAGTATACAAACATGTTTTATACACAGTTGTATAAAAGATTTTAAAGTGAGCTGGCATTAAATGGGAAGAAGTTTGAAAACCCACGCAGACAATCGCTATCAGTGGAATTTGCTTGCTGCCCAATGTGCCCTGTAGCACGGATGGACCTAAGAGAGAGTCACTTTGTCATGTTGATTTGCCATGTTGTGTCAGGACCGTAGTTTGATCAATATTTTAATCAGCTTTAATGTAGAATTAATGAAGAACTTGAAATGGAATGGAAGTGTTCAGTGCAGTTTCACAATCTTTAATGTTTATGCTATCATGAGGGGATTTCAATCAGAATTGATTATTTGTGCTTGCAGTTTTTATCGCAACAACAGATTCTGCAGTACTTCTTATTTTTTATGCACTTCAGTCTGCCAATAGCAGCACCTGTCAATTGGCATTCTGGAACCAAGTGTATGACTGCAGGTTCAGCGGATTGCTACATGAATAATTATTCTTTTGGAGTGACAACATAATTCAATCATCTAAATGATTCAGTATGGCACAAATTTAGCACATTTGACTTGGGGGATTCAGTTTTCATCCGGTGTACCAATATGTTTATTTGAATAGGCTAAACTGTTTTTGTTTGCACTGAAACAAAGAGTTTCATTTCATGAAACTGTACTTGCAACACAATTTCAATTTTTGTTGTATTGAGAAACAGAGGGTTTGGCACCTGCGAATCCCTCATGGTTTTTAGTCACTGAATTGCCAAACTGAGTTTAAAGATTTATAGAGTTCCGATCCTTTATCAGACCTGTGTCCGAATTTCATTTTATGATGGACTCTCAAAAGAAAAACTTTAATAAAACAATATACAAATATGTCATACTGCAGAACAGTATGATACAAAAAAAGTTTGCAAGCACCCCAGTTTTTTTTTTTTTTCATTTCACACATTTAATCCAACACTGGGCAACCTAAATCATTGCTCTTAAAAGGGTTTCCTTTTTTTCCCAGGATTCAGTCATAATGTTAGCATAATTACAATGAATGATTTTAACATAACATTCATCACATAACCTCATCATATTGCATGTTTAATTCAATTATCATCTTGTAACTATAATCATACTGTTCTATTCATAGCCCATATCTTCAGATGAAACAAAGTGTTCAACGTTTCATTATGTTTTCATGTCAGTTTTTTAAAAAGCTGATTTCTCATGAAAGGATATCTTCTAACATGTATAAACTGATTTAATGAAATGAATTATTATTTGTTTCTTTGTCTTATACAATATTTTTTAGAAGTAACAGACATTTTGAGAAATAGTTTTGCCATTTAGTAGAGATATTATCTGTATTATCTCACACTATATTGAGAGTTTAAAGTTTGTTTGGAGAATTTGTATGTGTCAATTTTTACTTTCTCTGAAAGTAATGAAAAGTAATTTCCTGTTCTGCAGAAATACATCCGTTCTGATCATTAAGTTTATTTGACACAAAAAGTAGCAATTCACTGTTAAAACCTTCTTGTCAAGAATAATACAATAAAGTTAAAATAACTTATTTCCATTGTGGTCCTTGCTTTAAAAAACAACCAACAAAAGTTGTACTGTTTACATGGCTACACATTTAGGGTGAACTCAAGAAGTCTTTTTGTTTGATAATTTAAGTATTAATTCATCTATTAAAGTATTTCATTCATCTCTATATTGAAATTTAGCAGGTTGTAGCTAAACAAAAGGAGTTTCATCATTTAAAGTTTTATAACACATGGTGCTGACATCATTGCTCTTAGAGCGTTAACAGTGCATCACAGAGTGACACATCCAGCTTTTTTATTGTGTGTAATTTTTATAAACATATTGTCTCATAATCAGGGCAGTATGTGGGGGTGTATGAGAGTAAGCAGTGTGTTCTACTCTGTGTTTGAGACGTAACTGTGTGTGTGTTCTGATGCCTGCTGTGAGCATGGATAGGCTTTATGTGTTGGGCAATGTTTGTGTATTGTGTGTTGATGCTGAACACTATGAGTGTTTGTAGATTTGCAGGGAATGATTAAGAGCTGTAATCATTGGCTGACATTACAGGATGTCAGTGCTGTGAGTGAGGTTGGCATTGAGTATAAAAGCTGTCCATAGTGGTTGTGCATTTGTGTTTAGACACTTTTCTTGACACTATTCCTACACACCTACACACACACACACACACACACACACACACACACACACACACACACACACACACACACACACACACACACCCACACACACACACACCACGATAGTCAAAAAAGAACCAGCACTTCACTTTAATCACACCAGCTGTAATTCCACCAGGGCCGTTTTCTCTGAGGAGAGGAAGGAAACAAGTCCTCCTTTAAAAATTGGATGAAAAAATTATCAACAGTGCAAAATACTGCAAAACAAATATTTGGAAATATGAGATTTTATGCAAACCACTAATTTTTCCAAATTAACACTGTCCAGCTGTGTATAGAGGTTCAGAAGGACACTGATGTTTTTCTTGAATATGAGCTCATTATGTTCTCATTGAGCTCCTAAATTGTGGAGAAAATGTATCCTATAGCCAACATAGCTCTTTATAGATGATGCCGTGCAAATGATAGTTTAATGGGATCCTTTAATCCAGGGACTGTGTAAATGTCAAATACAACTGGAATTTACTAGGCTAAAATAAAACTCCAGACTATTCAGAGTAAGGCCACTTGCACACCCCTGTTTCATCTGCATGCTGTAAACCAAAGGATATCCCAGCATCTCATGGAGACCATTTACAGTGCAATCACACCTCATCAAGTGATGTCATGCTTTAGAAAATGGGATCTTCCAGTCTGGAGTCCCGAGTGAGTTTGATACCCAATTGGGGACATGCTGTGTCACATTGGAAACAAACAAACTCAGGATTCACAGCGTGGTGGGTATGACCAAACACCATATGGGTAATATGAAGTCATTTGATACCAAAATATCCTCTGACACAGATACTCATGTGGTCATCACACCCCCTCTTCCTTACAGTGTTTGTCAGTAATACAGATGTCAGGGTGAATATGTAGATTCTTAATTGACAGCTCTGGGATTTTACAGCATTAGTGTGATTTCATTATGCTTCGAATGTACAGAAACAAGCCGAAGACAAAATCTCAAAATTCAGTAATGGATATTTCTTCAATTTCCTCAGGCACTTTTGTTTTTTTTAGAAAGTAACTCTTTTCACACTTTCACTAGTTCAGTTTCTCTACTAATAGTGTCCATCAGTCTATATACATCCATCACTGATGAATGTTATAGTCATTTTTACCACACCACCAATTTCAGTATGTATTTTATTTTGGGAATAGCATTCTAATTAAAATGGAAATAACTGTTTAACATTTCTGAATTAAAATGGCTGGGGGGAGTGCACATTCTTGTCTTAGGTGCCCTTGCAAGGCATCGATCCTCCAACTGCTCCCTCGATTCGCAGCCATAAAAATGGCTGGCCCAATACGTTTCACAGGTGTGGGTTATGCTCTGTGTGGTGTGCATCCTATGGGTCATACAATGTCACGTATTTCAAAATTATTTTTTCACATACTTTGAGATTAATTGAACATTCTTTCTTTCTTTCTTATACAACTCTCCTGTCTTTATTTGCTAGCCAAACATTTTTTTTTAAATAAATGGATTTACATACAGTAAGTATTAAGGCTTCAGGTAAGTGTTTTATTTATTTATTTTTAAATCTTGTACTCTGAAGATTAGGTTCTATTGGATGAGCTCATAAAAGATATGATGCCCCCACAGTATAATAATCAGATACTGAGCTTGAGTATGTAAACAGTAGAGCTTTGGTTGGGGAGTGACCTGCTGATGTCATCAGGACCGAATGTGTCATGGTCATGAGGCTGTCATCAACAACAGAGTTTGTTTTAAAGCAGCTTGATCGTTGCTTGTTCTATAAAATAACTGTAACTCTTCCTTAATCGCTTAAACACATTCAGAGTGAACAAACCTAATCCCCAGCCTTCTGTTTCCTAACTTATACATCTTATCTTTATGTTTCTCTCTGATGAATGTTGCTGGTTATGATATAGATATCTATAAACTCCTCCCTTATGTTTCTGGACTTCATCTTCCATGAAAACATAACAAAAAAAGAGAGATATTTTCAGTTACTATAAGATAAAGTAGAGAGGAACGATGAAACGTTTGCAAACACAAAAACATAAATGTAGGCTTACCATTACTTTGTAAACGGAATACACAGAAAAGGAGTAGCAGGAACTGGAGGTCATCGATGGTAGTTTGACCTGTGAGACATCTAAGAGGAAATCTCTGAGTGAGATCAGTAGTCTTGCACTACTCACACTGAATCAGAAACACACACAGGAGCATGGATGCCTCTGGCCTACACACGACACAAGCACACAGAGAACAGACAGAAAAAAAAGGTGAGCAGACGGAAGCAGTAACACTTTAAAATTATAAGGTTAAATTCATTTGCATTAGCCAATGCATTAGATATCATGATAACAATAACAATGAACAACAGTATTAATTTTACAGCATTTATGAATCTAGATTAGTTCATAAACACACAGTGCTAAAATATCTATGCCTGTGTTCCACATAAGATTATTATTATTTTTTTTTTTCAACTATCCCTTTAAGGCATACAGTATGTACTTGTTTATTGACCCCTCTGGGATCTGCACTAAGAAGTATGCACTGTGTGTTTTGGTGTGTCAGCATTTCTGATGAACTGCTCTATAATCAAGAGCTTGTCTGTACAGATGCCACTGCTTTCTAATAAGGAAAAAAAAGAGCAGAAGTGTTTCCTATGGATATGCTCGTTCAATATATTTTTTTGTGCTCACTATATGTGATTCACTTTACATAAATTAAAGAGTCAATCAAAGTTAGGCGAAGGCATGTTAACAATCTGCCTTAATCACTTCTGCATTACTATACACACACACGCACACACTTTTAGTGGATATATGACTACTATAAAATTAATGGCAGCCATTTGCTGCCAAGTTTGCCATTGTATCAGCCTGTCAGAACACATTCTCTTTTTCTCATGTCATTTGTCCTCAAGGAAAGCTTGTGAACTTCATTCCATGACAGCGGCTTTTGATCACTGCAAACAATTGGATTTGGATTGGACTGGATTTTTCCATCGGTTGAGGAGAAAGGGAGGGGAAGGACAAAGTTCTTTCTTCGATTGCGCCTCGACCCGCTTACAGTATGTGCTGACTCGATCCGGTGCCAGGCATTCCTGTGCCTGCACATGGCACAAAGTAGGTGTTGTACAGTGGGTACACACAGATGCTAAGAGTCTTATGGACTTGGTGATACTTTGATGAAGATTTGAAGGGCATTTTGGTGCACTACAACACAGTGACATAACAAGCCCTAGTTTACTGGATTGTCTAATACATCACAATTTCCCATTTGTTCAGGGTTTGAAGTGTACTGATGTTAGCAGAAACTTTGATTTGAGATGCCTTTTTTAAACAATTTCAACATGGAAAAAAAGGCAGGTGTTGAAATAAAATAAACCTTTTCTGTTTTTCTTTTTTTCCAAATATAAAGAAGTTAAAATTTCTATTTAAAATTTAGTTTATCTTCAGTTTTAACTTAAATAACAAACTAAAACTGAAATAAGAATTAATCAAATACTTTAAAATTAAAGTGAAAACAGAAATGATTTAAACAAAAACTATAGTATCTTAGTGATACAATAATACCACTGGTTCCTGTTGATGCCTATTTATGATTTTTGTAAATTATAAATGCCCTAACACTAATATCGATCATTTAATGACAGTTTCTACGCTTTCAAAATCACTTTTCACAGGCTGAGTGACAACATGCCAATGTTTCAAAACCCAAGACAGTTGTATATGTTCTTGGACTGAATGTTGCAAGGCATTATTGCTTAGGTTTGGCAGTTAACCAGGATAATTGCTAACATATATTCCATGCATTTCTCACTTTAGAATTGATCATATTTTAACTGAATGAATGAGTGAATAGAAGTATAACATAAGGCCAAAATGTTAAGTTCAGGAAACCATTAAAATGCACCTTAACATTAAAAAACAAAACAAACAAACATCTGAACCTCTGTGGTATCAAAATATTCCCTTTTTTCACTTTAATGTTGGAAAGCATGTTATGTACCTGTGTTTTTTGTTCATCTGTCCCATAAAAACACAAGCATATGACAACATGCCTAGTGATGCCACAGTTTGTGTTAGCAGGGTTTGCATTCGTGTAAAGGGTGCATAAACTTTGATACCTCAGTTTGAGTACTCAGACCAAGCTTTTAAATTAATACGGCAAAGCATCACCCATTAAGTACCATTCATCTTTATGTCTTGACAGCATAATAAGAGGACATGGCCTTTGTGTCTAACATCAGTGTGCTTCTGGTTTCTTTATAAGTGTGGTAGAACATACACTATGTTCTGTTTTTATTGATTATGTCACTCCAAAAGAGATTAAACATTTTGATTTGAGCACTGAGGCGTGCTCTGAGTTATTTGTTTTCAAACAGACTCGAATGGATAATTATGGTTCAACCAAAGTATTTTTGTTATGCACATCATGTAAACCGAGAGATTATTACAAACCAAACCACAGATCTAATGTGATTTAGATCCACTGCAACATGTAGCAGTAGGAAAACATGTTCGCAATGAGGTGTGAAGAAGAGACAGCAGAGGAATGTTAGGCCTCTAGTGACAGCCTTCATATACATTTCAAAGCAAAACCTTTAACATATTTGGGTGGCTGTAATTGTTGTCAAAGAGTTGAAGCAACAGCTTTGGACACATGCATACTGTATGCTTCAGGTTGTGAGCGCTTTGGGGATTTTACTGTATTTCATGTCAGTCTCATAGCAGCATTGAAGCGAAGTACAACTCTGGACTCCATCAGGGCCAAGTTGGTGAAATGGTGTTATCAGCTTTTAAACTCATGGGAATACACAAAAACACACTGCCATCCATTAAACTTCTGATCAGAGGTTGAAAACCGCAGTCATGATGGCTAACACTATAAGATTTCACACTGGTTTTGCAATGCTGTAAATATCGTCTTTAGCTCTTTTACACCTTGTCGAAAAGTAACACAAGAATTTGCTTGTAGTTTTAGATGTATAACAAAACACTAGAAGCATGAGCCTGTACTGTGTCAAATCAATCATTTCCACACTGTTAGCATCACTAACCAGAGTTTCCAGAAGATTCTCTCTGTCTTCCATTGGTTAACAAAATTGTTTAGTCCCGCCCCCAAAACTCAAACCATTGGTTGAGCCAATGTTGCTGTGTATGAATGATTGGGATGTTCAGTAAAACAAATAACTTTCCTGTTTTTAGAAGTAAAACAAGCATGTAAAGTATGTCAGAAAATAGAACTCGGAATTAATTTACTGTTGGCGACATCTGCCTCTTTAGTCAGCATAAAATTAAAGTTCACCCTATTTATTTTTCTAAATGCATGTGTAAGTTTTATTATGAAAGATAATAAGCCCCGCCTCTGCAAGCTTGTGTTCATCTGCCTCCACTTTTGAATGCAATGCTCACGTTTCAACATTCAATCAACAACCGAAGTCCCTACCCTATACATTTATTATTTTTTTAATAATCCGTGTATATATATATATATATATATATATATATATATATATATATATATATATATATATATATATATGGTTATATACATAAAAATATATGTGTGTGTTTATCCAGAAATTATTGAAAATATATAGACATATTTAAATTAAAAATGTAATATATATATATATATATATATATATATTATATATTATATATATGTTTAAATTTACATTTTTTATTTTATTTATTTATCTATTTATTTCTGGGAAAGAAAAAAAACATTCGATGAAGTACTTAAATGTAACTATGTAATTATGTAATTATTATGATTTAATGATAACTGTCCAGTAAAATCAAATCAACATCATCATTCAGGAAAAACAATTATACTACATTTTATTTGATAAAGCAGTACAGGACTTGGATATACAGTACAGGGAGGCTGAGAACCACTGTTGTACACTAACATATATTGTTCACAGTGGTTTTTTAAAAATGCTTTCTGGTTTTGTATTTGAATAATTTGGATGTGTCGTCCACAGTTTGTGTATGGAAAGTTTTTGGTTGCTTAGTGGACTCGTGAATCAGCAGAACCCTGCATGCTACACTGGGAAGTGGTCTGCACTTCCTCTTTCAGTCAAGAGAAAGACAGGAGAGAACGAAAGAGACAGACAGCACGGCTAGTCTCATGATTCGGGGGTAGGGGGACTGTCTCCATTATTGTACAGACATACACATAAACACAAGACTTATTCCACACGCCACTGAACATTATGTGCATGTGTTTATTTTTCTCTACAGGAAGTAGATCCTCTTATGGAGCATGTGCTCCTGCATCATCACAGCGGTGTGTGTACCATTTGGTGCTGATCTTATTACAGTCACAGTTATATAAACCCTGAGAGAACAGCTCCATATAATCTTCTTCAGTCTGAGTGTGGCATTTCTGCTGATTCTGTCTGGTGCGCATGGGGCAGCTGCTCATCAGGGTGAAAGGTGACATGAGAAACATTAAGAATGCTGTTCAAAGGTTAGCTTACTCATATTTATGACTGACTGTAGACTTGATTCAAAACTGCTTTAAATGGCTTTCAGTTCTCTGAGAGAAAGTAATCCTTATTGCATTCTACAGCTGCTACAAGATGATTAAAACACTTTACAGTTAATGCATGTTAGTGTACAAATATGCAAATAATATATTAATTTTACATAAACATTTCTGAATGGAAACACCACACATGCAAATATAATTTTCCAAAATGCGCATAAAAAAATATATGCTTTGACATTAGATACTTTTTTTTGCATATATTATTTCTAAATTTAAAATATGCAATTGTTATCATATATATAAATGTAATGATATAAATTATATACAATTTTAAAATGTGATAATAATTACTAATATAAAATTTTATTAAAGTTGTGTTTAAAATATAAATATGTTTATATAAGTTAAAACTTTAATTACAAATTCATCCCATTCATCCCATTCCTCAACAGGCAGCTGTAACCGCTGCTACTACTACAGCAATGAAGGGAGGATACCGTATCCCTAACCCCCCTTCCCGTCCTACATCGGAGAAGTGATAAGATCCATTAGGGACTTATGATGGGATCCTCCTACAATAGCGAGCTCTGTGTGGGACGTGCAGAATGGCCTTATGAACTAGAGCATGTGAGAACCAGGCTCTGCTTTTGGCAGGGGACGTTAACACACAGAGCGCTGATTCAGCAAACATGCCATACACTCAATCTCATTACATATAGCTGCTCTCAATCATTGATAATAATTCTGGACTGGATCGTCACTGATCTACAGGAAGCTCTGTTCTACTTGATTTATTTGAGTATGCTTTATGGTCAGCTCTTTGAACAACAGTTCTGTGAGAATTTTTGGATTTGTGACATTCTTTTTTATGTTTTAAATTTTGGAATGACGATGTCATCGACTTGTTTGTCCCCTCAGAATACCCCCCCAAACCAGAGAGCCTGAAATGTTTGTATCTGTTCAGTGTTAAGTTTTTTGTCAATTTAAAAAAGGAGAAAAATTATTGAGGAAAGTACTTCAATAAGTCTCTGGCCATGATGTTGGTTTATCTCCTCACCACATATCCAAAATAGCCATCAGGGCCAGTACGGGTCATCTGGCTTTGTTTGCTCATGTTAATATTTATCCTTTGAAGTTCATTGAAGGATCAGTCCAGAGAACATTAGTAATTATTGTGATGAATTCCCTACATCCCCACTTTAAAGAACAAAAAGAAGAAAAAAAATTCTGTATTCGATACAGAAAAAAATTAATTGTAACAATGTTTGTTCACCCTCCAAATAATAATTAATGACAAATTAATATGTTCAAAAAACAATGTGTTCACACACGATTTTCCATGAAATGTTAGCCCTAATGCCAGTCACCTGATTTGAAGATTTTTTGCCTTAATTCAGCAGAGGTCAGTGAACTCTCATGTTTCTTTGCTGCAGCAAGAGGAAATAAATCAGTGTCATCTGCAGGGTGATTTTGGAAAGCAGCGTTTGTAATATTCAACTCTAAAACACCCAAACTAGCTCTCAGAAAACAAAGGGGCCTGTAAAAATGTCTCCCTCTGAATTACTACGTGTTTTAGTTGTTCAAGAGAATGAAGCATTGAGGGTTTAGGAATCCTTATATAAAAACTCATTGAGACCATTATGTGTATAGATGCAGACTTTTATAATTGATCTATATTTAGAATGATTGCTTTTAAATACTGCCAATAGCTTAAGCTGTAAGAAAATGGGACACGGTCAGAGAGAGCTTTAATGAATATATGACGAAATCTGATTCAGATCAGATCTGGCTCAGATAACAGCTCAGATAAATATGGTCCAAAGTACTGTACTGTGCTGGCACAACTGAGGAAAAATGTGCTTCATGTGGTAACATTTAAATGAACTGATTTAATTCAAATCCAAAATATTATATTAGCATCTGAATCAACCTGAATTCACTGTTCCCAAACAAAAGTAAATGTAAAATTTGGATCAGGTAGAAATAGCATCCTAGGGTTACAGAGTGTCATTTACAGTGCATTTATTCATATCCCACCAAAGATTTACATTATAAGGATAAACAGCTATAACACTGTGCTCAGGTCTAAATAAGTCTTGTGCACCAACTCTGAGAGTTTAAAGTTCAGCTGAGCTTCTGCCAGAGAATGTCAAGCCCACGCCCTCTGGGCCAAACATTGGATAACTGCCCGGAGAGCTCACACGATAGGCTAGATGACAGCCAATCATTACACTTGTGAGGCTGACACCCCACCCTCTCTTAACCCCCCACTCACTGGGCACCCGGGAAGAGATCAGGAGGTCTCTGGGTTGCAAGGTCTAACAGTCTTTTGCTGTGGCATTGACGTCACTCGACACATCATTTTACACCCCTTCGCATTGTTCTGCATCAGAGAAAGCGATTAATAGTAAGTCATAGATCCATCTTTTTGGGAGTTAAAAAACACTTTTTGCCCTGGTGGGATTTATGCCTCATGTTACAGCCTTTCACCCAATCAGTTTCAACTCCCTATGAGCAAGAACTTAAATGGGTGTGTCCAATCAATGAGTAGTATTCATTAATACAGGCCTACTCATAACCCAAAAAGTACAGAGACCAAGATGCGTTATTTCACATACTTGTGTGCAAATGCAGTATCTTGGATGTGACGTCAAAGGCACCATGTGGGTGATTCACGGCACACAAATATTCCCTAGGTTGCCACTGACTTAAATTCAATGCATTGATTAATCTGTTTCAGGAAAGTGAAAGTAAAAATTGACATTCAGCCAAGTATGGTGACCCATACTCAGAATTCGTGCTCTGCATTTAAATCCCATCCGAAGTGCACACACACAGAGCCAGTGAACACACACACACACTGTGAACACACACCCGGAGCAGTGGGCAGCCATTTTTTTTTATGCTGCGGCGCCCGGGGAGCAGTTGTGGGGTTCGATGCCTTGCTCAAGGGCACCTAAGTCATGGTATTGAAGGTGGAGAGAGAACTGTACATGCACTCCCCCCACCCACACTTCCTGCCAGCGGAGACTCGAACTCACAACCTTTCGATTGGGAGTCCGACTCCTCTAACATTTCAGGCCACGACTTTCCCACAGAAATCATTCGTTCATCTGTTTCAGTCATGTGACACTTCCGCTCATCCTTCATATTTATGACCATCATCGGGGAAAAATTAATGGTGGTAAATATAACAACAAATGTTTCGTAAGCAACATGCCGATTTCCGTTTGAAGTCATCGGAGAGGCAGCAGTTGTTGTCATAGTTCAAGCTGGTAGAACCCAAGAGCAACATGAACAAGACACTGCATGAAATATGTTGTCATTCTCAGGTGTAGGTTCAACAGGGTCATCGCGTGGTACAAGAACAAATAGTTTTTCCCTTTTTTCTTTCATACATATGTTACGCATAACTGTATTGCACATCATTATGTGATAATCTTGATATAATATTAAGCATAAGCAATAAAAAGCCCAGCAGCACAAGTGTCACTATAGAGGGATTAGCACTTCCTAGTGCTCATTCTACTGACTGATCCCGGGATTTGGTACAAAGCCAGCATTATGTGTCTGTCATCAGAGTGTTACTGTTGGAGCAGCGTGCAAGTGTTTCATATCTCACGCTCACTGAAGCATTATACTCTCAGACCGTGACTCACTACACCTCTGCTGCAAGTAATATTAAAAATTTGTTTTGATTCTAAAGCTGCAAGAATGTAAATACTTTTTAGATGCTGTCAAGTCCTTGTTGTAAGTTTCAGCTTCCAGTATCATTAGAAAATATGTATATTTGAATACACAATGAGATGAGTTTTGAATCTGTTATAGTGCTTGTGTGAGCTCAGTGGTGAAGATGTTTTGTCAGAACAGAAAGCAATTCAAAGTTATGAATGTGAGAAATATGGTTGCATGAAAACCAGCTGAACTAGTTTTAGCCAGCTGAAATGTGTAAACTGGACTCAGACCACAGAAAAAGACGTCAGGATTAGCTAACCAGAAATGGAGTTCCGTGTTCACTTGAGTAAATGACTTAAAACTTTCTCAAGCTATTCAGTGATGCATACAAACATGTCACTAAACTTCCTTTTCTCAGACACACTGCATTGCATGCTCTTGTATATCTTTGTAAACTATTGTTTATTCAACCTCTGTGGCTTCTGAGTGTGGGTCAAAAATGTAACAGATTTCAAAAGGCACATACAAATACATATACAAATCCAAATACATATTCACATACACATACCAAAAATACATATTCACTGTGAATTTACATAATACAATTCCTTAAAGGCTTATCATGCTCTCCACATGTGAAATGACTTTATGTAGCTGCCTGTAATGTACAGGTCTCACTCTTAGTGCTGATGCTAACACCTTCGGCACATTTAGGACTTTAGGTTTTTTAAATCGCCTTACAATGAAAAAACTCAGCCAATGCTAATCTGGTTGAAGGTGTTGCTATCATGTGGCCAGAGTCAGAAATCCCCTCAGTCATGCACTGACGGGTTCAGTATTGTCTTCTTACAAAGACACAGAGACACACTGCGATCCCTGATAAACGTTTCTGATGGTACCACAGCAATGCTACCACTTTGTACTCATTAAAGTGAAATTTAGAATTTTTTATTTTTTATTTTTTTAAATGTAATGGCCATGTTAAGGTTCATGGTGCAGCATTTACTATCAGGCCTCTGATACAAGCACGCACACTTCTCAAGGATCCTTGATGTTCAGATGAGACACACAGCTGTAGGTGTTTTGCTTATGGATGGAGTCTAGTTGTATAACAATGTATTTACCCTCAAGCACTTCATTTACAGTATGTCAATAACGGAGAACTGAGTTTTCTACGTCAAAGCAAAGCACCTTACAATTAGGAGAGGTTGTTACTTTATCAGGGAAATATTGTTTCCTTCTAGTAATACTCTATTCTACAGTTAGTCCAGCAAAATGATTAATTTAATGATGCAGAGATTTTACTGGCTCCTTTTATTCATGGTTTTTCTCTGGAAAGCCACATATGAATCAAGGCAGTCATTTTCCGTAAACCAAGAGTTAACCTGTCTGATCAGGTTGTTCTTGCATGAGTGATCCACATTTTAGCATGACATCACAGTTCCCTCCTACACTGAGGGCCATGATCAGGCCTGATTCAGAGAGAAGAGAGGTGAAGAAAAGTATTTGGAACCGCTCTCTCTGTCCAGATTTGTGCTGTAGTTATTCTTCTCTCATTGTTTCTCGCGCAGCTGGAGTGTGTTTTTTTGCTTTGCTTACAAGGTCAGATTGAAGCCTTCAGGGCAACAGATGGATAAAGATCACACGAAAAAAATTATAACAATTATACCTCATCTGCTCATAAGGCTACTCTTTCTCCCTCTCATTATTCCCCGGAAAATAAATACACTGAATCTCTTTTATATGCGTTTGGTGAATGAGTTTGTCTGTAGTAAGAAATGGTTGGTGTTCCTGTTGTTCCTCAGTCTCACCCACTGGAGAAGGGCTGCGGGGGGCAGATTATGCCTATATACTGTAATTAAATTTCATTATGTGGTTTTCCTGACATCAGGGACAAACGTCACCCACTTATTTAGACCTAAAGAGCTTCCTTTCCCCATTTTACATAACACCAGTCACTTTATTCATCCTTCTGCCTCTCTCATTCTCTATCTTGGATCGATATGCTCTATTGTAGCTTTTTATGGCAGCATGGGACAAATTCTGTGTGCTGACTCTGTTTGAGTGCTTATGTGGGTGAAGATGTGGCTTTAGTGTAGAGGTTACTGTTTCATAAGGCAGTGAGCTGATGAGCTTGTCATGAGGTATAAACAAGCAAGAAATGTCGAGAACAGAACAGAGAATAGAACTCAGAACAGAGGGATTAAGGATAAATAAATATTTAAACGAAACGTGAATAAATAATAATAAAAAGCGAAACATGGGTGTAAAAATATGAAACATATAAAAATATGGGTTCTTGTATACACAAAGATATACAAAAAAGATTTTCTTGCATATATTGAACTGAATTACTGATCTATTATATACTGAATTGAAATCAGTTAAAAGGGGACTCCTCGACCAGAACTAGTAAACAAGAAATCACATGAAGTCAAGAGTTTTTGTAAGGGTTCCTCTCTTCATTTTGCACTGTGAGATCGTGAACATCCGTTAGAAAAAGCAGAAATAATCTTCTGCTGTCTTGTGTTTGCTATTCTCACATGGTGAGGATTTGTAGATACCATCTACACACAACAAACAAAGCTCTGCTATAGATTCAAATGTCTTCTGGCATTTATATTCTGAAATTAAAATAAATTTAAAAAGTCCCAGATTCTTTTGCAACACGCAAATCTACATTAAAGAGTGAGTTTAACTTCCTGCTGAAATGGCTTGTGTTTTAAGGCTGGGTGAACAATGACAAACCATATAACTAAGTGTGCTTGCTGAAGGAATGTGTGTTCTATTTGTTTTACTCTAAAGAAAAACTGTGCTAATAGATCATTCACCTCAAAATGGGCAAATGGCTAATGCCTATCCGACAAGAACAGCCTCTCACTACGGTCCAGCTCTCCTTTGGCCCAGGCGCTGATGGATATTTCACCCAGCAGATGTATTTCGTCATTATGCTGCACTGTTTATCCACACAAACATGATCTGAAAAAGTGTGAAATTGCTGTGGAGAGATTTGAGACGAGGCTGGCGTAGAAACATAGAACAACACTTCCATCTAGTGGTAGAGCCGAGGGGCTTGCGTTCATCTGTATGTTCTTTGAGGAGTTCTTGAGGTTCTTCAGCACTGCAATGAGAGTGTGTATGTATGGTGTATGCTGGTTGGATAAAATAAATATATTTTGGTTGAATAATAATAATAATAATAATACATATAAAACCCTTTGGATGTGTATGTGTGGTAGATAAAGAGTTTATGAGTTCTTTAGTTCTTTGTAGATATGGAGCCGCTATCAGTGAACTGACGCCAGGACAGCAGATGCTGCGCTAGAGCAAACCTGTTGGAACAGGAATTAACCTTTACACACTCGATTTATTCAGTTTATTCAATGTATTGTAGACAGAAAGACAGAAAGAGAAATGCGTGTGTGTTTTGAGATGTGTGCTTTTTTTTTTTAACTTGTAAATAGTTTCAGACCCATAATGTTGAAATCCTCTCTGATCTGCTAGCTGTATGTGATTTTGAAACATGCTGAATTGGGATGAATTATAGGTCCTCTCAGGACAGTTGTTGGGGAGGGTTGCCACGCGCTGACTTGCAGTAGGGGATTTGGAAAGGAAGACCCATGGTCTCTAGCTTTCATTCGGCACACTGCACAGGGTTAGGGCAGGTCAAACAAGCTCTACAGCCAAAACTAACTCAATTGAGAAAGAAAGAAAGAAAAAAAAGGATAGAAAGAAAGTGAAATTAAAATAAAAGTGTTAAAACTGACAACTTCTAAAAAGCTTTTAAAATGTCTGTGCAGATTAATTTAGCTATTTTTTCTTTATCTAAGCTAAACTGCTTGATTGCTTACACTACAGTTATACCGTTTTAGGTCATTCGATTTTATTTCAAAGAAAATTAAAATGCCCCTATTATGGATTTTTGAAAGTTACCCTTCATGCAATGTGTAACACAGCTCTGTGAATGAAAACATCATGCAAAGTTTTAAATCTGAAAGTGCACCGTGTATAAAGTTGTTCACTCACAAAATAAAGAGTCGACTCTGAATCACTGAAACGAGTCGTTTTTTTTAAAACGAATCCCAAGCCGTTTCATGTTGACGTCGACATGACATATTAGCATATTGCCGGCCCACTTGTTGGTCTTTTACAGTCTATGGTCTTTTCGCGTTGGTCTAAATGAATATGCAAACTCATTCCTTGCCACTAGACCCCGCTTCTGGAGCAGTAAAATATCTGTTTCTCCTGTAACTGCTGTACACAAAGCAGCACTGTGCTCACAAACTGCTTTATCAGGCCTTACAGGCATGATGAAATGAAAATGAGACCAATGGGACCAATCACCACAGATCAGCGTCACGGAGAGGAGGAGTTTGGAAAAATGAATCGATGAGCGAATCGTTTGGGAGTCTTTGAACAAGTAAGGTAAAAAGAAATGCATATTATGAGACAAATGATGTTTTTTTGTTTGTTTGTTTTGTTTTGTTTTACATTGCATGCATGTCAGCTTGTTGTTGGGGACTCTTTAAACCAAAATATGAACCTTACATACACAATATGTACACGTTAATTATTTAGAAGGGATGCATTAAAGACAGTAAATAAAAGCATTTCAAATAAATGCATTTTTTTTTTTTTTACTTTATATCTATCAAAGCATGCTGTGTATCACAAAAATAATAAGGTTTAAAGTGGTTTCAACATTACTAATGGTAAGAAATGTTTCTTGAGCACCAACTCATTACATTAGAATGATTTCTGAAGGATCATGTGACACTGAAGACTGGAGTAATGGCTGCTAAAAAATTCAGCTTTGCCATCACAGGAATAAATGTCATTTTAGGATATACTAAAATAGGGTAGAAAAAAGTTATTTTAAATGGTAATAATGTTTCACAACATACTTTTAATGAAATAAATGCAGCCTTGGTGAGCATAAAAATCTTCTTTCAGTAACATTTTGTAGGCCACTGACCTCAAGATTTGAACGATAATGTAGGCTACATATATTTTTATTTTTATTTATTTTTCAGTGAACACAAATAACAAATAGACATACACCAATCATCCAAAAACAGCAAACAAAGAAAAAAAAATTGGCTATTTTAAATTAATTAAATGGCTTATTATTTTAGGTTCTGCTTAGGCAGTAAAGGAGAGAAAATGATGGCAATAAAGATGAAACTCCCCCTCCATTCCCAGGTTCCTAAGAGAGGATGCAGAAGAGGGAGTACAGACAGATCTCAAACACCACATGGGAAGATTCACTCTTAATACTGTTAAAGATTAGACATGGGCTCTCCTAAAGGAGTTTATCTGTCACAAGATCAAATACGCTCGGTTTTGATTTATGGCTTATTTTGTGGTGGAACTTCAGATAGAGAAAACAGATGACTGGATGCTGACCATTTGACATCCTATATCTCCGATGCAGGGTAATACGATTTCTATCAGACCCGCTTTCAAATGCAGTTCGTTTTTGTGTCCACAGGGTGGCGCTCCCATCTTTTCGACGGCACTTTTATTACGACTGTCTGTTTCGCTTTACGGCAGTGGCTAACGTCCACATGGTCGTTCGTGTAGTGAGTCTGCCGGAGTTTTAAAACAGATCGGAATTGGTATTTAACTTCTAGTGCAGTCCAAACACATTAAAAACATGGGGAAGACTAAAAACAACAAATTCAAACGGCCATCGTTTTCTCCCGATGGTCTTTCAGCAACTGCTGTTAAACAGACTGTTGAAGAATCAGAGGATGAAGACTCTCCAGCGGCGGAGCTGCTCGATAAAGTAAGCTGCCGCTGCTCTGACAACTCCACACAGACTTGTAGTTAATTATGTTTATGAACCTGAGTATCTGAATACTGACATAAAAACAATATTGGCGTAACAGCTGAATTTGGCGTGTGTAAAGACTGTGTCAGCCCTTTCTCTGATGGCGTGTTGAATAAATGAAGCGAGTCAGCAGACCTTTACGGCTGAACGGACTGATGCAGCTGTCACGCAAGTGGGACTCCGAAGAACCAGCCAGTATTTCTTAATTTTCAAATACATCTCTATTAACACGTGACTCCTTCTGTATGTGTGTGTGTGTGTGTTTAGTTGCAGAGTCCCTCAGCTGATGTGCGCGAGTACGCGTGTGCCAGTATCTCTCGTGTTGTCCAGCAGAGCCAGACGATCCCAGGATTCCTCCAAAGAGATGCAGTCAGGAAAATAGGACCTTTACTGCTGGACCGCAGCCTGGCAGTGAGAGAGACTGCTGCTGGAGCACTCAGGTACACACACACACACACACACACACACACACACTCTCTCTCTCAGACGAGACTAACATAGTAAACCTGAGCTCTAGTAGATATCCAGCCACCAAGACAATGACAGACACAAAAACCCTGTCATACAGACTCCGCATTTATTCCATAGATAAGACAAGCACTAATTATATATATTTTAATTTCATTATTTCCCTCTGGAGTAGTTTGTCTTTTGAGCAGCTTAATGTTTTACATTATTTTACTGACACAGGTCTCTGATATAAGACTCCTCTGCTTCGGGGTTTGTTTCATAATTACCCTTAATTTTGATCTGTGTGTGTGCTGCAGGAATCTCAGTGCCTGTGGAGGCCCTGAAGTGTGTGAGGACATGGTGAGACAGGATGTGCTGACGCCTCTGTCTGCTCTCCTGAAGGAGGTACGAATGCTGGATCAATTCATTTAAAAAGCTTTATTGGCATGACCGTCTTTAACTTGATTTTTCAGCATGATGTTTAAAATGATTAAACATAAGGGGAGGTCACACTAGACTTTGAGCACAACATTTCTTGTCATGCTCTGTGGTTTTAAAAACATAAATTCACCATATAACTGATTATAATCAATCTAAAATGTACAAATATACAATCCACTTTTCTGTAACGCTGCAAACCTGTAGCTATAAAGTTTGTGTTTTTAATTTCAGCTCATGCTGTGATACATCAATTGGTATTCATTGATACGAATTTGCATGGTAGAGTTCAGTAAAATGTGAAACAACTCCACATGAGTGTAATGAGACCACCATTTAAAACAGATTTCATTGCATTGATGAAGGAGATTTTAGTCAGTCCAATTAAATTAGCAGGGCTGTACTTCTCATTCACTTGCAAATAGTCTTAAAAAACAAAAGGAAAAGGAATGTGGATCATGATCCTGCCTGAAAAAAGAAGTCATATGTGATATGTTGTTTTTGCAATATCGCCCACCCATAGTGAGAAAGAGAAAGCTCTTTTTGACAAGTGTCTCTTGTGTGTTTTTGTGGAGAGCAGTGCTGTGCTGGCTTTGACGGGAGCTCCTCTCCTGCTGTGAAAGGACAGAAACACACGGTGGAAGACGTCGCCAATGAGGCTGTAAACTTGCTTTGGAACCTCTGGTAAGAATGAACTCGAGCTGACTTCAGGGTCTATCCAATTAACTAATTAGCAAAAATTGATCAAATTGACTTTTACACTTAACAGGTGTATTAACAAATGCCCTAAATGCCTTTGAGTAGGGGTGGACCGGTTCAACATTTTCACGGTTCAGTTTGTATCATGGTTTCATAGTCACGGTTTCGGTATGTGCTATCTTTATGGAAAAACTATACTTTCAAATAAAAATAAAGAAAAAATAATATTCTATCTAACTACAAGCAACAGCACAAATAAATACAAACGAGTAAAGATACAAATAAATTAAACAGTGATTTTCATTTTTTTTTTTTTTTTTTTTTTTTTAGGTAGGTCTATCATTAGTTTTACAGAAATTGAATAAACTAATCAAATGTTAAACAGCATTGCATATTTGACTGTATAAATTAAATATTAATCTTTATTAAAGTTACAAAAGCTATTCAATCAAGAGCAGTGAGTGATTTATTTGTTGTTGCTGATTGATTAATATAAAGACTGTCACTTTAAGAGAATGCACTGATCCAGTACGTTCAGCCGGCTATGTCTGCTATAGGATACACCAAGATGGACATTTTCACATAATTCTTGTGTGAGTTTGTCCTTTCAAACGCAATACTTCAGAGAGCGTTTAATATTTGTGCGTGTTCTGAGACGCACGCTTCAGATGAGCGCACGCACAAATCTTCTCACTGCTGGCGTCCTCTGGCTCTTAAATGTTTAAACTGGCAAAGCTTAAATGGGTTTAGTTTAAACACAGATATCTAGGTGTGCTGTTTAGGTCTCACCTGTGCGCGCGCTATCAGCACCCGGGTGATGACGGAATAAATGACTGATCATATTCCAGCACACGGCATTCGCATTGAACAAGAGTGAATGGTTTGTCCAGGTTTTTTTTTTCTTTTCTCATCGCTGTTGTTGTAATGTACTGGGAAGCCAGAATGCGGATCCATCAACAGAAACATACATTAGCCAAACCCTGTTTTTTTTTTTTTATGTGTTATTTATAAGAAACCATATTACAGATGCGTTGTCAGATTTAAGTTTAACTGCGGTCCTAGCACATGCCGAACCGTCTGTGGAGAACCGAACGGTTTGATTTTTTTTTTCCGCAAACCATCCCACCCCTACCTTTGAGTGTCTTAAGTGTTTCCTGTGAACCCTTGACAGCACATCATCATGATTTATATATATTCACTAGTTTGCAGGCTGAAGATTAGCCCAAAATAAGAGACTAATCAGTTATCACATTAAAAGTAGTCATTAAGCATTTAGTGAAGCAGTTTAAAAAAAAAAACACCTGTAATGTACTTGCAGTAAAACAAGGGTTGAAGAGTTGCGTCTTAAACAGTCAAAATGTGTTCAATCAGATGACATAGTTGTTTGTCTTGTATGATCTGTTTTTCTGTGGATGTGCAGTGAGAGCAGCAGCACAGCTGTGTCAGTGTTTAACAAGACTGGACTTCTAGATGTTCTTCTACACTGTCTACAGAGACACCCTCAGAACATGGAGCTGGCAATATCAGCAGGTGCCACTAGTTCTAGACCAACACACATATACACTAAGGAAATGCTTATTCAACAAGGATACATGAAATTGATCGAAATGATAAAGATGCGCACATTTTTAATGTTACAAAAGATTTCTGTTTGAACTAAATATTATTTTGAACGTTCTATTCATCAAAGTATCCTTAATCATATTGTAACTGTTTTCAACACTGATAATAAGCAGAAATGTTTCTTTCGCACCAAATCAATATATTTGAATGATTTTGGAAGGATCATGTGACACTGAAGGCTGGAGTATTGATGCTGAAAATTCAGCTTTACCTTCACTGGAATAAATTACATTTTAAAGTATTTTCAAATAGAAAACAGTCATTTTCAATTGTTATGATATTTTACATTACAGTTTTTTTTTTAATACAATAAATGCAGCCTTGGAGAATGTAAGAGTATACTTGCTTCAAAAACATAAAAAAAAAAAAACATTGCCAAGCTTTCAAATGGTAGCGTGTGTGTGTGTGTGTGTGTGTGTGTGTGTGTTTGTGTATATATCCATATACACACAGACACACACACACACACACACACACACACAGACACTCAGATTTTTTTATTCCACCCCAACAGAAAAAACAAAATTAAATTTAATATCATAATACCATAATACATACATTTCATTCTCACACTTCTTTATTTGGACACTATTTAGTGGTAATTGCTGTTGTTTGTGTTTGTTTGTGTGTGTGTGTGTGTGTGTGTGTGTGTGTTTTTTTTTCTGTGTAGCCCACTGCTTGCACACAGTAACAGAAGAGAACGCAGAGCTCATGCGCAGTGTGAATGCAGCGGTGTTTGGGGTCTTGGAAAACATTCTGTTCTCCACACACACCAGTATGGAATACACTCTCCTGCGAACGCTGGCTGCAGGTAAAAGAGCGCATGACACTGGTCGTGTAGTAAAAACATTTACTAAATCTAATACTTCCATCCTTAAAAGTGTTTGCAACATGCCACTACTTGCTATATATATAAAATACCCCCAAATGAGCATTTAAAGCTATTATTGTTTTAAATGTTTAGGCTACAATGGGCTAACATAAAGTATAGGCTTTGTTACCAAAAATACCCAAAATAACTTCATTCAAAATAAACAAAATAAAGTCATAAACGACAAGTGACCAAAACAGCTCTGTTACCAACAATCTTTAAAAAACCTTATTTTATGTTGCGCAAAATAAAGTAATTCAGGTTTGAAACAACATGAGGGTGAGAAAATTATCACAGAATTAATAAATTTTTTTTTTTTTTTTGGTGAACTATCCCTTTAATGTTTATTTAGTTATTTATTTTTTTATTAATGAAATGATATTCTGAAGAAGTAACTAAAACTACCAGCAGGTGGCGGTAAATGTCTTTGAGTCGATTTGTTCAAATGGCTGATTCGTTCAGGAATGAAGTAAACGGTTCTCTTTAATGAATTGGCTTTTGAATCATTGGTTCATATGATTCGGTCAAAACACTGATTCATTCAGAAACTAAACACCGCTGTGTTGCTCAGAGACGAACTACAGTTCTGCTTTGGATTTTAAGGGAATATTGTCGTTGGCAAAACTGAACAAAAACACACAATATTGTGTTTAAAGCACAATATTAACTTCTTGTTTACTGAACTGTTGTATAAAATCACATTTCACATTTGCTCTCGTGTTATTCGTGACAAAAACAGCAATCCTGTGATATTGCTCTCATTGCTGGTGTGATATGCTTAATATATGATATAAATATAAGACAAAAATATTTACATTTTTTTGCCACAATATCTAAATTTAAAAAAATTCACAAAAATGTATCCTTTCATTGGATGATAAGAATTTAAAATGGGGGGAAATATCATTATGAAATAAAGGTTTTTCTCAAATACTCGTTGGACACAATTATTGGCCCCCCTGGAAATTCTTATGAGTAAAATATCTCTGAAGTATATTCCCATTCATATTCACAATTCTGAGCACTCCAGCGTGATTATAAACATGAAATTATGCAGCCATGGCTTCCTGTTTCACAGAAATATAAAGAGGAGGGAAAACAAAGCCCAAATTCCCTTACTCATCCATCACAATGGGAAAAACCAAAGAAATATATTTATGATGTGCAGCAAAAGATAATTGAGCTTCACAAATTAGTGAAGTGGCTTTAAGAAAAGAGCTAGAGCAGTGAAAATTCCCATCTCCACCATCAGGGGAATAATTAAGAAGTTCCAATCAACAGAATGTTATAAATCTGCGTGGAAGAGGACGTGTCTCTATACCGTCCTAATGCACAGTGAGAAGGAGAGTTTGAGTGGCTAAAGACTCTCCAAGGACCACAGCTGGAAAATTGCAGAAAAAGCTGAGTCTCGGGGTCAGAAAACCTTAAAAAAAAAAAAATGTCAAATAGCACCTACATCACCACATGTTGTTTGGGAGGGTTTCAAGAAAAATTCTCCTAGCTCATCCAAAAACAAAACTCCAGCTTATTCAGTTATCAAACACGACTGGAACTTCAAATGGGACTGGCTTCTATGGTCAGATGAAACTAAAAAATGAACTTTTTAGCACCAAACACTCAAGATGGGTTTGGTGAACACAGGGATAAAAAATACCCCCATGTGTACAATGAAATATACTGCTGTGTTTTTGATGTGGGGCTATATTTCTGCTGGAGGTCCTGGACATCTTGTTTAGACACATGACATCATGGATTCGATCAAATACCAACAGATAAAAAATCACTAAGTGACTGACTCTTATAATGGGCCATGTTATGATCTCCCAACCGTACAATAATCCAAACACAAACCTCAAAAACAACACAAAAATGGGTCACTGAGCACAAAACCAAGCTTCTGCTATAGCCATTCCAGTCCTCTGACCTGAACCCTCTAGAAAATGAGTGTGGTAAACTGAAGAGAAGCACCACCAACATGGAGCTGGGAATCTGAAGGCTCTGGAGTGATTCTGGATGAAGGAATGGTCTCTGATCTCTTGTCAGGTGTTCTCTAACCTCATCAGGCATTATAGGAGAACATTTAGAGCTGTTAAACAGGCAAATGGAGGTTTCAAAAAGTATTGAATAAAAGGGTGCCATTAATTGTGGCCAATGTGTATTAGAGAAAAAACATTTATTTCATAATGATATTTCACCCCATTTTAAATTCTTATTATTCAATGAAAGGATACATTATTGTGATTTTTTTTTTTTAAATAAAAGATCAAAAGGATTAACAATGCAGATGAATTTTCACAGCCTTATTTGATCATATTTACCAAGGGTGCCAATATTTTTGGGCATGACTGTATATATGTGTGTGTGTGTGTGTGTGTATGTTTCGTCATATATATGTGTTGGTCTTTCCTCTGTCTTTCAGGCTCTTTATGGAATCTGAAGAGCAGTCTGTCTGCAGCACAGCAGTCTCAGACGTTGACAGCGCTGGCCACCACTCTCTCACACAGCCTCGGTCTGGACGCGGGAGAGGTCATCCCAGAGCTGTGGCGTGCAGAGTCTGCCCGTCTGTCCAAACAGACCACATCTGCAGCAGAGTCAGATCATACAGACGAACGGCCCGCAGGTCACGAGGCCGAAGAGATGGAGGAGGACGTGAGAGATGAGAAGATGAATGGAAGAAAGCCTAATGGACGAATATCAAAAACAAAAAATGACATCTCAGATCTGTTGCCTGTAAGTTAAAAGCTATTGTTTTAAGTGGAATTTTTTTTTAGAACATATTCAATTTAGTGAAATTTTGTTTTAAAAGTGAAAATTCTGTGATAATTTTCTCACTCTCGTGTCATTCCAGAACAAAGTGATGGTGATTAAACTATGATATTTTTGGGTGCTTTATCTAAAAACATTAACAACTAAAAAAAATTAGCCACTTTTATTATTATGATAGGTTGGTGTGTGTATGGAGATCATAGATTCATCTTAAAGACCTTCTCCATTATGCTACTTGACGTGAAGGCTATGATGTACCTCCTGCACTCATTCTTTCCCTTTCAAACCATGTCAGCCCAAGTGATGGCACATCTGTCCCTCAGAGCCAGATGGTTCTCACGCTCTCTAAACACAGAGTGACTGTCCTCACTTACACATGAGTGTTCAGGGCTGCTGTAACCTCTCCGAGCTTCTGTCTAACCAACCCATAGGGTGTCCTGAACCTTGTCCTCTTAGATAGTTCAAGGTGAAATTTGATCCAGAGCCTCAAATTTGTGGCCCAGTTTACATCTGGAACCAAAGCAAACCATGTTTAAAATCTCTGTTGTTGTTGTTGTGAATGCACTTAATTATTTCATTTTCTGTTTCCTCATCAAGTCAGTAATCAATATTCAGTTAAAGGTATCAATTTAACCATCACTGTATGTGTACAAATGACCCAGACAATTACTTCTGTGGTTTTGCTGTGTGTCTCTGGGTTTTAAGAGAGACAGACTGGAGTTGCGAGAGGCCAAAGCACTGCTATCAGCACAACAGACGTCGCTGGAAATCATCGTCAACATGTACTGTTCTGATGGTGAGTGTGTGTGTGTGTGTGTTTATAGGCGAGCAGGGAAGACAAGACTGTTATAGGCAATCCTCAGGATTTTCCTGCTAATGTGCAAAATTAGAGGAATGATTTCTGTGTTTGTGTCAGAGGAGACAGGACAGAGATAATGTGACGAGATATTGACTGTGTGTGTGTGTGTGTGTGTGTGTGTGTGTGTGTGTGTGTGTGTGTGTGTAGAGCCCTCAGATGATGAGTGGGAGGAGATGTCCAGCAGCGATGAGAGCGAGATGTGTGCTGATGGGATGTCAGACACTAATTCCAGTTTGTTCTCTCCTCTCTGTCTGTCTGCTGAACTTCACACAATCCTGCTCAACCACAACATACCTCAACAGGTAACACACATTATTACACAGTCAGCAAAACATACAGTGCCACAGATATTAATTTTATTCTGATGTTACAGACCCTTCTGGTTCAGTGGGGAGAACACAATTCTCACATGCTGTACTCGAGGTCACTTTGTAAAATGGGAGTGTTATGGGCATATTTTGGCAGTTAAATGAGGACACTGGTTAGGTTTTGTGAAGGATTTGTCTTGTGTTTGCAGATAGAGAGAGGGCACTGAAGCAGTCCATGACAAAAATGTGCTTGCTGATGTAATAATCTTGAGTTAGTAGACTACTGTTCAGAAATCTGGGGGCAGTTTTTTCCTAAAGAAACTTATACTTTCATTTAGCAAGGGGACATCAAATTCAACAAAAGTGCAAATTGTGCAAAAATGCATCATGATTTCCACAAAAATATTAAAGCACATGCGGCGTTGTGATACAATGACAGCGTTAACATCATCAAGGATTATTATGAAATGGCAATAAATAATAGTGGAGTCTGTAGAATAAGTAGGAAAAACAGCCCATTTAATTCTAAGAGTAAAAGACAAGATAAAAAATTGTCATACAAAACTGAATTACAGTATGAATGCTTTCGATGAAAAAGCTAGTGGACCTCGGAGAGAAGCGTAAAAAATGTATGCTATGACCCCTTGAAATACACAAAGTTGTCAAAGGCACACTACTGGCATAATATACTCAATACATAAAGTGTTGTTTGTAATACATACTGTACACCTGTGTCATAATGAAGTGTGTGTACTGAATTCACTTCACTGATTGATTACTTGCAGGTCTTGAAGAAGGCAGAATTCCCCAGTGCTGCTGCCCTTGAGCTCTGTGGCAAGGACCTTACCTGGAAATACCTCTTGAAAAAGTAAAAAAAAAAAAAAAAAAAAATTCATGACCTTTGTAGCTGTGAAAACCCAAATCTCACAGTCTTTGATTCTTCTAGGATGCAGCGGGTGCAGTGTCGGGCTTTGACGTGTCTCCATAATATCCTTTCCTCTATGGATACAGAATTTCTTGGTGGTGCTTCAGGGCTACAGGCGGTTGCTCAGCACCTCTCATCATTGGTCTTCAGCTCAGCAGGTAGATATCAAATTTATTTTCACTTTTAATTCGGTCTTCCAATTATTATGAACACAAATAATCAAGATAAATTGCTTATTGTGCCAGATTCCTTTTTGCTGTGATACTTCCACTTTGTCTTGTTGCAAGTCCAGCACACTCTTTTTTCTCTCTCTCTTATATCAGCAGTTTTTTTTTTTTCTTTTCTCTCTCTCTCTCTCTTATATCAGCAGGTTTTTTGTCATGTTAATTAAATATAGAAAAATAATACCACAATAAACAAAATACCAATTTAAAAATAATACCAAAATAAGCTAGATCAAATATGTTGTAGTGCACTGTGGAAGATCACTACAGTATAATTGATCTTAATTATTTTAATTTATATAGTTTCTCTCTCTCTCTCTCTCTCTCACACACACACAAACTCTATATATATAATATATATATAAATATATGCATTTATATTAATTTGTAATTTTTATTCTTTTTATATGTCTTGTTTTTAATTTCAAATAAAAATATGAAATTCAAGTAAATCCATTGATAAAAAGTAGGGATGTACCGATTCACTCAACTCACGATTCGATTTTTGAGTTAAATGTGTCCTTTTATTATTGCTTGGACAAAATGCTGTACATTTCTTTGTGAAATTGAAATATAACTATAATAATATACTAATATAACACTTACATATTATTGCTCTTTTGTTGGTTTTGATTGTTTCTTTTGTGCTCATTTGTAAGTCGCTTCGGATAAAAGCATCTGCTAAATGACAATTTAAATATAATGTAAATGTAAATAACAAAACTAAATTGAAATTTTAATTTCAAACCGCGAGCGACAGTTAGACGACAGTTTGTTTGGTGTGTTCCACTCATCGGCTCTCGCCGGGCAGTTTGCCCAATTCAGCATGTTGAATCAGCGTCGGGGCCGTCGGCGAAAGTGAGAGCTCTGATTGGATTAAAATGATTAAAGTTATCAATGTTACTGATATTAAAAATGGTAAGCAAGCGCTGCATTGTTTACATTTCGTATATCTGCGTTTATCTCATATATCTTTATTTCGGTTTCTCCTTTTGAATGACGAATATATACTATTGATAGCTGCTGATATGAACAGCTCGTTCCTCTCACGCATGCGCAGAACGCACGTGTTGGTTTGCCGTCGGCTGTAGTCTGTGCAGTGTGTTCCAGTGCAGCTTTTTGGTCTGACGCTGCAGATGCGAGGCGACAACACCGTCAGCTTTCGTCGCCGCTAGTTCTTTGAAGTCAGCTCGGTGTGTCCCGGCCTTAATATGCATTATACAGAGGCAAGATGAAAAGAAAAAAAAGCATCTTAACTTTTGTGAAGACAGTAAGCTCCCCTCAGACATGCATTCATATAAACTCCTAACCCTAACTGAATCTCGATTTGTTTAACATCTCAACCGGTTTTCAACCGGCTCGCGGATAATCGTTACATCCATAATAAAAATTGTGTTTTTTATCTTTGATTTTTTTTTTTATATTTGATTATTTTTTTATATAATTATATATATATATATATATTATATAATATATTGTCAGTGAGTAATGGTGTTAATTATGTGATTTAAAAGACTGTTTTAAATTTGTTCTTTTATGTTAGGTAATGTTAGGTACATCTTGTATTTTATTGTGGTTTTTCCACTTAGTGTGTCAAAAATTTAATATCTTCTATGATTGCACTTAAATTTCTAGAGGCATTAAAGGATGAGGAGTTCCTGGAGGCTGTGACCAGTGCTCTTCGTTCTCTACTACAGATCATGGCTACCAAAAACATCCCTCAGGTGAGAACCACATTCATTGATTGTTTTTATGTTTTAGCGATACATTATTTCAAGCTTTACTTGGTATTTTTAACTGTATGTGTTTTATGGGTTTATCCTGCAGTGTATGACTCCGCACCAGCTTATGAGTTTTTGTGAGGCTGCCACCAGCTGTGAGCTGGTCAGCGTGAGAGTTAATGCTCTGGCCATTCTCGGTATCACAGGAAGCTCTCTTGCCAAAGAGAAAAACACAGCTGACACTCTGCAGGTAAAACTGACTGTGGCAGAATTGTTAGAATAATATTAATCATATGTATAGTGCCTTTTCTTTATGCCCACAAAAAATGTAACATTCAGAAATTATTGTGTTTTATGTTATAGAAAAGGGACAAAAAAAGGATTTGATGTTCATTTTGTAATGTTAGACCTAATTCTTTCTTAGTATATTGTATATCTTTATTTTACTAAATTGTAAATGGCTACATTTATATCAAATTCTGTAGTATTTTATGACTTATAAGTACTTTTAAAAGAAATGTTTGGATTTACAAATTAATTGTATAATAAAATATGTTAACTTTTATTAATAGCATTGTTTTTATGGTATATTTGTCATTGCATAGCTTTGGTCAGTTGTTCAGCTAATTTATTCTCTTTTTTTTGCAGCTGATTGGAAATGCATTACTGAATATCGCAATGAAGGACTCAAACCTGGTTGTGTGCGGGGAAGCGCTGGATGCCCTCTTCGATGTGTTTGCAGATGGCGATGAAGCAGAGAAAGCTGGAAAAAATATTAACCTGCTTTCCTCTCTTAAAGCACTTCAGCCAGGGTTTAGGGCTAAGGTTTGTTTAAAGCCAACAAGAAATATTACCACTGATACAAACGCACTCATGCATCACATTCCCACACTCGAACAATAATATTAAATCAGACACTCAAATGCCACATCTCACACCTTCAAATGCATGTTCAGGCTTGAGCTCAGGGTTCAAGCGAAACATTTTTTTGTCTTCTCTGAGATTGTGATCTGCTGCATAAGCACTATCTCAGTGTCACACAAAGACTGTCTACAGAAAAGCACACTCAAATCCAGCTGAACAGATCTGTCTTGGTTGGCTGATCTAAAATGCTCCACTTTAAAACTGTGAAGTACTTTTTCAGCTGCTTTTATAAATTCACAGTCTGACCATTCACAGCACAGCCATTGCTAGTTTGTCTGTATTCTAGTATGTTCCTGGGCCTTTAGATGGCAGGCTTTTCACAGTTTGGCCTTTTGTTCATTCACAGCTGCGAAAAGAAGGCAAAGGAAAATACAGCCCTGATCAGCTTTGTGTCCTGGACAACATGAGGATCAACCTGAAGAGATTCATCAGCTACTTGGAGAACCTGCAGAGAAAATGAGATTTCAGAGATTTGTAGCACAAACTCTCTGTAAACATCTCGCCTTGTTTTATTTAGTATTTTCTGTCCATACTCCTCTCTGGTTTTCTTTTGGTTTTATTGTAATGTGAGAGTGTTTATGTGCAGAAATTAAGATAAAAAAAAGTTTGTAAAACCAAACATATATAAGTGCTTTAATTAAAGCATAAACTATCATAATGGTCTCTTGTTGTTGTTAAGTATTAGGATAATCAGTAGTGTCTGTGTTTTAATGTATACTCCATTGACCATCAGATTTCAGCATTTAAACTGAAAAGTGTGAGTTAAACAATGTTATCCAGTCTCATAACAGATTCCCCTCTACCCCTCTGAATATTCTGGCTTTTGGGTTTCTGGTAAGAATTGTCCTTGTCCTCAGTGAGATCATCTGTAAAATGATGAATGGTCAGTGCTCAGGGATTACTTAATACACACTGTTATGTTGCTATGTTTTCCCTCTCACCCAGTCCATAATAATACAACAACAACAAAACCCACTGATGTAGCATTTTATGGCCCACAGCAACAGTAGATTATCAGATGTTTATTAGTTGTATTAGATCCATCATAAACCTGTCTACAGTGACAAAAACATTGTCTTGTAGATCTGACATTATCTTTAACTTTTTGATAACTTAATATGTCATTAGCATGCTTAGTAGATTTGTTTTTTCCCCAACTGAATAAAAGAAAAAGCATATGAGATTAAATATCTCTTGAGATTTAGATGAAATTAACCCAAAAGAGTTGTTCACCATAAAATAATACACATCATTTAGTCATCAATTACCAATCATCACATTGTTCGAAACCTGAACGACTGATTTTGTTCTGTGGAACACTACAGGATACAGTCTCAGTCACCATTCACATGCATTGTATTAAGATATAAAGAAAATGAATAGTGAATGAGGCTGTCTGTTCCTAATGCTCTCTCTCTCTCGAATATTAGGTGTGTGTTACTGTCTAACATCTTTTGAGTTTCACTGAAGAAAGAAGTAATTCAGATTTGAAACGGCATAAATTATGACAGAATTGTATTTTATTATTACTGTTATTTTCTCTTTAAGTGGTAAAAAATATATACACGGGTCTGGAGGTTAGACCTGTCCCACAGTATTAATACTGTTGTTTATATTCTATTCGCGGACTCCTGTTCCCAGTAATCTAATTTATGTCACTGCATTACAAAATAATCCAATTAGAAGATAACACCGAGACGCCACCAACTAGATATAGGACTCACTGGATTAGCGCCACCTTTACAGGGAACGTCTGAAACATAACACAAACGAGAGGTTCATATTACTACAATGTATCAACCCCAGTGTTGTTGTTACGTAACAGACACTGTAACGTGCTCTCTTGCGTAACAGTCGCTCGCGCTTGTCCGCGCATGCGCGGTCGCGCTGGGTCTGTCCGCCATTGAGACACACAATCTCCGATAGAAACGGGTCAGCGGCAGTGACACAGACGACACTCGTGTTTCTACATTCCTCGTGCGTTGAGGTCTGACGGTTACCGTTTTTTACAACGTCTTTTTACAGTCCGTTTACACTGGTGTTTTCTTTTTTGTCCCGAGAAACGTTTGATGGACCTGCACAGGATATTTTAGCAGCGTTTAGTGTTCCCGTTAGCGGGTTAAGAGAACCGAGCCTGGCTCTGCTCTGGGGGCAAGTGCGCCTACAGCAGCTCAGCGTTTGATGGATCCTAGAATCGCCTGGTTTCAGCCAGAGCAGCGCGGACCTGCCAACAACCTGTGGATGCACATCTGGGAAAAAACGACGCAGACGCTGGGAAACCTCTACTTCCACAACAACTGCAACACAGCCAGCGCCAAACTGACGAGCGGTGGAGGCGACGGAGCGTCGAGCAACGCGGCCGACAGCAGCGGCACGCGCAGGGATCATCAGGGGATGTCTGGATCCAAACCCGACAGTAAGGTCCCCGAACAAATAGACTTCATCCCTCTGGAAGGCAATAACAACAATAACAGCGGCGGCGGAGGGGGGCAAGTGGGTGGCAGCAGGGTCGCGGGAGTGGGAACGGAGTTGCCAAGCAAGAGGAGAAGAGACAACAAGGCGAGCACCTTTGGCTTTAACAGGAGTCTGCTGCTGACGGATGGGGCGGAGGACATTTACACGTGCACACCGTGGAAGAGCAGAAACTACTCGGAAGGCATTGTGGGGTGAGTGATGAAACCAGGTTTATATGTGTGGGTGTATGATGATACAGGGCCCAGTGTGTTTGCTCGGATTCAGGAGCTGGCCTACGCGTTGACACTATGAGGGTGGTTCAGTACATGTTTAACATGTCGTGACCTGAAGAGGCAGACTATAAGCACGGTGTTGGACCGTCCATTCACTAAAATAACTATTAGGTTCTAGCTGGTTTGACATTCGAGACGTTTCTTCACCATATTTGGCATGTCTAGGGTATCCGAGCCATCCTTCCATTTAAATGACCTGCGCTGGCTTGTCTGCTGTTCCCCTGACATCTCTAGTGCAAGAATCCCTAAAATCACAAGTAGCAAGAGCTCTCTCAAAGTCCATTTAGTCTTAAAGGGATAGTTCACCCCAAAACGAAATTCTGTCATCGTTTACTCAACCCTCTTGTCGTTCCAAACCTGTGCAGTGTATTTCTTCTGTGGAACTTGAAATAAGATGTTTTGAAGAATGTTGGTTATTTTGACTTTGTGTGGTCAAAAAGTAACTCTTTCTTTTATGTTCTTTAAAAGAAAGTCATACAGGTTTGGAATGACATGAGGGATAGTAAATGATGACAATTTTCATCATTAGCTGCTGCTATTTACGGGCAAAATAATGCATGGTTTCTGTCATAATGCCATAGTTACTACAGTGGTTAGTACTACAAGAAGAAATGTAGTTACTTTGTATCAGCTGGACACAGTTTGATGGAGAGCCCCTGTTAAGTTATGTTTTACAGTAGAAACTTTTTTTTTTGTAAACTGACTGAATAATTGGGGAAAATTGAGCACGTCAAAATGGTTAATTAATATAGAAGTTGAAGGTTTATTTATTTCCCATTATGATTACATATCTCAGTGGATTTTTTTTCCCTTGTGTGCATGAATTTATTAAATGAGACCAATCCCAAATAGTACTGTATGAATTACTGTACGTGTAATGCTTTACACAGAGTTGCTCTACTGTAGTACTGCCTCTATTAATCATTATCCTCCTTCCAGTCAGTCAATAATCTACACCTTGCACTTCACACTCAGGTTACTTAATAATCATAAGTCATGATGACATTGACTTCTTTCCTGACTTCCAGTTTTATTGCTATTCTGATATGAATAAAATGCCTCGAAAGGGATTGTTCACTCAAAAATGAAAGTATTATTTACTTTACCCCGAAGTCATTCTGAAGTCATAGTGAATTTGTGTTCCAAAGATCAACAAAAGTAAATGGCAGAAATTTATTTATTGGCTGATCTCTTTAGATTTTGAATGTGTGAAATGAAAACAAAGCAGCAACTTACTCTCAAAGTCAAACCACAAATTTCATGTACCAAGAGAGGTTCAATTAGATTATAATGGCTGTACTTTATTAAGGGCATTAAATGTCCATAAGCACATCTTTCAGTGTGCAGCAGAGGTCGATTGCCAAATGGTATGAGATGAAGCATGTGAAAGTAGTGCTGGATTGTGGATTGTGTAGTGATTTTCGAATTGGGTGTAATGGGTGTGGTGGTGGTGGTTTGTTGAAGGTTCAGATTACCCTACTTTGTGATATGTGCAGCAGCTTGTGTAGCCCAGAGCAAAATACAGCCAGCAAGCCTTGTCCTCATTTATAGTAATGTTAGCAGAGTGTTTGCATAAGAGCATTCCTCTAGTCCTCACCGTATTGACCTTCTTACTTGATCCCCCCTCACTGTTTGTCCTGTTTCTGCAATGAATGACTTCTGTCAGCTCCATCTTGTAGACATATGGTGAAATGCACAGATTAAGCGCAGATTGGCACACCTGTAGCTTTGAATTCAGAGCACATGTCTGAGATTCCTTAAAGATTTTAATCTGGTTCTGGGATCATTTGTTGTGGATTTTAGTCTTTGTCATGTCTTGCAAGCCGAAAAGCAGGATGTGAAATGTGCTTGGTTCCCACAGCACTAAATATTTCCAACCTACATCATAGAAATCTTTCGTGGATGTGTTAGTTGGAGGCTAATTTCACTTTATAATCATTTCGCTGTTCTGTTCGGAGGTGTTAGAAAAGGGACAGATGGTTTTATGGGTCTGCCTGAGTGTGGAGAGATTTTTCTGTTTATATTCTCTGTGTGTTGAGCAAGTTCCTTCCCTGTTCTGCCCAAAACAAATGCTCCCCCTCACAGCTGACACACGATCCCCGTCTCTGTGATGTCACGGTGCTTCCAGCCAATCAGAGTGAGTTGAGATCCTTTCGTCTCCCTGACAACTATGCTGCAGTGAGAGGAGAGGGGAAATCCTCTCTCCACGCTTTGATGTGCTGCTGCTGAATTTTTTATGTTGGGTCTTCTCAATGTTTTTTTAAGTGTAGGATGAGAGGAGTTCAGTGCACTGGCCTCTTTCTGAAGAGCACTGAAACGATGCAGAGGCTATATTTTTGGACACAAATACACTATCATTCATTTGTATTCTAAAAGCGTTGCTGAACAGATGGTGTCCTGAGTTAATGTCTTTGAGTAGTTTTTGGTCATGCTGAAACTTTAAAGAATTGTACATTAGTACGTCTTCAACTAAAGATGATCACTGCATGCAGTTATTTGTTATAGTAGTTTGTAGCTTTATATCCATTACAAAACATTAAGCAAGGTTCCTTGTGGCTGCTGCTTTTCCCATTATAGCTCTGTTTTCTGCAATTGAGTTCAGCTTATATTCATCAATCACTGTCATTAGGTTAACCAGTTGCCATGGGACATGAGGGAGGCATTGCAAGTTGGTGGAAAGGGGCTAAATGTAATATAAATATTGTAATAGAATACTGATTCTGTCACTTGCAGCAAGATTTGAAGATAAGAGAATGTGTTTTGAGCCATGCATTAGAGCTCTATGACTGTCCCAGACACCCTCGTGCACATTACAGCACTCAGCAAGAACTCATCTGGCAGAATACCGGGTCAACACTAGTTCTGGCATAATTTGGCTTAAAGGGATACACCCCAAAATGAAAATTTTGTCATTAATCACTTACCCCCATGTTGTTACAAACCTGTAAAAGCTCAGTTTGTGTTCGGAACACAATTGAAGTTATTTTTGTTTTCTTCGCTTACAAAAAGTGTTGCTTTTGGTAGATGGAGTATTCTGATGACGACTTTCATAGCTTTTATGGACCTTGACACTGTTATTTTCTTGGCAGTCTGTGGGACAGTCTCAAGCCTCCAGGTTTTTATCTAAAATATCTTGAATTGTGTTCCGAAGACGAAAGGAGCTTTTACATGTTTAGAGCAACATGGGGGTAAGTGATTAATGACAAAATTTTCTTTTTAGGGTGGAGTATCCCTTTAATATGGCAGCATATAGAACACTATAACTGAGTTTACAGCAGATACAAGTTTTTTTTTGGAAGGTTGTCTAACAGTTATTCATAATAAAAGCTGCCCCCACCATGTGTTCTCATGCATCTTTCCCTTATAAGAAAGCTGTTTTCATCAATCATTACCCTAAATTTGTTTAATTGGATGAATGAAACACTTCTTTTCAGTGTATTTTTTTTCTTTGCTGGAAAGTTGCCTCTGTGTATAATGCTGTTGTCTGACAGACTGTACTTTATCTCTTTCACAATATTCCTGTGTACTAATTTGTTAAAACCTTTGTCACTGAATGAAGAATCTAATCAATATCGGCTCCTTTTGATTACATATGTGGTATGTTTATACCAGATGTAGACTATAGGAGAATTTGAGAGAGACTGAGCTGTTAGCATATATCTATTGACTGATTGTGTTTAGCATGTGTGATAGTGTTTAGTTTTGAATGTGGTTTGTTATGGTCTGCTGAGTATTGAGGCTGCAAAGCAACAGACTGACTCCACATGCTCAGCTGACAGCAGGTCATGCTGTGCCTAGCAACATGAAATGGTCATTTGTTTATGCTTTGCCCCATTGAATGTGCCAGGGAGGTTTTGGTCAGACTTGACTGAGTCAGAGTTGAGTGGGTGCACTTTGAACTTATGTAATAGCTTGAATGTTAGTGATTCACCACTGAAGCATTGTCCAATTTACATCTAGATGAGAGTTCAACATGGACCTTCAGTCAACACAAGACAATGTTTTGGCATCTGCACCATATTCATATAAATTCTGCATTTCCAATTTTGGACATTTAGCCTAAATATAAAACCTGCAGTCAATCTGTAAATCTGTATTTTCAAAAGCCATTATTCCAATCTTCAGTGTCGCATGATCCTTTAGAAATCATTCTATATGCTTATTTGGTGCTCAAGGAACATTTCTTAATGTCAATATTGTCCACAAATAGAAAAGCTTGTAACGCTAAACACTCGTCCAAAAATCCAGTAGGCAAATAACATAAGGTGTGTAGCTCCAAAAAATACAGTGATGCAAGGATGAAAGAGATCCGCACTCGTCCAGATTCAGCCCAAAGGACTTATTTCATTTATTGCTCGGTGGTTACAAAATATGTACAAAAAGGTGCAAGAGTGCAGAATGTTTTCGTGTATTAACCCTTCCTCCGTGCCATACCCGAAAATGTTCCTTTTTGGGGTGAATCTGGATGAGTGCAGATCTCTTTCATTTTTGTATCATTAATATCAATATTGAAAATTGTGCTAAATATTTTTTTTTTTGTGGAAATAGTGATTTGTAAATTGTTTTCCCAAACCTTTGAACAGTAGTGTAACTGAAGACCTGTGCCCTTAACTAGGCTACCTGTTTAAGTAATTGTTAAATGTCAGTTTTGTAATAAAGTTTTTGCCAAAAGTAATAGTATTGCATCTGATTATGATTATAAATGTGCATTTGTATCTTGAGTACAACCCCCACCCAAAAGCCACGGTCACACTACACTTTTCATTCCATTTATACGCATGCGAATCCATCAGACCGGAAACACAAGCCCGTGCAAAAAAGCATTTCAGATTTCGCTGCATTCCAAAGTTGGTGAACTCTGGCCTGTGAATTTGCATCATGTGACGCTGTGTGACCAACGGCAGATGAAAGCATGACCTCCTATCTGAATTAAAATAATTTAAATTAAAAACTGCAGCGCTGCAGGAAAGTGGAGTAGTTCGTATGTTTTTACATTTTAGGTGTATTATTATTGTTTGTGTTGAATTTAAGTTTTTAAAAAAGATGCTGCAGAGCATGAGGTCATACCACAACCGTTGCAGTGTCCGAACAAATTTCACATGCTTGAAGTGTAGTGTGACCACGGCTTAAAGGAGGAATTCCCCCTATTTTCAGACTTCAATTTCAGGCCCTATGAGCTGCTGCTGTATGTGACGTCTAAAGAGGAAAGACTAGTAACAGCAGTCCTGATCTCAGCCAGCAGATGACCAAAATAGTGATTACACTCATAACCAACATGATACTGACAAGTCATATTATTTTAGCACAGAGGCTCATTGTCACTCTGCAGACACATTTACAGAGAGAAGCTTAAAGGTACAACTTCCTGTGCCACTGAAGTATGTGTGAATTAACACTGTTCTTTGTTAAGTCACAATGAAACGGAAGTAGAGACAGATTTTCTCTTTGGGGATAAAGATCAGTATTGTGACATATCAGAGTGTAACGGATTAATGCAAAACAGTGTAGAATGGGGACTTGATTCCACATATCAGTTGTTGGTAGGATGTTGAGATGTTAGAGATGTACTCAAACTGTAGGCAGATGAACGTGAGCTTGCATGTGCAGGGTTTAAATGGGTTTAGATTAATTGTCCACAATAAAAGCTCTATAGCATTCATTTAGAAAATAGATGCCATTCATGTTAACTTTAAACAGATGTACTGGATCAGTCAATGGTATGTTTGAATTAAAAACAAAAAAGTTGGCATTTATATTGGGGCTTTGCAATATTTCCACTCATACATATAAATCAGGATGATTGTGTGATGTCAGTGTTTAGGATAACTCACTCTGAGTGTGTGTTGGGTGTGAGTCAGTCACTTCCACAGCAGTAGCAGTAAAAATTGTGTTGAGTGAAGGGTTTCTAGCAACAGAGTCTGCTCTCTGATTGGCTGACACTGGGAGTAAACTGCACACTGATTGTGCCTGATTGGAGGACACAACAGGCTGCTCTGGAGAATTGAAACTGATCTGAACGGCTTATTCTGTGAAACGAAACTCATACTCTCTGTGTGTAATCAGTTTCCCATAGCCAGGCTGCGGACGACACTGAGGCCAAATGTGCTCTTCAAACTGTGAGGCAGCCTGCTGGGATTGAATAACTCCAGTTAGATTAAGTGTTAGGGTTGTAACGGTATGAGATTTTCACGATATGAAAATTTCACGGTTTCATGGTATATATTAAACAATAATTCTTATCAGTAACAATGACTCTTAAGTTATTTGAGTGAACAAATCCTTTATTACAACAAACTTGAAAACCATTTTAATGACAGTATTGAAGTCTCCCTTCTGAATAAATAAATAAATAAATAAATTAATTAAAAAAAATAAAATAAAATAAAGCTGTACACCTAATGTATATCTATATCATACGTTAACATTTTGATTAATTTTTTAAAATGTTATCAAATGGAAAATCCTTTTATTAAAAATATTTTTTTCCTTCAGAATCATGAGAGAACCACAACTTCCATTGGGGAAAAAACTAACAAACAAACTAAATTTATCCAGAATCATGCAGTTCTATCTTGCACACAAACAGCTCTTAAAGAGTCCAGTTTTTATGTAGCCTGTTGATTTTTGTTCATGGTATTCAGCTCAAGTAAATGGTTTACAAAAAAGAGACACGGGATAAAAGTTTGGTCATTATTTAATCACATTGGAATCGAAACTGGGATTCAAAAAGAATCGGAATCGATAAAATTCAAATGATACTCTACCGTAGTTAAAACATGGACAAACATGATATTCCTTGAAAACAATGTTTAAATACATTATTTTATTATAAAGAATATTATTATTGTTGTGTAAACTTTGAAGTACAATGCTAATATATTTCTGTCATAATTTCAAATCGAACTTTTATTTTGACAGGTTGTAGCAGACTTGTGTATTTGACAATGTTTTTTCTCAAATAAAACTAGGAAAAATGTATTTATGTTTTCTCTCAGAGCAGCTCTGCTGATGTTCATGTTTGTAACTTAGGGGTGCTCCGATTGATTGGCTTCCCATCACTAGGGCTGTGTATTGGCAAGAATCTGGCGATACGATACGTATCACGATACATGGGTTGCGATACGATATGTTGTGATACATTGCGATACTGTAAGCAAGACGAAAAATATCAATATATCATATCATTTTAATAAGATATATAGGATAGCTGTCATTAAGAACACACCACCATATGCAAACCTTAGCAATAAATAAATAAAATAAAAATAAATAAATATAGATGAATACAGATGGTTAACATTCTCAGAACCTTTCAACCTTCCACACTTCAGCTTTGTACACCGAAACGGGAACTGGAACAATTCTTTCTTTCTCCATTACTAGCAGCGAACTGTATTAACACTAGCTTTAGTGGCGTGCCCTAATGCTAATATTTCCTGTCACTATTTAAGTTCAGAGATGAAGACGGAATATAAACTCATAACAAAACAAGTGCCATGAGTCTTGTATGATTTTTATTTTTTTTTTAATATGGATATTCCGTTTTTGAGAATCGATGCGCTGTTGTCAAAGCTAAATACGCGTAGAAACAGTACATCCTTGTGGCGCGGCTGACACAGAAGAGCATACGCAGCATACGGTGATATAGAGAGACACAGAGGAGACTGTTGACAAAGGAATTGTTGAATAAAGGTAAATATATTTTTGACAGTTTCTTCATGTGAAACTAAACTTTTATTTTGACGGGTTGCCGTGAGGAACTTGCAGCTGCTGTGTATGTGATATGACGGTAGTTTTGTCAGATTAAACAGTAAAATGATAATGAAGTGACTCATATCATCATAGTGAGATGACAGAGGCTGAAAACACAGCGTACGTCATCTGTGCTTGTGTAAACAAAACAGTTCGTCGCACCATCTGCCATTCATTCATACATAAATTCACCCAATCATTCATTCATTGCGTAAATTATGGCGCCTTTATTACGCGTGATGTCAAATGCTTCTGCAGATTTGTAGTATTACTATAGAATTTTACCTGAGCATTGCAAATCGCGCATATTGCTTTGTTCTTGGTTCTTGTCAACAGTATCTCCACCATGATAAGCACTGAATGAGTGACAGGCTTTCTGTTGTAACATTGCGCAAGGTAAATAAGAGGGTGACATCTTGTGGAGGAGACTGATGAAAAGACTCACATTAATCAGATTATGATTATCTTTTAAATGTTTGCTGAAATAAATAGCGGAAAAGATCAATTTGCGGCTTTTGAGAATCAATATCGAATCGACATAATTTTAAAAAAAACGATTAATTGAAAAATTTATTTTTTTTTGCCCAGCCCTAATAAATATATATATATTTTTGAAAATGTCTAAAAAATGCTCCCCTCCACCCCTCAAATAATTAAAAAAAGAACCCTCTCACAAGAATCACCTATAAGAGGGAAATTTCCCCCATTTTCAAAAATGAAATTCAGGCCCTGAATAAATGTCTAAATTTCCTTATTGGAGTATTACTATAAAGAATTCTACATGATAAAAATAAGGCTTTAAAAATATTGGTATCGGTGATCGTATCGGCAGATGCTGCTTTCTGCGATCGGTTATCAAAATCCTGATCCGGAGCACCCCTATTAGACACTGAAAACACCATTTATGTATGTACGTGTACTTCAGTATGTAGTAAATAAAACAGCACCACTCAGGGACATGCAGAAACAAACAGATAATTTATATAGCAGTCACTTTGCGCATAAATATTCACAGACACATATCATATCTAGTTTTGATTTATCCATCCATCAGATTGTGCGTTTTACGTGACATCCTCATTATACTGTAAATTCCATGTTGACGACTGCACCGGGATTCCCAGTGCTTCACGGAAATCAGACGGCCTTAACTTTTAACTTGTTGTAAATGCGACACCTTTATCTGCACGGAGGGATGGTGTCCGCGAATATGTGCTAACATGTTGGATGTATTGCCTGCTTTTGCAGCTACTTTGCTTCCGCATTTTTTACAAATTGCATCTGTTCTCAATGACAACCCCGAGTTAATTTTTATATATATATATCCGAAGTATTCCCATACTGCAGATTTACCTTTTTTTCGGTGGGGATGGAGATTAGATATAATCTCTGTTGTTTTCTCTGCATAATCAAATTATAACAATACAATAAAATTCAAAGTTAAAAACCTGAGCGGAAATAAGTTGCATATGTGCAGGTGAGAGTATTTTTTAAAACCGTAGATATGCAAATGATTACAGTATGATAACCGTGCACGTTCAAACCGTGATAAACGTCATACCGGTATATCGTTAGGTATAAAGTGCTTTCAATTTTTTTTTTTTTTTTTTTTTTATTTCCTTTTCATCTTAGATTTGATTAGTCAAGTATGTCTGCTTCTGCTCTCTCTTGTCCATTTGCATTTTTTGTGAGAGTGTTGCTAAAGCAGATATGGAACTATCAAGAGGTCATTTAGGCCCTGTGTTTCCACTTTTGCTCTCTTTCAGTTTCGTTTCTTGGACTAATCTTACACACACAAATCACACACTCAACAAACACAAAACACCATATGCAAACATACAGATGCACTTTGAATAAACCTGATATTTACATAAGCACAAAAATACATCTCTATCTATGAGGTGCACACACACACAACTGCTCATTAGTTGTATTTTATATTTTTGATTAACGATTATATGAAAGTGTGTGTGTTTGTGTTAATATGTCTGATCTTTGAATAAGTCAGGAGTCAGGACCCAATAAAGGATGGCTAATTTCCAGCTCATTAAGGAAATTTGTAAAAGAAGAGAGTTAATTAATGACCACAAGTTTTGTAAAATGGCAATTTTTCTAGCAAATATATTAAAAGTATATATGTGGGCCAGTAAAAAACATTTTTTTTTATACTCAGCATGCCAATACTTTCATAGGACATTGACAGTATTGGCAGAGCTGCTCTATAAATATGTTAGAACACACAGACCCAATGGCCTGTGTCTGTGGAATCATGAGCATGCATCTGCAGTAGGTGTATTCATGTTGCAGTGGTGGTTAGCTATGATGAATGCTGTCAGACTGCCTCTACAGAGCATCATGCCCACGGCTGAAAATTTTTCCATGCTGTTTAGTTTTACCAGCACGGACCGACAAATGTGCTTAGACATTGATCTGATCCCCAGAAGAGACTTGTGCATTTGTGTGTCTGTGTTGGTATTTATGCTTAATTTGCATGACTTGTTTGTTGAACCCTGAGTGACTGGCGGTACTAAGACCTTCCTTTAGATAGAAAATATGAGTTTCCATTCAGAGTTTCCACTTAGATAAGCAAAGGCCAGTTTAGTGGACCTTTACCTTCATGTAACCAGTTCTTTCTCACTGTGATATAAGGTGAATTTTGAATAATTCTGAGCATTTTTAAGAAGTGAGTCTCATTTTTAAAGGGATACTCCACCCCAAAATGAAAATTTTGTCATTAATCACTTAGCCCCATGTCATTCCAAACCTGTAAAAGCTTTGTTCGTCTTCTGAACACAATTTAAGGTATTTTGGATGAAAACCGGGAGGCGTGTGACTGTCCCATAGACTGCCAAGTAAGTTACACTTACCCCTGATGGCAGACGGACTATTCTGACGATGTCTTTCATACTTTTCTGGATCACTTGACAGTGTAACTTACTTGGCAGTCTGTGGGGCAGTCACAGGCCTCCCGGTTTTCATCCAAAATATCAGAAATTGTGTTTCGAAGATGAACAAAGCTTTTACGGGTTTGGAACAACATGGGGCTAAGTGATTAATGACAAAATTTTCAATTTGGGGTGGAGTATCCTCTTAAGTAATAAGATGTCTAGAATTCCCAGAGTGCAAATTGTTCTTCAGGGTGTGATTGTTTCTCACCTGTCCAAAATTTCTAAAATGCCTCTGCAGATGATGTAGGAAAGCGTTTTATTTCTCACACTCTTACTTTTGACTTTCAGGTTAGTTTAAGTTCAAATGAGAACTTTAGTTATCAGGTATCTGAACTAGGGATGTCAAAATTTCTATTATTTCCATGATCGATCCTCGTTTAAATTAACGATCAATTAATCGATTAATCGTTAACCATAATGCTGCAAAATGCGTCTATTGCATCCACGCAGTCACCGGCATGACAGGATGTGCAAAAGCCACACACACACACACACACACACAATGCTCACTTGAATTAAAGGGGTTTTAGTCTGAAAATGCTAGTAGCAGAAACTGTAAAATGAATAGATGTGATTATGATCATTTGATAAAATGAAGAGAGCGCGCCATACGTTTGAGGTCATTTTAGTTTGTTGACTGTTTCCCTGCACGGAGACCGCTGAACGCACCTCTTTAAATGGTTTTGTGGTGCTCGTTGTTGTATTTTAAAACACAATTGCAATGTTTTCAACTGACATTATGGTATTTAAAATGAAATTATCCCAAACGTAACTGTGTGACTGAGCTGCACATTAAGTGAACTGCTTACATCGGCGCTGCTGCACCAAAACACTGCTGCTCACATTAATTTGATCCTGCTGGACTCTGTCCTAGAAAATGTCAGATTTTTAATTTTTGCGTTCCGTTAGCCCTATTTGTTTTTAAAAATCCGGCATACAGTGCATCAGATTGTGACAGTGCATGCGTGCAGACGAGGGCGAGAGAGCGCGGCTTTGGCTAGATTTATTTGGAGGTTATTGCTCATGTCTCATTCGGCACAAATCCAAATGTTTCCATATTCGCAATGTATTTGAATGTTAAACTATTATTTATAATGTAAACTAGGCTTGTACTTAACACGCATTCGCATAGGCTATAGACGGAAAAGATGATCCTCTTATGAGCAAAAACGTCCTTGGCATAACAGCAGAGTGAGCCGGTATACTACGGTCTATTTAAACTGACCAGTGTAACCTTTTATATGTTTAGTTGACTATTTTATTTTGATAATAAACAGACTGCGATGTAAGTTTGAATCGCTAGAATATAAGTGTGCAGTAGGCTCCGGCGCGATCGAAACAGCTGAGACATAAAAAAAAAAAAAAAAAAAAACATTTTCCACAAAAGTGTTTCCTTTCATTTGTGAGCACACACAATAAAAAAACAGGTTTGCACTCTTGAAAAATAAAAGCAAACAAATAGAATGCGTTGTCATCCTTTTTCTTTTCTTTCTGTGAACTTATGGAGCGCCGCCCACACTTCTGTTTTAAATCCGTTAGCCTATCTTAATTATTTAAGTCAGATATATTTCGCATATTTAAAAAAAAAAAAATAATTATGAAAACAAATTGTTATTTTTATGTTGGGCCTATTACTTAGGCTACATAGGCTATACATTTTCCTTAAAGCATCCCATTTTGTCCCAGGGCTTGAGAACCTGTGCCCTATACTGTAGGTCCATGCAGAAACTTGTGAACGATGCTCGGCGTCACCGTTTAGTGACATCACTGAATGTTCCGGGAAAACGTATTGTGTCGGTCACAGTGCCTATTAATCGCTGTTTTGAATCCAGCAATTATTTATTTACAAATTATAAGCTCTGATTATGACAAGTGTGGTATAAAAGCTTTGTTTATTAGAGGAATAATAGGATAATGTTAGATCGCGAGCGTGCCTCTGGATGCCGTTCGAGCCCATAGTCTTTATTTACGCGGCTTTGTTCTGGTTTGCCGGGTGTTTAAGAATTTCCACAAATTCAATAACATATAGGCATTGTTTCTTTTCCTAAATCTTCACAGTCTAACCCTCTAATTTCGCAGGTTTATTTTATTATCTTTCACTTTTAATAACTGTTTTCGCATCTACATGGGAAGGGAAATTAAAGATTTCATGAATTAAGGATTCGTTCGATTTATTAATTTGTTCCCTTATTTCACTTAAAATCATGGGTTATTTAGGGAACAAAATTAATGAAACGTGGACAGTTGCCACAAATTAATAAGTCACAGAAACGAATTAACAAGTTGTAGGAATGAATAGACTACCTGTCCTGTGTCCCGCAGCCCTGCAAAGCGCACTATATGAAACTGATTAAATGACTTAGTTACTACATTTCTATTGCTTTTTATGTTGAAGAACTTTTGTTGTTTCTATTTTAATGTACTTTAAAGTTTAAATCACATTAAAAGCTTAATTTGTACATTGTAAATGAATGATGATGCTTTTATATACAGTCACTCACAGCCGCTCGCACGTGTTTTGCGCATGAGCCGCTCGCAGCCCAACATTAAATCGGTTAACCGACCATCGACAGCCTTAATCGATTGCATCTCTTATCGACAATTAATCGATCATCGATTAATCGTTGACATCCCTAATCTGAACACCTTGTTCTGCACAAGTTAAAGATGTGACAAAGGAAATAAATGCAGCCCGCCAACATTCACTTGCTGTCAAATGTGGAGAAGGGATTTTATGTTAGGCCGCTCTAGCAGTTTGCAAATATAGAAATAACCAAAGAAGAATGTTCATTTTAGTGGTAGGTGTAATTGCAGTGTCCAGACAGATTTTGTGTTCAACCTCAGGACGAAAGAGCAAGCCAATCCACTCTGCAATCTTAACTGTCTTGTTGGGTTAACTCCTACATAGACACTATACTTTGGTTAAAATATAGTACTAAAATCTACAAAATCACCTTTTTTAGCATACTAAGTCAGTAGTAAAATCTGACAATAGTGGTATCATAAATTTTGCTGCTTTAAATTGAATCAGTATGAAAGTGTATTTTGTTCAGACTGGTTCAGCTAATGTGCATGTACCTTTTAGACTAAAAAAGATTAGTTGAGATAGGAAGTTGAGATTAACTGAAATTCATAACATTGAGATTTTCATTTTTCCAAAACAGGGATTTAAATGGTCACCGTGGTCCATTTTTCAACCTTGTTTTGGGAATCTTGAACTGTTTATTTTTGTGTGGATTTAAACATGATGCCGAGTTCACATATGCCCAATAGAACCAATTTAAAGGGGTCATATGATGTCATATGGGGTCATCACAATGAGAAAAAACCAAAGAATATATTATTATGATGTGCAGCAAAAGATAATTGAGCTTCATAAATTAGTGAAGTGGCTTTAAGAAAATAGCTAGAGCAGTGAAAATTCCCATTTCCACCATCAGGGCAATAATTAAGAAGTTCCAATCAAAAGAATGTTATAAATCTGCGTGGAAGAGGACGTGTCTCTATATCATCCTAATGCACAGTGAGAGTTTGAGTAGCTAAAGACTCTCCAAGGATCACAGCTGGAAAATTGCAGAAAAAAGTTGAGTCTCGGGGTCAGAAAACCTTAAAAAAAATGTCAAACAGCACCTACATCACCACGTTGTTTGGGAGGGTTTCAAGAAAAATTCTCCTAGCTCATCCAAAAAAAAAAAAAAAAAAAAAAAAAAAAACGACTGGAACTTCAAATGGGACTGGCTTCTATGGTCAGATGAAACTAAAAAATGAACTTTTTAGCAACAAACACTCAAGATGGGTTTGGTGAACACAGGATAATAAAAAGTACCCCATGTGTACAATGAAATATACTGCTGTGTTTTTGATGTTGTGGCTATATTTCTGCTGGAGGTCCTGGTCATCTTGTTTAGACACATGGCATCATGGATTCTATCAAATACCAACAGATAAAAAAATCAGTAAGTGACTGACTCTGTATAATGGGCCATGTTTGGATCTTCCAACCGTACAATAATCCAAACACAAACCTCAAAAACAACACAGAAATGGGTCACTGAGCACAAAACCAAGCTTCTGCTATGACCATTCCAGTCCTCTGACCTGAACCCTCTAGAAAATGAGTGTGGTAAACTGAAGAGAAGCACCACCAACATGGAGCTGGGAATCTGAAGGCTCTGGAGTGATTCTGGATGAATATGAATGGTCTCTGATCTCTTGTCAGGTGTTCTCTAACCTCATCAGGCATTATAGGAGAACATTTAGAGCTGTTAAACTGGAGAATGGAGGTTTCAAAAAGTATTGAATAAAAAGGTGCCTTTAATTGTGGCCAGTGTGTATTAGAGAAAAACAGTTTTCATAATGATATTTCACCCCATTTTAAATTCTTATTATTCAATGAAAGTTAGATTTTTGTGATTAAAAAAAAAAAAAAAAGATCAAAAGGATTAATAATGCAGATTAATTTTCATAGCCTCCTTTGATCATATTACCAAGGGTGCCGATATTTTTGGCCATGACTATATTTAAATTTGGTCATTTAGCAGACTCTTTTATCCAAAGCAACTTACAAATGAAGACAATAGAAGCAACAAAAGAGCAATAATATGTAAGTGTGTATTATTATAGTGTTATATTTTAGTTTCACAAAGAAACGTGCAGCATTTTGTCCAAGCAATAATAAAAGGACACGTTTCATTTAATTTGTCTTAAATTCTCATTTTGTTTAAAAAACAATTGTGAATCGAATCGTGAAATCAAAATTGTGAATCGATTTGAATCGTGAGTTGAGTGAATCGTTACATCCCTATTGCATAGCATGTTAGTGAACTATGGCTCTGTGTATTAAATGCTGCTTCATCTGAAAGCAGGTGATGGTGATTTACTACCAATCACAGAACTGGCTTTACTGACGAGATGTGCATGACAATCGCATGCCATTAATTGCACAGCCCTGGCTACTATGTATGAATTGATTTAATTTTTTTCTAATTTACATTTATGTATTTTGCCATACTTTTATCCAAAGCAACTTACATTGCATTTATTGTGTATGTTATATCAGTTCTTGCAATCCATAGAAATCAAACTCATTACCTTGCCATTGTTAGCGCCATGTTTGAGCTACAGAAGTCTTGGAGTCATTACCTAAGTCATGGGCAGACTTAGCACATGTACAGAATGATGGAACCACCTGCAGCAGCAGCTATGTGTGCATGAGTAAGGATGACGGCCAGTTTGGCATGCATGTGCGGATTCAACCCTGGTCATGGGATTGGCACCTGGCACCAGAATACTAGTGTTAGTAAGAGCTGGAAGAGCATGGGAGGTGATAGCAGGTACCTTGGCACAGTCATCTACTGAACATACTGAACTTCCATGACACCAAGAGATTATTTCAGTGAATTAATTCTTCTTTTCTAAGCAGCTTGCATGTATAGTATATCTGCAGGGTTTGCCCATGCAGTGTTAAATACTGCTACCATTGCTTGAATTTAGTGTTCAGGTAACATGTTGGAATAAACTTGATCTGCTGGGTCAGGTTGGGTTGGGTTGAGTTAAATGGTGTGCTGCTTTCTAGGGTCAAATTATTAGAGATGTGTAATAATGAGTTGTCACCACACTTTCCCTTTCCTGACTCAGAAGCCTCACTAGCTCTCCCAGCTGTAGTAACCTGCCTTTAAATGGTTACTTACCTGTAACTAGGGTGTGAATTGTTTCTTTGTTCTTCTCTCTTACCCTGAGTCATGTTAACCAATGTTCTCAGTGCTTAAATGACAGCAATATCATTCAAAAGTTTGGTGTCAGTAAGATTTTTTTTTAAAAACTAATTTATACTTTTATTCAGAAGGGGAGCATTGAATAAATCAAAATGGTACTCCCTTTCTCGCTTAAAGATATGTGGTACTATGCACCAAAATCACTTTGATGTAGTATTTGTGTTAAACATTAAAGAGCTTTATTGCCAATAATGCAGTCACTCTTTGATTATGTATTTGATTATACTTAATTTCTCTCTTTCTCTATCCAGCCTGCATGAGGAGATAAAGGACTTTTATGAGTATATTTCTCCTCGTCCAGAGGAGGAGCACATGAGGCTAGAGGTGGTGGCCAGGATCCACAGAGTCATCAAGGACTTGTGGCCCCAATGCCGAGGTTAGTGTTACTCACACACACACACACAGTTTCAGCTAATATGATTGTCTACTTGGGGTTTATATCATTTTGTATTCATGAATATTTGGATGGTGGGGAACAATCAATAAGGTACCTGCCAAAGAAGCATAAATACAAACACTTTTTCAGAACTTCCACTTGACCTTTTAAATATCAAAGACAATATGAGAATTTGTTCTCGCAGTAGTTCACTTGTCATGGACATGCAGTGGTTTAAATATAGAGCCTTGAGGAACCCCATTTCTAAGTTGTCACTGGAACCCATTATAAATACAACAAATACTCTTCTCAATTCACCCGTACATCTAAAAGGATATGTTTATTGATTTAACAATGAATTTGCTTTATATTGTTGTGGTTTTTTTTACAGTTTGCATTGCTCAGTCTAGCTATTTTGTAATGGCTAATCATCTAATTACTTAATTAGATAATTATGTCAGATCTATAAGACAACTGGAGCTTATGGATGTTTTCCGGCAGCGAAAGAAATATTTCTAATTGGGGTTCAATGTAAAATAATAAAGACACATGATGTGGCAATTTCAGCTGCACAGAATCTGATAAGAAAATGGCACAGCAAACTCAACAGTGACCCTTCAGTGTGTTCCAGAGGTGACGGGACCTTCTGTTGCTAAAATGTACTTTTAAATGCATGGATAATGAGCTGAAAAATAAATCTAAATAGTGTCAACAGCCTGATTTGACCTTTGTGGTTGAGGGGAAAAAAGGTCTGGTTTTTATTCTTGTTGAAACGTTCTTGATATTTAGCTCAGAGTGCAGAGTAATGTTTCAAAGAAACCTAATTGGTGTAATAACAGCGGATCACTTGTTTCTTGACATCTGTATGAGTGCATATTGGTAGAATAGTAGCCAAGGCACTGTAGCTAGAACATGCGTTTGTATCAGAGTTGTTCTTCAGAGGCATGATGTTTATATTGGCTCCCCACAATGCTGTGTGTGTCTTCCTGCATTACACATTGAGGAAACCAAATTAGTATCCCCTTCACAATGCCAGTGTCTGGTTGCTTTCTGTAATTTGGGAATGCATATTTATTGTCAGTCATTCTAGCTCCTAAAATGATCATTTCTACTGTATGCTGAAAGCATCACACATGCAAACAGCTGCTAATGGTTACTACTAAAGATGATTTATTTTCAACAACTTTCTCAACGTTACCTAAAGAATGTGAATAGTCTGTGTCAGTGTAAGCACAGTGTAAACTTAACCTGCTGTTTTTTTAGAACCACATACAGGACACCAAGTCAATGAATAAATCAATAATACCACTTATACTAATATTATTGAATTAATAATTAACACAAATCTAAAATTAATATTTATTTTTATTTATATTTATTTTGCACACTAGATGTTATGTGTTATGTTATGTTATTTTATGTGTTAACTGACAGCATACACAGATTACTATACTTTAATTTACAGCTCTATCTCCAGAAATGTTCATGTGTCTGAGGTCACATCTTTCTCACCAGTTTCAATCGAAGTGTGTTTTTGCAAGTAATTGCACTCGTGTACTCAAACATCAGAGTGTCTCGTGGGAATACCGATGTCTGATTTGCAAGTTATAGATATTTCCTGTTTTAAATATGAATACAGGATGGGTGTTGGGACTAATATTTTCATAGGTAGATTCTTGTAAGGGCAGATTTAACATGTTTTCCTATTTTCTGTTTCAGGTTCAAGTGTTTGGCAGCTTTAGCACAGGCTTGTATTTACCTACAAGGTAATATGATTTTTTTTTTTTTTTTTTTTTTTTTTTTTTTGCTCTTGCTGTATTTTTTCCACTCAGCACAAAATTCATATGTTCTAAAATGGTCTTTTTATAATTTTTGTAATTGTGTAATGCAAGTATTATGACGTGTAGATGTGTTTGTGTGTATGTGTACTTTTTGTGTGCTTGCAAAGAGGGGATTAATATTTGTAATTTTAGCTCTGCTTATCCTGTGATCCTGAGTGTGTGCAATTATTATATATTTTTTTTTTTTCCACTCCAGTCTCACGACACTCACACCAGTCATACTGTTTTTATACACCACCTGGATTACTGAACTGTGGCTTTGTAGAATAAATCTGTCTGTGTCAATACAGAAGTATGCTAGTTGTTGAAACAGTTTAGTTTAATACTCACTTGTAGCGTCCATAAATTAATGTGTAACACTCTGGTGCCCTTTCATAAGTTTATTTTTAGTTTATTAAAAGTCATCAAACACATCATTCAGTGTATTGCTCATTCATTAAGATGAGAATCATTCTTGTTCGCTTATATTTAACACTTTGTCTTCTCCCTCTTTATTTCAGTGATATAGACTTGGTGGTTTTTGGTCACTGGGAGACTTTACCTCTCTGGACTCTGGAAGAGGCGCTGCGCAAGAGAAAAATTGCAGATGAGAACTCTGTCAAAGTCCTGGACAAAGCAACGGTACGAGCACCTCTGTGTCATACACATGCGCTGGCTGTTTTTGATGTCAGACATCCCTGCTTGTGCTTTAACACACTGTGTGTTTGTAGGTTCCCATCATTAAACTGACAGACTTGCACACAGAAGTAAAAGTGGACATCAGCTTTAATGTACAGAATGGTGTTAAAGCTGCAAAGCTCATCAAGGACTTCAAACAGGTGAGTGTGGAGTTTTTTTTTAAAGTCCTCTATCACATAAAGAGATAAATAAATTTTAGAAACTTCAAAATGTTAAAAGTCTCTCAAGCACCCAATTTTTCATGTTCTTTTTCCCTTTTTTTCTCTTTCCTTTCTTTTTGATGATATGTTATCAAGAGTAAACAAATCAGCATTGTGATTTGTAGTTGACATGCAAAATTTAAATTCATGTTATCAAGAGTAAACTCTCCTGTTGCTGTGCATGAGTTTGTGTAAGAATGTATTCCAGGAATGTAGCTTTAATCTTGAAGAATGATTTGTAGTTGACATGCATCATTTAAATGCAAGGTGGTTTTTAGTCTTGTAGTTGCAGTCTTGACTTTATGCAGATTTATTTATGCAGACTTGTGTGTATTTGTGTGTGTGTTTCAGCAATTTCCTGTATTACCGTACCTGGTGCTGGTTTTGAAGCAGTTTTTACTGCAGAGAGAGCTGAATGAGGTTTTTACGGGAGGAATCGGATCATACAGTCTGTTCCTCATGGTTGTCAGCTTCTTACAGGTAACACACTTCTACATATTCCGTCAAATCCACACACTGTCTCACAGTACCCTAAAATAAATCCTACTGAAAACATGCATACTGCACTGCACTGACACATGTAAAAAAATATACATATTTAAAAAACTATTTCTATCTAAAAAACATAGCTTAGTCTACTAATCATAATACAGAATTACTGTATATAACAGCTGAATAACATTCAAAACTATAATAATAATAAATGGTTTTTGAGCACCAAATCAGCATATTTGAATGATTTCTGTTGGTCATGTGACACTGAAGACTGGAGTAATGACTGCTGAAAATTCAGCTTTTTCATTACAGAAATAAGGGACTTTTTAAAGTATAAAAAAATAGAAAACCGCTATTTGTGTAATAATATCAACAATACTACTTTTACTATATGCATTATATATAACCTAGCCTAGCTTAACATAAAAAGACAAAACAATTAAATTACAATACAGTTATAATTGCTGTTTTATTTCCCAGCTGCACTACAGAGAGGACGCGTGTAGTTCAAACCCAAACCTCGGTGTACTGTTGATCGAGTTTTTTGAGCTTTACGGACGGCATTTTAATTACCTGAAGACGGGGATCAGGATAAAAGACGGTGGCTCGTACTTGGCCAAGGATGAAGTGCAGAAAGGCATGCTGGATGGGTACAGACCCTCTATGCTTTACATTGAGGATCCTTTGCAGCCAGGTACAAACACAAACCCTAATGCACACACCGACACATTTTAAACAGATCAACTGACACAAACATGCCACCAAAGATGGTATGGAAGATGTTTTTATCATTGTTTTTGTTTGTGTCTTAGGAAACGATGTAGGGCGAAGTTCATATGGGGCGATGCAGGTGAAAGAGGCTTTTGATTACGCTTACGTTGTCTTAAGTCATGCTGTGTCCCCAATTGCCAAGCACTACCCCAACAACAAGTCAGAGAGGTGAGACAAAGAGAACTCTAATAGAGATGTGTGTTCAATTTTCTAAGTTGTAATTTCATGAGTAGAAAACCCCTGCAAACTGACAGACAAACATTGAGAGAAGTCAAAGGTGAAAAAAATAATACTGTGATCAAAATCAAGATCTACTCAGAATGGGATTCGTGATTGGTCTTATCTTTTCCCCACAGTATTCTCGGTCGAATAATCCGTGTCACACAGGAAGTAGCAGAGTACCGTGACTGGATCAGTGTGGAGTGGGGCCAGCGGAGCAACAATGAGCCGGTCCTCAATTGTAATGGTAAGACATTATACCTGAGCTCATTTTGATACGTCTTTAATCCTAGAAAGCTGAATATACCCTTTTTATTTCTCCATAGCAAATGATCTCACACGGTTAGTTGAGTCTGAGGAGCTTGATGAGTGTAATAATAACTTTCCAGAAGATAGTGCGGTACTTCCTGCTGTTCCCCGGAGCAAAGCCTCATCAAACTCTTCCTCTCCTTCCCCCTCTACCCCTTCATCGCCATCATCATCACCACCATCATCAGCATCCACCACAACAAATGATGCAATAATTAAATTTAATATATATATATATATATATATAAATTATCATTATTATTATTTTTTTTTTTTGTAAAATAAGCATTTTTATCAGACTAAGAAACTAAACAACGACGTGCTGCTCAACATGCGAAACAATTCTGCTATGGCTTTTAAAGGTAATATGTTCTGCAAAATTGAGCAAAAAACATAATATTGTGTTTAAAATATAACAATATTATCTTCTTTTTTACTGAACTGTGTTAAATCACATTCAAACTTGTGATATTCAGGACAGAAACAGCACTCATCGGATATTGCTCTCACTGTTAGTGTGATTTCGCTAATCATATAATATTAATATGAGACAAAAACTCATACAGGGGAATTTTTTTACCACAATATCTTACATTTTATAGCTTAAATACATTTATGGAGTTGTTGCCCTGCATCATATTTGTCAACTGTATGAAATGTAAGATGACATATATGTTTGGGGGCTGGCCAGTGCGTTAACTGCGTTAAAATATTTTAATCGCTTTATTTTGACATAACTAATTAATTAACACGTTAAACTGATAAAGGGGTCTTGAGCACCTGCCCTTTTTCTTCCTTGAGAGAGAGTGCCCTTTTTTCTGGGGAGTTTTTTTTTTTTTTTTTTTTTTAAATAAATGAATATATGTATGTGTGTGCACGTGTTTCTGTTTGCGCACAGCTTTCCCTGTCAAACAAATAAAAAATCTAAATATCAGGTCGGGTCAGGAAATTTTGAGACTGTTGAGTTCTGATGCCTTTCTCCCTCCGCGTCTCCACATGACACGCAGCACAGCAGTGTAGCACACATTGATCAGCAGCACATCAGTCACAGACAGGCAGAGAGCCGCAGAAGTGAAGCCCTCCCTCCCTTTCCAGTTGTGTTTTTCTTGGTGTGGAGGTGGTGTGGAACAAAGGACTAAGCTACCTGTGCCTCGAATTTACAGCTAATTATCCAAAAGACAAAAGGCAAATATAGTTAATTTGTCTTGCTATCATCCATGACTCATGAGCTGCAATGTAGTAAGTTAGCTAAAATTAAGCTAAGGCAATATATCATGGGCATACAGGCTAACTTAATGGAGCAACAACAGCTGAATACAGTAAAATTAATAACGTCATCAGAATCACTACATTGATATGCAAATCAGGTGTTAAGTGATTAAAGTTCACTAATTTGCATACATTTGACACAAGGCATTGCAGATGAATAGGATAAACAAAATAACTAAAGCATATCACCACATAACTTCCCCAGATATTAGTTAATGACTTACATCAAGAGTTTTTTTCCCTTGAAATGTTATGTTTAAATATGCAGATAGCTTGTTTTGGTTAATGTAGAAGAAAATCTACAGAAGCAAACAGACGAGGGTAGTAGGCTTAAAACAAACACCTTAATGTGTATTTTGGAAATTTCCTTTCCATTAGAACAAAAGACGACATGGAAGCAAAATAGACCAAAATCTCAAAACTGAACAGTACATGAAGTGTCCTGCCTTAAACAATAATAATTCATAATTTCATAATTTTGATCTCAGGCTCCTTATTTAATAACTATCCATTCTATGTTGTATGTTGATGGATCTTAACAGATCCCTCAAATGTGAAACAAAGTTCTTGTCACCATCTGTTTGTGTGTATGTGCATGGAACAATAAGTGTAATTATAACAATAATAATAATAATAATATATAAATTAAAACAATTTATTTTCTGTGCAACATTAACAAATTATTAGTGAAAATACGTCCCTCTTCTTTGTGCAGTCGTTTATTCTAAACATAAACTTGGGACTAGTAGCATAGAAAACATGCACATCGTGGCTTAGTTTCCTTTGTTGTTGCCTGTTTTTGTTTGATGCTGTTTTAATATAAAACTGAATACATTTTATATACACTATTGGTAAAATATTATTTGCATTTCAAAAATTAAAACAAAAACTATTTATTTTTTTTTGGACTGGCTTTCTGCAGGACTCTGATGGAACACCCTGTAAGACTTCAAAAGCTTTGGGCCGGGGCTCTAACTCCTACAGTGAGAACACAGAAAGGAATCTGTCCAATCACAGGTCACAAAATCATTCAGCAACAATGCCCACCCCCACTAATAAGGGCAACAAGGTAAGAACCTGATGGAAGTGACTATGATTCCATTTCTGATGGAGACATATTGGTTCAAATATCTCAGTAATACATAACACTTTACTGTAACATTCAATTTGTTAGCATTAGTTCACAAATTGATTTGGTATTAGTTCAGGGTATCATGAATTAATCTGTGGTAATACAGAATTTATTATTCCTCTGCTTTAGCCTAATTCAGCTTTCTGATAAACCTGACATTGTGTACCATGACTGTGTACATTAACATGTGTATTATGAATGAACACTGTCAACAAATTATCAATGAACAACAGTATATTTATTAAATAACCAAAATGAATAAATGCATTAAAAAGTTTTTAGTTTATGATATCTAATGCATTAATGGTAACATATTAGATTAGGGAACAAATTATCTATTAACTAAGCTTTCACTCAATAAACTCTTAAATTTCCTGCTTGTTAATTGTAAGTAAGGTATTGGGGTTGGGTTAAGGAATCTGGAATATGGTCATGTAGAATAAGGCATTAATATGTGTCTAATAAGTGCTAATAAACAAACAATATGCTAGTAATATGCATCCTAATAAGCTACTATTTAAAAGTGAGAACTGATCCTTAAAATAGTGTTATCGCATTAACTGATTTTAGCAAACAACGTAACGTGTTTTATATAAAACATCTTTGTTTTTTTGTTTTTTTTATTTAGAGCCGACAGCTTGCTAACAAAAGTGCTCAAGGGCCACACAACAACCCCAAAAAGATCCAGCAAAACGGCAAGTCCCAAAAACTCACCATGAAGAAGAGGAAACCTCAGCGTGAGATAGCGCATGAGGACTTCTGTAGATAGGGGGAGCTGTTCTTGCAGACTCACACCTGCTCTTAATGTCTCTGACCACAGAAGGGTGCTGCTGGTATCATTTATCTCTCCTGTCCCACTGTTTAAGGGATGCGTGTGACTTTGTAGCTGGAAAAGGAAAACAAAAAAAAAAGAATAGTTAAAGTGGGGCGTAGGTAACGGGATTGAAATCATGTGGGAGAGTTTAGGCCTGATCTCCATTGGCTTCTGCACAGCTTCTGCTCACTGCCCATAGTAGAGCTGCACTGCCGTACTGGAGATGTGGAGGACCAGAGAATGTAGGAGAGAGAATTCAACTTGAGCAATACCTGAAGCCCTGGACTTTTGCCTCACTGAGGACAACTAAAAAAAAAAAAAAAAAAAGGACTTGAATTACAAAAAAAGGTTATATTGAAAGTGTAAAGATTTTTAAATGTCTAAAAAAATTGAAAATGTAATTAGTACAAGAGAAATTATGCATGTTTTTTTTTTCTTTTTTGAAAGAGTGGTTCTTTTTTTGTCTTGTACGCAGATTATACAAATATTTGTACAAGAAAAAAAAAATGAAACAAAAAAAATATATATATATATTATCCAACATGGAAATGGTTTCATAATACTTTTATAGTATTGTTCAATTTTTGCCATGCTGTAGATGTACACACATTAACCAGAAAACAGCGATTCACAGCTATGTACGGGTTTGGGTTCAATTGCCAACACGTATCATCAGCCTCTTCTGCTGTTCATGTAACGATGTGGTTAGGCAGTGTGAGAGAGGTGTTAGTAGTTGACTGCACATCTGAAAACACACAGTGTTTTCGAAACAAACTTGCCGAAAACAAACTCAGTGCACACTGTATGAATGTGTGTGTGTGTTGAGTGTATGTGTGAACAGTCTGTCAGCAAGAGGAGTAAAGTGTAGATCTGGAAATTTGAATAACACTACAGCTGTGGTTTTCAGTCTGCTTCTCGGAATGATCTGCCCATCACAAAATAAGTTGTATTTGTTAATGTATTTATTTTTATCAAAGACAGTGGATTTATATATGCTGACCGCAGAGGCCAGACATGTTCTGTCTTATGGCTGAGTGGCAAAACATGATAGGTGCTTGTCATGTAGTGTGCTATATATATATATATATATATATATATATATATATATATATATATATAATTTATTTTTTTTTTTTTTCTGAATGTCAAATACCATTTTTCCGATAACAATTGAGTGACCAAGTTTATTTCTGAAAGTACTTTTTAAAAGAGATATAAGAAAAAAGTGGTTTAAACATTTTAATTTGTGGCTGGTCTACTTAAAAGGAGATGAGGTGAATTATTTTGTGTGATTTTTTTTATTTTTTGTTTATTTTCTTTAAAAAAAAATTCTTCATTCCACTGGATCTTGATGTATTGTAAGAATGCCCATTCTCTCTAAATTAATATTATTGCAATTCTTCGGATAAACAGTAGGTGGTGGTGTAACATAAGGTTATTTCATACACTGTAATTCCCCTGTGACTTTTTGTTTTAAGATTTGCCTAATAGTTTTCACGGATCTCTGTAAGTTTAAGAGATGATGGCTTTTGATGAGTATTGAAGCCAGTAGTATGTCTTAAAACCAGATGTATGCCACTGAAATAGAGCTGAGAGAAATGCAGAGATAGAACAATAGGAGGATCATTAGTGCCACAGCCAGTGCTCCAGACAGGTTTACTTAACATGTATCCCATGATCATTCATGCAATAAAAATGACAGCACAACTATCAAACATCAAGCTGGTACATTTACTATTCTACAAAATTTCTGTTCAAAGCTTTTCTTTGTTTTGAAAAGTTGCTATAAATTTTGTACTTTCCTAATGTTAAGTGTACTAAATGTTGTTTGGACAATTTTTGATATTGTTTAATGTCTTGGTATAGCTCATTTAACTTGACGCCATGTGACTGAGCCAAGTAAATGAATGCTGTTCTATAGTCAGCTGGTACAGCAGAACCAAATGAACACCATAATTAAACCTGATATTATTTTCTCTCTCCAAGACCCAGTGGTGTCTCTTAGTTTCAACAGTAATACTCTGTTTTTTGCTTAACGTCATAGTTCTGTTTTGGTTGAGGAAATTGTTAAAAATGTGTTATAGGGTAGCAAATTTACTTGCCGCACAAACTTATTTTCCAATCGAAAATACTGTTACTTTGCATTCAGAGGAATTTTGAAAAATATTTTGTTGGTTGCAGCTGCATTCTGCACCAGGTTTAACATGACACTGAAAGAGTTAATAATCTTAAATCTGTTAAAATCCCACCTGCAACTGTACTCTTTGACTGTGAGTGACGCATCAAGCAGAAGAACTGAGCTAATTGAGCTAATCGTTTGTCCAGGTGGGACTCTTTGCCCTAGACAGACTCCCACATTTACCTGATCCTCATCTCTATTGTCTTTGACATGCCAATATAACACTTTACGATTTATATGGTCTGTGATTTGTTTGTGTGTGCGTATATGTGTGTGTGTGTGTAAGTATATATATATATATATATATATATAATATATACACACACACACACAAATATACACACATACATACATACATACATACAATAATTGTTGGGAACAATTGTTGCTGCCTGAGCAGTCATATCACTTTCCAAAATCAGTCACTGAAATAATAATGTTTTTTTCTTTGTATATTTCTTACTTCGTGCCTGTCTGTGAAGTGTAGGCTATTGCAGCCTGCTTCACTGATCTGCACAAAGCACAGAACTGCAGCTTTCACAATGTTTCTACTGACTTGTCCATAGTCACGTCTATGTTAAAACTGGTAAACCCAAAACTAAGCAAATAATGAATATGCGTATACAATTATATATTTTATTATTTTTGGATATAATATTTCATGGTTAATCTTTGAAAAAAAAAATGACACATGGTTGATTAAAATTGTTTTGAGTCATTGTTTTGTTTTGAGTCATTGTTCATATTAGCTCTTATAGACTTCTATTAAGACATCAATATGTTTTTGTATATTTTTGTGTGAGAATGAAAAGGGAATAAAGCTTAATTTTAGACTCGGTCATAAGGACGATATGTATTCTAAAATAATAAAATGCACTTGAAAATCTGCAGTGTAGCTGTGTTATATCTACAATTTACATGTTTTTTTTTTTTTTTTTTTTTTTATGTAGACTCCTTCCCATGATTTTAACGCAGAAAAAAAAAAAAAAAAAAAAAAGATTTTGTCCCCAGTTCTGTTATAATGTTCTGACACCACAGAAACAGCGCATCCCTTCAGTGTGTTTTTGCTGCACACGGGGAGGCGCGCGCAGAGCAGAAGTGATCCGCGCGGTAGTTACCGTTTTTGTTCGAGCCGAGCTCGAGTGTCTGCGAGAGAAACAGTTAGTCAAGATTTTACACAGTCAAACACGGAACTGAGGGCCAAAATCAAATCTATTTTACCGCTGTGGGTTTCGGCAGCAAACAACACTTTAGCAGCCAGGTGAGTGAAGTTTCTCACTTCAGCGAATTTAATACCTGTAGAGTTCAGTTACCTGGACTCTCGAGGGAAACTGAGCGAACAGAGATGTTCTTGATTTCTCGTTTTATATTGTAATATAAAGTAAGTTATATAAGTACATTTTCGGTTTTTTCTGTTGTCTGTGTTCATCTCCATGGCTCAGTCGTGTCTGTAGCGCATCAGTTGGTCTCAGAGAGAAAGAGTAAACATTCCTGACTGAAAATCTGTATCATTATTATTGTATTATTGATACATGAGAAAGGATTGTGGTCCGGTCTTATAGAAAGAGTTGAAAATGTCCCGGAAAAGACATAAGATGTTTGTTTGAAGAATTATATGTAGTTCAAAACATCTTTATTAGCCCTGTCCTACGAAACTGGTGTTAGATGTATGGTCGCGTTACTGTCATTTTGGTCCAAAATCTTTTTAAACACAGGTAATATGGTGTACAGTTAGCCCGATAATGATTTATTTCAAAATACAATCAGTACAACTGACGCAGCAATCTTCAGGCTATGTCTGCTAGAAGTGGAAGTTACTGGGTTTCTTCTTGATATAAAATGTTCTCTGTACAGGAAATGATATGTCAGAGTGTATGAATCTAATGGTGCTTTTCCCACTGCGTGGTAAGTGCACTGGAGGCTTATCATATGCAGTGTATTCATTGTGAGTAAACATAACCACTGGGCTTACCATCTGAAAATGAACAGAGGAGAGGGACAGAGTAAAACAGATGCCCTCAAGGCAATCAATTCAACTCATATGGATTAACCAAAAAGTGGAGTAGAATTCAGTGGAGCATTTTACTAGTAGCCTACTTCTAGAATGCTGCAGAGCTGAGTGAGACCTGTAGAAGCTTATTGGAGCAGTGTCTGGTTTTGTGACTTTTGTTTTGGGGTAAACCCTATCAGGCGTTGCCTCTTTACCGTTGCTGCTGTGCTTTTCACAAGGTGATGTTAAATGCAAAGCCTTCCAAGAAATGCTTACGAAGGTTTAACTGATGTCTGCTGGACAATAGGGTGCTTTGTTTTGTAATGTTGTTGTGATTGATTTCAAGAGTATAGTATAGAGTATGTAGGAAGCAGGTTCCCCCTTGGTCATTGAAGACATTGAAATATCAGGTAATTCTAAAATTAGTTTTGCCTGAAAAAATATGGAATAGAGAATTTAAATGTTTGTGGTCATGATCAGCTCTTAAATATAGAAAGTGAATCCTCCATGTGCGCAAATATTTATTTATTTAGTTAAAGGGTTAGTTCACACAAAAATGACAATTAGGGTGCATTTTACTCACCCCTGAGGCATCCTAGATGTATATGACTTCAGTCGGAGTTATATTAAAAATTGTCTTTGATCTTTCAAGCTCTATCAGTGCAGTCAGCGGGTGTTGCATTGCTTCAGTCCAAACAAAGTTAAATAAAAAGTGCCCATCCATAAAAAAAGTGTCTCACACGGCCCCGGGGGGTGAACAAAGGCCTCCTGTAGCAAATCAATATGTTTTTGTAAGAATGATATCCATATTCAAAACATAATAATCACTTGAATCTAGCTTGCACTCACTGAAACGGAAGTAGTTCCGGGCGGATGACGTATGACCTATGAGTTCAGAGTTTGAGCATGCACCGCTAAGAAGTGACGCACGCAGAAACGCAGCGGACAGATCAAACCAAAACAACGGTCAAGAATTAGAAGTACAAAACGAGGATTTGTAAAGAAGAATGTCGGAGGATTTGATATAAACCAAGAGGAGACTGGTTTTCCTTTGCTAAATTAAGGAAACTTTGCTTTCCTTTGATCCTGTAAACAAACGTTTTGGTTTTCAGGAGACTCACCGGCGCATGCGCAACGCTGACCTCATATGTCATGCTCCCGGAACTAGAGCTGTAATCGGGCCTTAAAAGCTAGGCCCGACAGGACCCGAGCCCCAAAGATTTTCGGCCCGAGCCCGACAAGCACATCTTGATTGACAACTTTTTAAAAGCCCGAACCCGTTTACAGCCCAACATTATTCAAATGTGCGCACGCACACAGCTATTTTGCATTCATTTACACGTTTTAACATACATGTTTTTAACATAATTTATTCATGACTAACTTAGGCTATAGGCCACTTGGAAGTTGGAACAAAGAAATAAAATAAGTCCTCTGTAACATTGTAACATCTCAGCACTCTAAATAGGCCTAGGCATAGGCTCATTTAGCCTTTAAATAGGCCAATGCACCAATAAAAATTAGTCTTTTTTAACAAATTAAATTAAGTTAAATTCTAAATTAAGATGGGTACTTGGCAATAACGAAATTACGAAAAAGGCTCCGCAGGATTTGCTTCGCCACTAGCAACTGAAATTTAATAAAAGAATAATGCCAACATTAGCCTATATACTCTGTCTACATTATGCATTTAAGATTCAATTAATATTTAGTTATAATTTGAAAAACCTTTACTCACCAAGATTAGGCTAGGCCTACTTTTTTTTTGTGGAGGAAAATTATTGAAATCCACTGTAGATGGCTTCAGCGCGTTCCTGCGCTCACTGATGGTGCGTCCAGCAATATAACCCCTCTGGCTCATTATTCTCATTTTAAACATGGTCATAACTTTTCCACACCTCAGACTTTTGCTTTAGTTGCTGGTGCAACTAAAACGTAATCGCTTACATTTTCGCGTCTTTCTTGCGCTAATCGAAACCCATCACATGACCGCTCATTTACCTCGCAAACCGGAGCGCAAGCCCGAGCCCGTGTAAAATGATATAAATTAAGCCTGAACCCGACGGGTCCCCATCGGGTCCCGTCGGGTTTGGGCAGAGACCCGTTCTGTGATGCCCATTCCGATAAAAACACAAAAAAATAATAACTAGAGCCCGACCGATATGGATTTTTGGGGGCCGATGCCGATGCCGATATTAACTCGAAAAGAGCCGATTTATAAGCCGATATTTTGATTTTGAAAATAAACTGGATATTAGACCCATTTCCTATAAACTACACTTACACAACATCCAATAGCAAAATATCTTGCCTGTTCTATGTATGTGGGCTGTATAAACCATTTACCAGAAGGATTATGTTAAAAAAGCCTTAGATTACAGGTCTCAATGACTAAACAATTGCACATCAAAAGTATATATTTTTTAATGATCAAAAGAACACTCCATTAGAGGAATCTTTGCAGAAGTAGCCCCACACTTTGCTGCTACAGCGTTCACCTTTTCAGCCATCTGTAGGGCAGAAAGAGAGACAGAGAAAGAAATAAGCATGTGTATTAATAATATCACCATGTATCATTACTCATGTCATCATTAGAATTATAATAATAATAAACAGGGATCTCCTACATAGGCAAAAATGAGAAAATATAGAGAAATATCTATATTTTTTTTTTTTTTATTTGTCAAGCAATAGGTATTACCTATTACCCTACTTATATTTAACTATATTATTACAACATTTTCCTGTTATGTCTGTAAAGCTGCTTTGAAACAATCTGTAAAAAAGAAGAAAAAAAAGCGCTTGTTCAGCTCACATTTATTTACATGTCCCCTCTGGTTTAAATCATTTCTGACGCACCTACTGTAGTTACTGTAACTACACTATATTTGCTCTCACAGACACATTCACAACGGACCCGTATATCTTCTCCTCTTCTCTTTGTGCAGTCTGAATCAAAACATCGTCATGCGCTGGCGAACGTAAAGTTAGCCTGCTGTTACCGGAAGATTACGGAATCAATTGAAAGTTGAATGGTTAACTTTAGTGTCATGAACACACCGCTGTCAATTTTGAGAAGAACCACCTTCAAACAAGTTAATAGCAAGCATTTAAGAGCCCTGCTAAAAAGGAAGCTATGTTAGCGTTAGAATAACGTAACAGTTGTTGTTTTTTTTCGAGGCACGCTGTACATAACTTCTAGTCATTGACTACACGCGCCCCCCCTGCCACAGTTACGCGGGGTCATTATGTGGGAAACACTGCAGATATATTTAGAATAAGTTAAACGCTAACGTTATAGTTTGACCTCTTATTAACGTTCGCGCTCTTCCACTGATAAACATGGTATTAGCTTTGTGGCTAATATAATATAGCAATGCATTAGCGGCTGTAAGTGATGTTACAGAATATTTAGAAGTGATAATGATAGGACCGTTAGCTAGAACTACCACACTGTTTTTTATATACAGTGTATGAACTAAATCTACAAATCATTTCACATGACGAACGACAGACTCACCGTCAAAGAGTACATCTTAGGGCTCGGCTGATAGCTTTCTTCTGTAGTGGATTTCTGGCGCTGTTGTCAACTGGGGATTTGCAGAGCTCCCTCTGGTGGGCAAACTATGCAACACTCATAACATGAGTGAAGCATGAGACTCTGTTTCTCATGTTTCATCGGCCGTTACAAACGCTGATGCCGATTTAAAATGCAATTAGCTCATATCGGACTAAAATAAATGCAAACTCATAAATCGGTCGGGCTCTAGTGATTACTACATTTTGAATATGGATATTTTTTTTTACAAAAATGCATCAGTTCGCTACAGGAGACCTTTGTTCACCCCTGGAGCCGTGTGAGAGACTTTTTTTTTTATGGATAGGCGCTTTTTATTTCACATCTTTTGGACTGATGCAATGCAAACTCCGCTGACTGCAATGATAGAGCTTGAAAGATCAAAGACAATTGTTAATATAACTCCGACTGGATTCGTCTAAAAGAAGAAAATCATATACACCTAGGATCCCTCAGGGTGAGTAAACCGCAGCCTAATTTGCAGTTTTGGGTGAACTAACCCTTTAATAATTTATTTTGGAGACTTTTGTACATTTGTTGAAATCTACTCCAGGCCAGCAATCTTTAAGACTTGTTTAAAAAAAAAAAAACTTGACTATGAATGACTGTAAAATTCATGGTCATAAAGGGTGGGATCCCCTTAAAAAAAACGCTGTGACTGAAGAAGAAACTTAACATATACTGGACGTAGACGTGTCATCTCTAATCTTCTGTAAATTGCTGCAAATAAGTGTAGAAATTCAATATTACATCTAAGTATAAATGAATTAAATATTAATCTTTTCAGTAGTTTCCAATTTAGCATTGTCACAGGTTTGTATAAAGGTTTTGATATCATGTCAGAGCTACTGTTTAGCTCTGTTTACAGCAGAAGAAGCATTTTTATGTTCTGTCTCCAGCGTTTCACAGGCAACTTTACACAACCGGTTAGTGTAAAAGTAGAGATTAAATTAGTCATTGCTTAATTTATGCAGAAACAGGTTATGTTGTAAACTAAACATGTTGGATGTTTATGTACTTTTGACGATGACTGATGTTTAGTCACACATCTGATCTTACCTTCACAGTCATTGTACAGAGTCTGGCTTGGCTGCCATAGTCAGCACTGTATACATATGAACTCTTCCACTTATAAAAGTTCATGGTCACTGACAGGGTTTAGGCAACAGGAAGTGATTCTGAAAGTTTGCTAAGACAAAAATCTTTTATCTTTGGTTTCGTGAACAGTCAGCTACTAGTACAGAACATTAATGTTGTCAATTGCTTACCAGTATTTAAAAATAATATTTTTACATTGGAAGAAGTCAAAACTGTTTGTTTCTTTGGTTCTTTTGTATGTTAATCCCTATTGACAAAATTTAAGTACATTTTGAAAGCTAAAATTGCAAACTCACAATTGTTTCGTACCGTGTCCGTGTAGTGTTCTGTCAACACTTTTAATGTCTGTTGAATGGAGTTTTTGGGCTTCTTGACAGCAGCCTCATTTTTTGCAAGAAATAAGCTGCTTAATGTCACGTTATATGACTAATGGAACATAATTGTTTTGCTGGATAGCAGACTGGAATGTGCCATCATTTTTGAGAGTGAGTGATCTATAAAAATCTTTGAGAGTGAGATATATAGGTTTCAGTTTGACATGAGATGCCTGATGCAGGACACTTTCATAAGCTGGGTAACATTTGTAAGAAATGCCCATTATGAGCCTTAAAATGTTACATCTTAGATACATTTTTCTACAATGCAATGTTTTTAGTATGATTTATTTGTGGGATTTTGTTGCTTGTGGTTTTGTTAGTTTTTGAAATTGTATTTAAAGAGAGAGTTCATACTAAAATGAAAAGTCATTAATTACTCACCCTAATGTCGTTCCAAACCCATAAGACTTCTGTTCATCTTCGGAACACAAATTATATAGGCTAGATATTTTTGATAAAATCCGAGAGCTTTCTGATCCTGCATAGACAGCAATGGAACCACCACTTTCAAGGCCCAGAAAGGCAGTAAGGGACATTGTTAAAATAGTAACTTCTAGTGTCAGTCTTCGACGCACGTTCACAAAAGTACCACAATGCATACGTGTGATGCTGCTGATGCAGGAGCTGGTGTTCTGACATAGCAGTAGGTCTTGTTTACAAGCAGAGGAATGCATACGTGTGCATCATGGTACTCTCATGGACGTGTTGAAGACTGACACAAAATATAAAAAATAGTTAAAGACTATTCTCATAACTTCATAAAATTACGGTTGAATCACTGATGACACATGGACTATTTTGACGATGTTCTTTCTACCTTTCTGGTCCTTGAACGTGGTAGTTCCCTTGCAGTCTATGCTGGGTCAGAAAGCTCTCGGATTTCATCAAAAAACTATCTTAATTAATTTGTGTTCTGAAGATGAAGGTCTTAAGGGTTTTGGAACGATGTGAGGGTTGAGTAATTAATAACAGTATTATTAATTTTTTATTTTAATAGATACGCCTAGTGTACACATACTGTATGTAGCATGTACACAATGCAAGTAGATTGGGAAACTACCCAAAGGATTGTTGTGTTGTATTTTCTGCAGGAGTTGTTTGTTCTGGGCATCTGTGAAGTGTTGGACAGAGAGTTTATTGAGTTCACTGAGAGCAGTGTCAGACTCTGTCTGACTGTGGAAAAGCAAGTGAGAGGCAGACAGCGTTTACTTACAGACAGACATGTGGTTAATTATAACCTCACGTCAAACATGCTAAAGCATTATGGTCAGACTATTGGTAATGTTTACATGCATGAGTTAAAATGTATGTGTAAGCATTAGTGCACTATTCCATTTGGACCTTACGGTGTTTTAGAATGTTGCCATTCGATTAAATTGATTATTAAATATATATTTTTGTACTTTGCCTCTTTGATCTAAAATAAGGTTTTTTTTATTGTAAAAGGACTCAGTGCTCGCTGCCTACATATTTTCATTGAAAACCGCAGTGCTACCCAAGTTTCTGGTATAGTATTGTCTAATAGCAATCTGCAGTAGTAAACTCTTTTTGTCATATTTTTTAAAAAAAATCTGTTGATTACAACAAGTTTTAAAATTAAAGGGTTAGTTCAGCCAAAAATCAAAATTATGTCATTAATGACTCACCCTCATGTCGTTCCAAACCCGTAAAACCTCCGTTCATCTTCGGAACACAGTTTAAGATATTTTAGATTTAGTCCCGAGAGCTTTCAGTCCCTCCATTGAGAATGTATGTACGGTATACTGTCCACGTCCAGAAAGGTAATAAAAACATCTTCAAAGTAGTCCATGTGACATCAGAGGGTCCGTTAGAATTTATTGAAGCGTCGAAAATACATTTTGCTCCAAAAATAACAAAAATTACGACTTTATTCATAATTTTCTTCTCTTCCGGGTCTGTTGTGAACGCGACTGCTGTGACTGTTGACGTACAACGCTGCTGACGTGTTCTCTGGTGCGCCCAATAATAAAGAAAACATGTCAGCAGCGTCATACGTCAGCGGCGTCACTGCAGTGTTGTGAACGCGCTCGCAACAGACCCGGAAGAGAAGAAAATGATGAATAAAGTCATAATTTTTGTTATTTTTGGACCAAAATGTATTTTCGACGCTTCAATAAATTCTAACGGACCCTCTGATGTCACATGGGACCTACTTTGATGATGTTTTTATTACCTTTCTGGACGTGGACAGTATACCGTACATTACATTCTCAATGGAGGATCAGAAATCTCTCGGACTAAATCTAAAATATCTTATACTGTGTTCCGAAGATGAACGGAGGTCTCACGAGTTTGGAACGACATGAGGGTGAGTCATTAATGACATAATTTTACATTTTTGGCTGAACTAACCCTTTAAATCATGCAGCATATTCTATAGATTATTAACAATATAAACATAACATTTTCGTATATTACATATCTGGAACCTTTAAATACCTTTACCTCTTAATTTTATCTAATTTTTCCTTACCCTGCACTACACCAGAAGTTGCGATGGCCAAGACTAAAAGCAGAAATGATCATGCATAGTCAGAGAAGTCTGTCTGTCTGTCTGTCTGTCTGTCTATCCAACTTTGGATATTGTGAGACTGATGACAGCCAAGATTACTTTCTTCTCTCTTACTTTAAAAAGACACACACACAATCACTCTCCAAGACAATGGAGACCTGCTAGATTACTTATTTTTAATTTGAGAAGCACATGGGACCCCCTCTGACCTTTGACGTGTTCTCCACCCTTCTCTCTTGCTATCTATAAATGGTAGAGAGGTTAAACATGCAACGTGTGTGTGTGTGTGTGTATCTAGCATGTTCTTCTCTGATGTTCCCTGAGTTTTTTTTTCCACCCCTGCTCTGTGTGCAGCACACTCCCTTCCTCCTGTGGAGATTTTCTGGAGTTGGCCATCAAAGTATTCACTCGACACAATGTCTCATCCACTGAATGGAATGCAGTGTTTTTTTATAAGGGAGTGACCTCCTCAACTTACTTTGGGTTCTTTTCTTTTACATATGCAAAAATGCCTGCAAATTTTATGTAAATTGTTACAAAATAAATAAGTAAATAATATAATAATAAGTAATGAATGATTCCATTTTTGACTTAAAGGTTTACTATTAAGGGAAGTCTACAGTTTTCTTTTCATAACATTGTTCTATGAGGTTTTTATGGCTGGGCCATATGGCTATATATATATATATATATATATATATATATATATATTATATAGGCCGATATATATATATATAGTATATATATATAACTATATATATATATATTATATATAAATAATTTTCAAGGAAAACAAGGAACTGTTTTCCTTGGTGTATTGACAAATATGGTGTGATGGTGTAAATGTTTACAAATATTTTTTTATTCAAAACCATGATTCCTTGATTTAAATATATAAATAAATAATATATATATATATATATATATATATATATATATATATATATATATATATATATATATATTATATATATATATATATATATAAAACCAGTAGGTTGGACAACCAAAATGGGTATTACTGCCGTGCCACCCCTACTGTAAATATATGTATATATATATGTATGTATATATATATATATATATATACAATTATATATATATATATATATATATATATGATATATGATATGAATCACTAAACTTTCATATGAATTAATAAAAACTATTTTATAAAAATTTTATAAAAATTGCCCAGCCCTAATTGAGGTTCAGTGCAAGACAGAACTTCCTCTGTTATGAAGGTGTTTTATACATTATGAGTTGATGAGCACTGAATCCCTTCATCTCATCCCTTTAGCCAATTACACAAAAAAATCAATCCATCCAGTAATGTAATCAACCTAACCAATAACAGACGGAGTGGTGCCAAGCTGCTCTTTATAGGGGTTAGTGAGATATTGATATGGCAGTTCATTATTGTGCTTTGGTTTTGAGTGCTGTGGTTTGCTGTGCTGTTTGACTGACAGGCTGATCCATCTGCAGCAATCCAACCTTACCACACATATGACAAACACAGAGCAGAGTGGGAGACACAGAGTGGGAGAGGGAGAGATCGGTCAGTTGAGGTATATTGACAGCATCACAGACATCTGTTGTATTAAATCTTAAGCAAACAGTTCATGTAGTGTGATTATAGCTACCACAAAAAGGTTACTGACTGTCACCCAGTAGGTCAAACCTGCTCCCCCCTCAGTGCAGTCTGTTGCTGTTCTGGCTTTGTGGGCAGTGAAGTATGTGCCGTCATGATCTATTTTAGATTTGGTCTATTTGAGTTGCTTTACAGCTCTGTGTTAAAACAAGATCTCACACCTGTGTGCTCAAAATGTGAGGAGGAGTTTGTAGCGTTAGCAGTCATCTCTTGAAAAGGTGTTCAGCTTCGCAGAAGTCAATTCTAAACACTACAGTCAGTGTCATCAGAGGATTGATAGGGTCTCCCTGTGTGTGTGTGTGTGTGTGTGTTTGTTTATGCTACATTGTGGGGACCAAATGTCCCCACAAGGACAATAAAACCAGACATTTTTGACATTGTGGGCCTGCGGTCCCCACGACGTAAAAAAAAAAAAAATGCTTGCAAATAGTAAATTATGTTTATCTGAAAGTGATACTGAAGTGATACTTACTGATCCTAAAACTTTTGAATGGTATTTTTATGTGTGTGTTGTTTTGATGTCTTCTGTGCATTTTAGGATAACCTTCAGAAATGTTCGATGAAGAAAGAGGACTGGATTCCAGTAAGACTAGACAGGAGAGACAGGGTTGGATTATGTATTAATCTCCCATTTGTTCATCTGGTACTCCAAACAAGTGTTTTCTGTGCTAGATTTACCAAACCAGAAGTGTCATTGTGGAATTCATGTTTTGGTAAACCTTCTCTACAAGAGAGTGTGCAAAATGTGTTGCATACTGCTCTGTTGGCTCTAATGTAATGGCCACATGTAAGTACAGTTTTTTTCCTAGAAGCCTGAAAATCTCTGTAGCAGTTTACCATGTAAAAGGTCTATGGCATTTATGTAATACTATCCTCATGAATATCCACATCTGAGGTCATGATACACTCTGTAAGAGACTTTAATATGAAGCCGAATACTTCAAAGAGTTCATCGGGTTTTGAGATCATACAAGATCATGTCAGATCTTTGGCCTGTGAGAGATGAAGAGGTGATTTCATTTGCCACGTCTTACCATCTGATCCTCTCATATAAAGCACACTTGAGCTGATAGAAAAAAAGCATATCGGTTGTCTTTGTTATGGTGTCTTTCCAGTAATCCCTCTCTTATTCTCTCATTTTGTTTTTCCTTCCCTCCCTCTTTACCCTCATCTGCTGCTGGACCGCACTGGTCTGTTTTAATTGATGCATATCCTTTGCCCATCCCCTCCTGCAAACCCCCCCCAAAACCCTCTTTTTCTCCCCAGGCACAAAGGCTTGCATATAAACAAACAGTACATGATAATGTCAAAAATATTATGATTACAGTATATAGTGGAAGAGTGGTATCTGTGTGTCACACGCATTCTGAACATCTCTTTCGCCGTGTGTGTTTGCTCGTAGCACTGATGTAATGTTTTGTCTAGCCTTGTCTTCTCATCCATTTTCACTGTCTCTACTTCACATGCGCTCTTATTCTGAGACGCAGAGGTGTGGACGTTATCCCTGTGCAGTGTGCACTGTGTGGAAGTTCTCCCGCTCTTGACCCTTTTGACGCTCTTGTCTCTTTGTCCTAAAAGTGGATGTGACACTTGAAGCTCTTTCTGAAGATCATTTTGCCGTTGAAAGGTATTTCAGGTGCTTATGTGAAGCGTTGTATAGAGGGTGTGTCGCGCGGTGGTGTTTTTATCGGTTGCGTTTTTCTCTGAGTCTGCGTTGAACACCAATTGTTGCATGCTTTTGCGTTGGTTTGCATTTGTTAATATGCATATGTAATATTGGGGTTGGCAGATTTGGGTATATTTGTAACAGTGAGTTTTTGTGGATGGGTTTTGATATGGGATTCTCTTTCCTGAATGGTGTGGATTATGAAGACACATTGTAAAACCTATCCTGTTTTCCACAATTCATTTTTTTTCATGTTTTTATTAAAGTAAGGAGATTTTTGTACACTCAAAAATGAAAATAGTTTCATCATTTTGGACCCCATTGACTTGCATTGTATGGACAAAATGGTTAAAACGTTCTTCAAATATCATCTCGTGCTCCACAGAAGAAAGAAAATTTGATACTTTTGGGAATGACTTGAGGTTGCATAATTAATTTCATATATGCTAAATGGCTCCAACATATGGTGGCTCTTTGACAGGAATGAAAATATGGCTGTGAAGATAGAAGTACAGTGTGTTCAATGGCTTGTACTGTTGTTTAACAACATACCGATTGTTGGGCCGACAAAACACCTTTCCAAAACCATCCAGTTGACAAAACCCCATAAAACAGTTTTAAAAATGATGCAATCAAGTAGCTTTAAACAGTACGCACCATCGTAAGGTCCTCCATCACAGCCTTGTTTTTAATACATATAAAACTTAGTATAGTTGTCTGCCCATGTCTAAGGACCATTTTTTCAGTTTTGGCAATTTTGGGTGAATAATCCCTTTAAATCATCTTTTTTCAGGATTGTCGGGTTTATTCTGTAGATGTTTTCTAGTTAAAAGAGGTTTCTCGAACCGCAGGGAGCCTATTTATGTGTGAACGCACCTGAAGGCCAGAAGAAGTGATAGAGTCTGTGTGTTTGTGCTCTGTAGGAGTCCAGGTGCTCCGGTCTTTTGTCACATGGCACGTCTGAGACACACTCATCTTTGTTCTGTGACAAGTGAATTGCAGAGCTTGAGAAAACGACAGTCCTTCTCCACTGAAATCTCTCAGAAAAGGTTCATTGTTGTTGGAAGTGATGTACCTCACTGCTCTGCCGCCTGTACTGCACTGCCTTCAGCCCTGTAGTTAGGAAATGAGTCACGGTTTGCTAAGGAAATGGGTTGGTGTGTGGTTAGATTGAGTAGACATCTAAGGTTGTCCTTGATGAGTTTCTCAGCTCAGAAAATGGTGAATTCTGTCTTCTGCATTTGCGCGTGATGTGTATTTCATCGACTTATTATTCTAGTGCCTACTCACCATCCGCCAGCCTTTATCAGCACAACAATACAAAAATCAGCTCTATGTTGACGCCACGTCTTTCACATCATCACCTAGCATGCATGTGTGTGTGGCTAAACGGTTTAAAACATTGAAATGTATTTGTTTGCGAAAGTGTGTGATCTGAACACAACTAGTGAGTTTTTTGTAATGTGAGCTTGGAGATGATGTCATGCTGTCACTACTCTGCTTATTTGCCCTTAAGGGAAGAAAATGACTAATTTGTTGGTACTGTACTTGCTGTATTTAATGTATTAGTGCATTTATCTGTGTGTGTGGGAATTAGAGAGTGACCAGAAAAAGTGGTGTTAAAGGAGGTGATTAATGTCCAAGACTGCCATTTCCACTTAGGTAATAATCAACCTTTCAAGCTTTCCTCTCTCCTCTCTCTCTCTCTCTCTCTCTCTCTCTCTCTCTCTCTCTCGTCTCTCAAACACACACACACACCACACACACACACACACCACACACACACACACACACACACACCGACACACACACACCACTGCCTAAACTGATACAGCATGTCAGTGAATAAACTACTTATTCCTGGTTATAATCAGACTTTCGTGTGGGCTCCAGTATCTATCCACCACTGAAAAAGGGAATGAATCACGATATTGTGCAGGGGAAACACACAGACATATGCTTTCTGCTTGAATGTTCCTGCATAGCTCCACACAGATGCACACACCTGCAAAAACACTGTTGATTCTGCGCACACACATGCACACTTAGTTGAAACAGCGTAATGCAACAACCGAGGACAACCACTTTCGGACAACAACGGCTGCTTTCATTGACTGGAAGAGAAAAAAGTAGAGAATGAAAATGGTTGATGCCATGGAGTAAGACACAGAATGAGCTTCATTCTGAACAGACTTGTTCAAGCTAAAACAGAATATCCTGTCATTTCTTTTTACAGAGCAGTCAGTATTAAGTAGGGAAAAGTCACAATGGTAAACTAATGGATTCGTTGACCACCACCAGCCAGGATGCATTTAATTGATAAAACGTCAGTTAAGACATTTCTAATGAAGGTTTATATTTCAAACAAATGCTGTTTTTTTTGTACTTTCATACTGTTTTTAAAAGCGTTTTAGTTAAAAATGAGTCTTGAGACCCCTGAATTTGACTTTAATAGAAATAATGTATTTTAAACCAAAACCAAATCATATTAATTGACTAGTCATTCAGGCAAAGACCCACTGACTAGTTGATTTTAAAAAGAATATTTTTTTTCCCTATTAACCCTGTTATCAAAGAAAAAACATGAGGCTCAGACCTTGGGAACTATCTGGGGATACTTATGGAGGCAGAAATGAAATCAATGCACATGCAGAAAGACAGACAGTGAGATGAGTCAGCCATGTTAGTCCTGATGGTGGCTCCTAATGAAAGAGAAAGACCAGATCGCCGGTAGTTACATCACATATAATTATACGCACAGTAATCAGATATTGGAGGTGTGGAATGGTTGGGTGCCCTGACTCTAACCTCAGATGGAGGATAATAATGCCCTCCTGTGCAACACTTACCTGAACTACACATCACATCGCCCCAGCTAATGATATTCTGCAGAGAGTGTGAATGTTTATTTGTAATTTACTAGTCTGACCTGGTTGGGTGTGCAGATACTTTCAGCAGTCTGTCATAATGGTGCCTTTCAAGTGTACCTGGGAAACATGTTCCTCCAGGCATTCGTTGTGCGTTCATTATTACAACACATCATGCATTCAGAGTCGGAGACATAACATGGAAGTAGTCTAAACAAAACAAAAGAATTATATTCTGACAGTAAACCAAAATAACTACAGCTGAATTCAGAATGATAAAATATATATATATTTCTTGCAATTATTTGTAAATGGTATCACAACTAAATGTAAAGGAAAAACCATGAACGTGAGAGATCAACACCATTTGCTACAGACTTGCTTCTGCTCTGATCTCTATATAGATAAGATGATATGATATTAACTATAACAGTGTTTCCGCCATGTTCACATTGACACAGCCCTTCCAATGTCACAACTTGGCAACTTGTGTATTATTAATCTTATAATGCTGTACAATTTGTGTAAATAAAAAAAAAATATCAAAGGCTAAAAATCTATAGTTTTAAATGCTGCAAGTAAATTTAGGCATTACAACATTGTAATGTGCATCATGAAAAAAGGATAGCCTACATGCACCACTTATATGTACGTAAGTAACAAATAAATATATAATATTTACCTATATATTTTTTAAGAAAAAGGATGTATACTGTGTGGCACAGAATTTAATTGGCTAAGAACAGATTGGTTTGAATTCTACAGCAGAAATGGACAGAATATTCTTAGGAAGCTGTTCAGGGTGGAGCCATATGAGGTCATTATAATCGTTACGGTCTGTTTCCCTTTTATGTTCAATTTCATATGTTTCTATGGTTATAGTGTTTATGGCTGCTCTACTGTGTCTGTATTGCAAAACTAATTTAACTTGTGGGATGAAATGTATGCTGTGAACAGATTGGCAACACTTAATGTGAGAGTTATAACACTCCATCCTAATAAGGCAATATGCTGAAATCGAATGCATGCCACCTACTGCAAAATCAAACATTTTACTCATCCTTGTGTGCTACCAGAACATGCAGCCATACTACTGGACATGGATTAGGTAGAAATTCAAGTTTAAAACAAGCTGGGACTAATTTGCTTTTCTATGTGCTAAGGCAATAGTTTTCAACCTTTTTTACTCCGAGACTCCCCTCCTCTCTAAATTAATACCACAACCCCCCCCCCCCCCAACTTTTCTATTCACAAAAACCTTTGTATCTCGTTGTTTTTACTTTTAAATTCCATTTAAAGCTGTAGTCCATAACTTTTTTTTTTAAAAAATGATGCGAAATCAATATTTGATCAAGTACATAACAGCCAGTGTTCAAAACTATCACCTTATTTTAGCCCGATTCCACTAGGGCTGTGCGATTAATCGAAATCGAATCGCAATCACGATTTGAGACGTTGTGGTTTTGCTAATCGTAAGCCTGCGATGTGGACACGATATTACTGTTCCAGAGCATATACATGACTGCCAGCCTTGAGTTGGTCAGTCTTACTAACCAATAGAGTGAGCGTGCCTCCGTTCTCCCCAATCAACACTGTTCTAGCCAACTGCGTAAACGCCCACCATTAAAAAAATAAAAATAGAAAAATAAATAAAATAAAAATACAGAAAGCGGAGAGAGACAGAGTGGGATTATGGCGTCTACAGGGTCAGATCAATAGTAAGGCAAATTAAGACTAAAACAAATTAAAAGAAAATGTCATTTGCAAGAGCTGCATCACAATCAAGAGCTCCCTTATCGGTTGTTTTCAGTACTGGAGAATAAAAAAATTATTTTACAGGATGTTTTGTTAGTACATGAACGTTAACTTACACATTTTATCTCCCAACATATTAATTTGAAATAAGTTTATAATGCAGGTTCGCTATTCCCAATTCAGAAGACAGGACACACAGCCTATGTCTCTGAATGCTTCTCATACTCGCTCTTCTCTGCCCCACGCGGCGCGAATCCCGCTTCACGGACGAGCCTTTCACACTTGCCACACTCACGCAAGAGGGTCTGGCTGCAGACTTGCACTTGCACTCTCAGACCTTGCACTCTCAGACTTGCACTCTCAGACTTGGACTCTCAGACACTTGCACTTCCACTAGTGACATCACTGTGCAGTCTTTATTTTTTATTTTGTTGAATTTTTAATTATTTTTGTTTGAATTTCCCAACATTTTATAACAGTACCCAGGTGGCGAAGACAAGAAAAAAAGAAACTAAATTACAATGTCACTTTGCAATCGCTACTTGCCACTCTCTGCAACACTTGCAATCGACACAATCGTGCATGTTGCTAATGGAGACAAGAAGCTGTGATGGTGATTAAACGATTAAAACGAATGTAGTACTATAACGTTTTCCTGCAAGAAAAAGACAAGACCGGCAAATCCGTGGCCAGAACATCAGAATATGAACGCAATGCACAAAGTCTTTCGCTAAGCGTTTTCCTCCCGTAGAAAAACATAAACACTTAACATGGCTTAAAGGTTTTCCTTCTGCCACCACTATGTGCGCACAAGCTGCAAGTGACGTTATTGTGATGTCTACTCGAAATTGGTCTATATGAACTCTTATTGGTCTAAATGAAAATTATGTCATTAATGACTCACCCTCATGTCGTTCCAAACCCGTAAGACCTCCGTTCATCTTCAGAACACAGTTTTAACGATATTTTAGATTTAGTCTGAAGAGCTTTCTGATCCTCCATTGAGATGTATGTGCTGGTATACTGTCCACTTCCCAGAAAGGTAATAAACCATCATCACAGTAGTGCATAGTGACATCAGAGGGTCCGTTAGAATTTGTTGAAGCATCGAATATACATTTTGCTGCCAAATAAAAAATTTAACGACTTTATTCTATCATTTTCTCTCTTCCGGGTCTGTTGTGAGCGCGTTTCACAACACTGCAGTGAAGCCGCTGACGTATGACCCTGCTGACTGTGTTTTCTCTTTGTTACATTGGCGCACCAGAGAACCACTTCAGTCAGCGTTGTACGTCAACAGTCACAGCAGGTCGCGTTTACAACAGACCCGGAGAGAAGACAATGCCTGAATAAAGTCTTAAATTTTGTTATATTTTGGAAGCAAAATTTTTTTTTAGATGCTTCAATAAATCCTAACGACCGCCTCTGATGTCACATGTACTACTTTTGAAGATGTTTTTTCGTTACCTTTCTAACGGGACCCTCGTACATTTTCAATGGAGGGACAGAAAGCTCTCTGACTAAATCCCACAAATATCTTAAACTGTGTTTCCAAAGACGAACGGAGGTCGGACGGTTTTGAACGACATGAGGGTGAGTCATTATGACATAATTTTCATTTTAGACAATAAGAAGTCATATAGACTGAGACCTTCACTCCCGCGGGAGTACCGCGGGACCCGTGGGACCCACCACACAGGGTGCGGTGCGGGACAACTCTTGATGGGTCGAGTGCGGGGCGGGCTGGCACAGACTCATGTGGTGTGCGTGGATGCGGGAGAATTAAAATGATAGGCGGATCACTCCCATCAAAATTAGAAATTAATCTAAACAAGTCTCCTAAAATATGATAAATTGTTATTTTATCTGTTTCACAAAACAAGCACAAGAACCATATTAACATCAAAAATTGATTGACATGCGCAAGACAGGCACAGTTTCTATTTATAACGCGCAAGCTAGGCCCAGTTTTCTATTTATAACACGTGTTAAAGGTGCAATGGTAGCCAATCAACAGAGCAGCTGTTGATTTCTGGAATGCCGCAGCGTCCAATCAGAAGTGATTAAGTTTTTTAGAAACATCTCCTCATACGCAGTTCTGATTGCTTGCGCCACGAATCCTCTCATTTTAACACACAATATGGTAGACAAATGTGAAATATTCATTGTGCATATATTTTATTGTGTTTAGAACAGAGCTTTATGAGACTCGCGATTAACTTGAGATGTCATCTTTTAGTGTGATAGAATAAAGGAAGCGCGCTCACGCATTCTTTCCATGCACACCATGCCCACACAGTAGCCCATGCTTGCTTTTTCTGTTAAAAATAACAGATGGTTTGTGATTGTGAATGTTGGATGCTTAGCCTAAATAACAAATATGTTTATGCGGGAGCATTTATGCTGGGATGTTGTGGGAGCTTAGGGGATGTTGACAGAACCATTTCATGTACATTTCTTAGATGGTACTGAAAAGAAGCTAGCCTATATAGATTACTTTTTTATGCGGGCTTTTTGCGGGCGCGAGCGGGACAAAACATGAATGTCGCGGGCGGGAGCGGGACCCAGATAAGATATAGTTCTGCGGGAGCTGGCGGAGCTCAGTGGACAGAATCTTGCGGGGACCGAGCGGGCGGGAGCGGGACGGAACAAATCTGTTCCCGCGCAGGGTCTCTAATAGAGACCAATTTCGAGTAGAAATGAACAACAATAACGGTCACTTTGCAGCTGTGCGCCCATAGTGGTGGCAGAAAAAAGACTGGGAACAATGAGGGAACCGGGTAAAATTCTCCATGGAATAAGAGAACAAAATGATTGTTTTTTTGCCTTTGGCTGTCAGAATCAGGAATGCAAATAATTTGAAATAAACAGCAGATGTTAAACGGCTAAACGGCGAATTTTTATGACTGATACGGTCAGACACAATTCTGACTCTTTTCTTGCAAATGCAAGTGTTATATCTCCTAATTTCGGACATGTATAACCTTTCTTCAAGTAAGAAATAAAAAGTTAGTCCCAATTCTGAGGGAAACAAAGAAGTGTGGTGGATAATAAACTAAAACGAATGAACGATTTGATTTTTCTTACACAAATTGTGACGATATAATCTCGGAATAAGGCAAGAAAAAAGTCAGAATTTTGAAATAATAAACTAAAATATTTGTTTTTAATTCTTATTATTCCATATGTCTTGCATAGACTGCTACGTTAAACACTATATGAGAGTGTGTTAAAACTGTCATTTTTTCTGTCACCAGATAGGCTCCCACAAAGAAAAAAACATCATCACGTTTGCAAACCCTGAAATTGGTCTATTTTCCAAGACATGGCTAGAATCTGTGATTGCTACACCGGTACGGTGACTGACAGCCACACATACTCGCTCCAAACATTAGATTCATCCATGCTGTAGCCGGCTTGGGGCAACAACCCATGCAAACAGTTTGCATGATGATTCTTGATCTACATTCTTCTGCTGTACAAATAACATCTTTAAAAAACTTAAATTGTAAATCAAAATTGCAGTTATATGCTTTTTTTTTTTATTGTTGGAATCTTTGTATTCTTGTACGTTCCTCTCCTTAAAACAGGTGTGGAATCTTCACTGGTTTCACAATTCAATTCAATTATTCTCAGTTTTCAATATTACTGCACATGGCTACACAGTTTCATATAAATTTTATATCAAATTTATTTTGTGCAAAATTAACTTTTTTAGATTACAGATCTATTTCGATATCAGATGTTTTTATCCCCTGTCTCTGAAACATAACTGACTGTGTGTACATCAATTCGTATAAAACGTGAATATTCGAAATACAAGTGCATGTTAACCGGCAGCTGAGCAACTGAGCTTCAGGACAACAAACACAAGCGCACGTGAAAAGTCTTTCATTCGCGAGTTTCGTGCATCTATAGTACTGCATTCCAGCGGCGTAAGGGCGCGTAAATGAAAGCATATCTTAAGTAAAATATGGCGGGTGGAAGCACAGACTGTCAAGGGGCAAATATGCACGTGTCCTCACAGCGCAAAATCGTTTGGGGCAATGAAGCCCCCGCCGCGTCTCTAGCATGCAAAACGTGCGCATATGCGGAAAAAATAAACAATCTATCAGAATATCAATTCGAAATCATTGAAGAGAGATATCGCGATGGCATTGAAAACGGATTTTTTTTCTCCCAGCCTCTAATTTTAACATAGAAACCGCCCTGAGCGAGTTCATAGTCGATTTGTACACAGTCCACCATTGCTGCACTGTACAAGATGTCTCCCCAATAGCTTTAGGTTTTCTGTACTGGATGTAATGTTATGAATCCACATAGCTCTCTCCTTACTCCCCAAATTCTGAGCCGCTGAAGTCAAGGTGGATAATTTTATTTTCAAAGAAAATGCCTCCGTAAACTCTACCGAAATTCGTTTATATCTGGGAGAATCACTGCTTCGTGAATGAGGGTCAGTATAAAGCAAGTTTTTGCACAAAAGTTGCTTCTTATGAAGATGGAGCATGGCCAACAGAAGAAGTAAGTTTCACAGCGTTAGTTTTTTCCAAATTGTGCCTTTCTGAAAGAGCTTCTTGGCACTTTGTAAGGCTAATGTTGCTAAAGCTACCATTGTCCTGTCTGGTTTCCACTGATGCTGCCAGGCTACCAGAAATTGATCGTAAATAGGAATTTGGGAGTTAAAATTTGTATATGAAAGCAATGTGAAGTCAACCCTGGAAATTAGTTGAGCTCATAATCACAGGTGGGGCTTATAAGTTTTTTACTGGCCCATGATTTATTTTTATTGCATCGTGCTCCCGTCTGTGTAATTCATAAAGTGAATTTTTTTATGCACAGTACAATCAGATTACTGCCTTTAAACCGAAAGCATTTTTTTGTAAAGCATAACAGGCTTGTACTAATAGTGGAGTGTTTATTTGCAAAGGCTAGCACGGTAATTGAGAGCTTGAGCTCTTGAAGCTCTGCCCTCTCCTCATTTAAAGGGAAGACGAAAACGGCACGTTTTGATTCATACCCTAAAAGTGGCAATTTTAACAAGCTAAGTAAAAAATAATCTTGTAAGGTATTTTGACTAAAACTTCACACACAAGCACACTCTGGGGACATCAGAGACTTATTTTATATCTTGCAAAAAGGGGCATAAAAGGTCCACATTTAATGTCCGCAAACAGCTGCAATTGCGGTTTTCAAACAGAGATAGCGACAAAGAGGCAAAACTTGCGGACTGCAGCTTTATTTTTAAACAAAACAATTCAAGATAGATTTAAACAGTCTGTGTTCCTTTTTGCAAACAGTACTTTTTTGCAAAAATGTCACTGCAGATGTTCTTTTACCACCTTCAAAGTACCTAAACTCTATTACAAATTAACTTTGACAAATAAGCCAAGTCAACCTGCCATACCAAACAAGCCACAGGGAGTTGCCAAAGGACTGGTATAATAACTGCTATACAGATCTATTCGAATCATAAACGCACCACAATCAAAATACAAATGAAAAATGGAACATCCCTGCTCATGTGTGGACTCTGATTGTGGAGTGATCTGACAGGTGGCTCGACGTCGTTAGGTTAAAAGTGATCTCTGGTCCGAACACACAATAGTGTCTGTGTTTGGAGCATCTGATGCCCGTATGTACTAACACCACTGGATCCGCACAAATTCTCCAAAACACGCGTTTTTTGGTGAGCAACCAATATAAACATTCGCTGTACTTTAATTTTGAAAAACTACATGAATATACTGAGCTGTGTTCAAGAAGAAACATGATGTTATAGTGATCAGTGTGCCAAGCAGTGCACATCAGATGGTTAGTTTTTTGCATCAAAATAACGGATAAACGTGTGCCTAATGCACAAAAGCCTTGGTATGTCACTGTAATCGTCTTTACCTTGTTTACAGTTGTCATCTATCAAACCTTACTAGCACACACACTTGCTTGATTATCCAGCGGTTGCGCGTTTTTGAGCCAACCGTTCAGTGCTGTAATTTCACACAGTGCAATGAGAAACGGCTTTGAGCGGCTCCGAAACACAGGATGATCAACTCAGAACATGCAGAAATGAGGCGTGGTGCTAGTTATTTTTATTACACCTGTTTTAAAATGTAACGTATTAATCTTAAAATTTGTGAATTGAATATCCTTTAAATTTAAAATAATTTTGTGCCCCCCCCCATTTGCCAATATTGTGGCATCTTCATCATACTGTAAGTAAAAGGAAGGGTGCGGTAATTTCACAAAAAACATTACTCAAACACACTACTACATCTCCACCCACAGTAACATTACCAGGATTTCTTTGTAACCTTGACCTTGCCCTCTCACAGCAAGATTTCTATTGTCTGCGTTCCCAAGGATAACCAGTGATGTCTCTTTGTATGAGAGTGATGCTTGAATATGGTTTTGTCCTTCAAATTAACTACACCTCATCTGTGTGTGAGAGAGAGAGAATGCAGAGACAGTTTGAAGGCAGAGTTTGATCTCTTGAGAAAATGATTCATACATCAGTGTTGGGACAAATTACTCTGAAAATGTAATTAAATTACTGATTACTGATCCTTTTAAAGTAATCATGTTACTTTTTCTGATTACTTTATTTCAAAAGAATTAATTACATTACTAGTTACGTTACTTTTTTCTGTGACTACATTCATGAAATTTACATGAAATCCCTGCATAAATGCTCCCGATAAATATTTGTTATTAAAGCATCAACATTCACAAAACACTGTTATTTTTAACTTAAACAAGCAAAGGCTGCTGCGTACATGGTTTGGCATGGCAGAATGCCAGCAGATAGCGCTGCTTTTATCAGCTCTAAAAAGATGACATCAGTTTATTGCAATCTCACAAATCTCTGTTATAATACAAATGAATATATGGAGAAAATTATAATATGACAAAACTAACTGATTTGTAGTGTGTCCATTGAATTATACTGACAATTGGTCATTTAACAAAACGTCTAATAGTTATTTGCATTTAACATAGTTTATGATAGATATTTGTTATTATCAATGGAAATAGTTAAACATTTGAACTTTACACATTTACACTAAATATTATTGTAATATGTAATATATGTGGAAAAATAATGTGTTTTTTTTTTTTTTTCGAACAACCTAGTATGATAGCCTGTTACTAGTCACACCCCAAAACAAAAGTCAGGAACTTTGTCACAAGAGTATAATATGACCCCTTTCATAATCACTTAGGCTACCTCTGTGCGATTCATGATCAGGCAGATCTGTGACCGCACACCTCACGCCAGGTAACTACTCATTGGCCAAAATACTTTGTTTGACTTTTCGGAGATCTTCTGCGACGACCTACTTTCTTGTAACAGTCCTGAATTTCTGAATTGAATTTGAATGTTCCCCAATTTTCCTCTTTCATTTTGAAAACTTTAAGTTTTTCGTTTTTTTTTTTAAAACCTGGATATTTGCCGTCTGAAGATTTCAGAACAAAAAATTTTGCTACTTTGCAAATACCATGTCATAAAATCCCAACTCTGCCAAAAAATGTTCAGGGTGTGAATCACTTTAATTTTTTAAAGGCACAATATGTCTTCATCCCCAAAGCTGATGCAATCTGATGGAACTCGGGCAGAAATCATGTTCATGGATGAGCTAATAATTTATTAACGTAGCAGCATGACGGGTGAGGCGAAAGCCGCCGAGCGAAACGAAGCCGCTGACGCGCGCGACCCGACGGCTCTAAAGCAGCGGAGCTTATTATTATTCCACAGTCTACCGCTTCCGCTCCTTCCTGTCTGCGTATGTAGAAAAAAGCAGTGTCTTGCCAATACGTCATAACCCCTCATTTCCAGAAAAGACAAACCAACTGTTTTCTACAATATGTTTTGCTTTTTCTGGAAATCGTGGGTTATGACTCCGTGGCAGACGCCCTGACACTATTTAAAATTGTCCTCTAGTGGATTTAAACATTCTTCGACAATTATGGGATTAATCTAAGTACACAATCAGCAAACTATATAAACACTGTTCTAGTTGTTTTTTTGGATATTTTTAGCTAAATAAAAAAATGCTTACATGATTGTGCCTTTAATATTCAAGTAAAAAAAATCTAATTTCAGAACCGACTATGTTAAATCCACAAAATATTACGTTTTTGTTAAATGACACTTGTCCAATAATTCAATGTACACAATACAGTCAGTTTGTTTTGTTCTATTATTAAGCTCCATGCAGCCTGCACTCCTGACTTCTCTCATTCCAACATCAACATTGCTCAACACAGCAAACAACTGGTTATAGCCTGATAGAAACTCTGCCGACCTTGCGCCTGTGTTATCGTTTTATATTATATTAGTTCTTGTTTGCTTTTTGTGCAATAGATGAAATAAGAATTGATTTGTTTGAGATATTTTATGTTTAGATATTTTCTATTTTTGCAGGTACCTGCGTCGGGTCCTTGCGGGAGTGCAGGTCCCTCTCCATCCACTGCCAATTGACTCAAACAGTCAATGTGTAACATCCTTTCTACAATCTAGGATGATAAACCCTCTGGCCTCTGTCCCAGCAATGTAACGTGGCAGTAAATCTTAGAGACCTTGGCTTGTAACTATACTCTAATTACTATTTTGGAAATGATAACGCGTTCAAATAAATTATTCCTTTACTACAAAAGTAATCAAATTACAGTAACGCTTTACTAAGTAATGCGTTTACTGCCCAACACTGTTCTACATTCTGAAAGTCACCATAAAGTTCTGCTCATTGTGTTGTTTCCATGTGACGCACTTTTGTTTATTGATGAAAACTGTATAAAGGTAAACCTGCAGTACAGTTGTTACTTTCCAGAATTTGCGTCTACTATTTCAAAGAGAGTTGTTAGGTTTTTATAATTTTATGATGTGTCAGTGCCGTGGCATTTATTGTGAATTTAGGACTGTACATAAGCTGAATATATTGCTTGGCGTTTGCGATGGTTATAGACAAACACAGTCTGCTCCAACAATAAAAACATAAACAATGGTACAGTTTCATGTCTTTTATTGAACCCACGGTGTAAACATTCACATTTTAGGGATGAAAAATTGGGTGAACTGTTGAATTTCAATAACTATCTGACCGTACTGTTATATAACCCACACCAGACATTTTCACTTTGATGGCAGATCAACCTGCAAATCATGAGGAGTAATCAGAAGAACTGGCCTTTCGTACTGTAAGAATGAGGAATTTCGACAACAGATTACTACAGAATTCATTTACTGGCTCAAGTCGAGGCATGTGCCGTTGACAGTCGCCACTTCCTGTGGTACACTGCAAACAGCAGCACTGATTATCCAAACCAGCCTCGAGATAGCATCTGACCTTAATCTAATCAGCCCCTAGTCTTGTCATCCTAGTCTCCCTCATCAGTGCTAATATTCAATATCCCTCATAGAAGCAAGGGTGATTTATTCACTTTGAGGGGTAGTAGTACCTGGTCACACAAAGACAACATTGTTTGGTGTTTAAGAGAAAACCCTGCTTTTCAAAACAACATACAGTAACACTCAAGACTTTTACGCGATTATATGATATGCTATATTCTTATTGTCCTCATTTTAGCACACTTGTTTAGCCAGTGTGACTGATAGTCCTAACCTACATTTATATTTTTTGTTCTTGGCAAATTGATATTTACTTACAAATATAGTAAATAATTACTTTAGCAGGTAGTAAAAGCTAATAGTCAATAGTTGCCGGTGCATCTATTGGGACGATGCTGACAGATTGCAGTTGTAACATGAAATCCTGAGGGAGTGTCCCCCTGGCTGCTAAATCAGTTATCATGTGTAACATGCAGATACGAATCGATGAGGGTATAGCCTAAGGCAATAATTCACAAACCATTAGACACAGTGTATTCAAAAAAGATTTTCTCACAACAAAACTAGACTGTTCAGATCTGTACTAGTGCTGTGTAGGCACCTTGTTGATTACTATAATGAGAGTGATGGCTTCTAAATAAGCATTCTGTGATTACTCTTAACTGTTTATCACATACACATAAAAAATTCAGCTTTGGCTTCACAGGAGTAAATTTACCTTTCTAAATATTTGTAAATAGAAAACAGATATTTTTTAATAGGAAACATTGTATTGTTTTGTGTAAAATTCATTTCTCTTACTGGGTAAAATCCACTCCCGTTAATTTAAAGTGAACATTTCGTTTTTTTAAAGTGACATTGTTAACACTTTTCCTCCAGAATCAAACATGGAAATTTTAACAGGGACCCTTGTCTTGCTTGCTTGCTTATGTTTATGCGTATGATGTCATTAGTGCAACACACCCTAACGGAAGATAATCACGTGCACAGTCTTTGGTCTCTGCATTACTATAACTTCACAGATGAATGAATAAAATCATATCACAATCATATTAAAACCCTAAGGATTAGCCACCTATAATTTTAGTACATTTTAAAAAATTCAATGATTCGCAGCTCTACATGATGGAATGGACAACAAAAGGAGATGAAAAGCAGACTAGATAACAAGTGTAATCATTCAATTTCTTATATTTTTGCTGGATTAAAGCATAAAATGGGCTTATTATGTGTTGAAAAGGCCCACTGTCCTTTGACCAATGGGTTGAGACCAATGGCAAAACCAGCTGTCACAATCACATGCAGCTCTTGTAATAATTCACATTCAGATTTCAGACATGCACTTTTCCGTCGTTCTGTTTTCTCCATCACATGTTTTTTCCACAGAAGTAAGCAGATAAAAGATGAGAGTGATCGAGAGAGATGCACTTCCATGTTTTATAGATGTTTTGGAATAGAAAGTGGGAAATAATATCAATTTAAAGTGAATTTTGGTAACTGTCTGGGTCTCTAAAATATTCATAGATAGGCGAGGGCTCAAAGAGGGATAGTTTACCCTAAAAGTGAAAATTCGGTCCCTTGTTTACTCACCCTCATAATCGACTTTCTTCTGTAGGTAAGATATTTCCTGAAAGTCATTGGGGTCTAAATAAACATTTGACCCATCAACTTTTATTATATGGACAAAAAACACATTATTCAAAATACCTTTTTGTGTCATAATGTTACAGAAAAGAGGAATGTCATTGGAAACGACATGAGGAGGGAGTATGAGACGAGTGAGAGCACGCATGTTGATTTTTGCCTTAAAACTTTTTTCAGAGCAGCTTACAGTGTTTAACAGGAGTAAAATAGTGTGTTGATAATGCAGGAGGACAATAGTAAACAGCCTAAGTGATTCTCAGTACACTCTAAGCTACTATGCCACATTTGAGTAACAATAAAAGCATTTCTATTTAATTTTTTTTTTTTGGGAGGTGACATTTTGTGATTTTAATTTAAAGTATTTTTTTATATCATTTTAATATACGTATGACATAATGGACCTGTAAAAAAGGTATCCCGATTATTCATCATGGGTTGATGATGTGAATATTATTGCTTCCTTGAAAAAGTAAATTCCTCCCTTGTTAATAGTGGTGGAGCAATTAGTGAGGTTTCTGGCAGTCCCCCTGGTCTCTGTGTGCTGCAGTCTGAGTGCTGTTTATGTGCAAGCTGCCTAACGCTGGAACCCTGAGGAGGTCGGCCTGATTATAGTGCTGTGCTTGTTCATGTTAAGCATCAGATCATTGTGTAGTTTACGAGCGTTTCAGCGAGGCAGTATCTTGCAAAGGCAAGTGACACAAGTCAATGTCACGGAAACGCGATGACGGGCAGCATCCAGGAGGATTTGGACCCCTCCCTGTTTCCGCATGGAGGAAAACTAATTCACTCCTCATTCTTTCTTTCTCCGCCCAGCCTTGTCTCTTTCGTTTTCGATTCTTTCTTTCTGTTATTGAACCTGGGGGGAAGGGTCCTTTGCCATGGTACCTTTAGTTGTGGAAGATAAGGGCGGAGGTAATTTGGTGGCGCGCTGTCTGTTATTTCGGGGTAGCGTGCGAAAGTGACAACGGTTGTAACAGACCTGTTCAAATGACCCTGAGCAGGCACAAAGATGGAAACTCACGGAGCATCGCAGTTCTCTATCAACTCACCTCTCTGCTCTCTCTCATCTCTCTCTCTCTCTCTCGCCTCTCGTCTGCTTTCCTGTGCTTGCTTCCTTCAGGGTACTTCCCAGTGGAGCTTATGTCTCTCCGTGATTTGTATTCTTCTGGTCCTCTTCACGTCTCTCTGTTCTTGCTGTCTTTCACACTTAAATCGTGTCCTTTAAGCATTAAGCTTTTGTATTAGTATTAGAGGATATTTCTTAATACTTATCTAGTACTCCACTGACATTTACAGGGGGAAATGAAAACACACAAAAGGTGTGTTATTATAATATTTGCTTTTGAGTGCGATTTCATCTTGTCAGCAGTGGGGCTCAGCATAGCCCGGTTTAGCATTCACGTGGAATACTCTGGATGGTTACTCATAAGGTGTGTTATCATATTGTGTGTGCATTCAGATATGAAGCTGTTGCTTACGCTTCCACAATCATCTGGTTGCGCTCCTCAAAACTATTAATAACCTGCCTTGAGAAATCCAGACCTTTGGACGCGGCTTATTAACAGACTCCTTTGCTCTTTCCTCTGTGGACCGTTTCCTCCACCTGAGAATGTTGGTTTGTAGTAAGGCAGATTGTTTTCTGGCACCTTTAGATTAGGAATAGGTCAAGTGATGATGATAGAGTGAACGATGAAATGATCACTTAGTTTAAAAAAGGAGGTCAACTAGTATATTTAAATTTTTAGATTTAGTCTTTTATAGTTATGCTTCACCAAGGCGCATTTATTTGATCAAAATACATTAAAGGGGTCATGAACTGAGAAACCAAAATTCCTTGGGTCTTTTGAACATATAAGAGGTAAAATAGTACTATAAAAACAAACGTAAGTTCAGAACACAACTTTCCGATTTGCACATGTAGTGCTTACTAGAGGGTTGAACGTGCAGGGGCCCGTTCTTCACAACTTGCTTAATACATCTGAGATGATTTGAAAGATGCCAGATCTTCTAATCGTGATAACTGATCTCTGGCTAATTTGGTTCTTCAAACGAATTTGCAGATTTGATTAAAATATCTGGATTAAGTGGTCTAAAGCTTAACTGCCCGTTCTCGTGTTCTCCGTAAAGGCAGATGTATCGATATTCGAAACCACGATCAGCAATTGCAGCGATTGGCTGGCGGCGCAAGACAGCAACATAATGACATCATATAATTAAAAAAGACACCTGACAAAAAGCTTGACAAATTTCTGGACCTTAATGCACTTAGTGCTTATTTTATTTTTTTTATATTTTTTTTTCATGATTTCCCAATATTTATATTTACAATTACTAGTATTTGTACAGGCTTTATATTTTTTTGTTTATGTATATTATCTTAGAAGCAGATTTGTTTGTTGTGACAGCATTAATTAAAGTTTGCTTAAGGATCAGGATCAAGTTATCTGCATCTCCTGCATTCCATCAATCCACTCCCTCTTTTTCTATAGATTCTGTCAACTCAAATCTGGAGACTGGCTCTGATCTTAGGCAACTACTGTGAACTTCTCCAGACTGTAAATCAGTGGAAAATCAGGGGGAAAAATTGTGTAGGTAGTATTCAAACCTTAAGAGAAAATAGACAAGCTGACATCCATTTAATAAGAGGCTTCATAAATGAGGCTAGTTTCTGTGTTCATCACCGTGAATTAAATGTTTATGGGATTTGTTTTATTGATATGATTTTTGAATTTGTGTTTTCTTAGCTGTACATGAACTAGTCTAGATGTTGCAATGTGCTTAATGACACTAATTATGAATATTAACTGATCAAATGAATGCCTTGTTGCTTGATTTTTGTGTGTCCTGTTTTTTTTTTTTTTTTTTTTTTGTTGATTGACTTTGTACATAAAAAAAATCAATTATTCTTTAAAAAGGTTGTTTAAAATAAAGAAGAAAATTTTTAAGTAAAACCATGATATGAGCTTAATGGGAACAGGGGTCTGCTTAAAGGGTACAAACAGTACCCATTAAGCTCTGCCAGGACTTTTTGCATTTAATGATGTATATCTTAATTGAAATGCTTTTGTCATTTAAAGGGGTCATATGATATTCGCTAAAAAGAACATTATTGGTGTATTTGGTTGTAATGCAATGTGTTTATGCTGTTTAAGGTAAAAAAAAAAAAACAACCTTTGAACATTATTTTTTCTCGTCTATATGCCCTGCCTTTCTGAAACACGTCGATTTTTTAAAAAGCTCATCATAGTTCTGAAAAAGCGAGGTGTGCTCTGATTGGCCAACTATTCAGTGTGTTGTGATTTGGCCGAATGCCTCAAGCGTGTGCCGGAAATGTTATGCCTTACAACACACTATACCGTCTCCCAGGCCAGCAGCACGAGACTCAGTCCTGCTGCTCTGCTCGTGCACATCCCATCATCGGTTCTCTTTTAGTGGTTCAGTCAATGTACTGTTAGAAGTAACTGAATAACTCGGGATATTGGTTTATTTCGCGTCAGAGGGAGTGTCAGGCACGATTTGGTGAACTGGTTCGAACCGGTTCACTAAGAAGATCCGGTTTAAATATAAAGATTTGTTTGCGATCCGAGGACATCAATAGATGAGGAAAAAAAAAACCAATAAAACCATTACAAACAAGGCATTTGTTAGCATCCAGTGGGCACATAATTACTGATTATAATGACATATACTGTCTTTTTATGTTGTTGCATTGCATATCGCAAACAACAAACATAAACCCATGTCTGCATTTGTGATCTGAGAAACAACAAACAACAAGCCTACTCTACTGCTCAAAACTCATGTTTGAATCATCATTAGCAAATTATTTAAATATGGAAAATGTACCTACAGGCTGTGAGTCAGAAGCACCAGACTGTCCTTGCAAAGTTTGAACTGCCCAGCTGCAGGCTACTGGTTCAGGAAACAGTCCTCCATAAAATGCGCAGCACACATCTGAATGTTTGGGTTGAACTGTTCTGGAATAGTGTTGAAATACAACTTAACCACTGATTTCTAGTCGTGTCCTTTTTTGGAAGGCCAAACCAAATTAGTTTCGCTTTCACAATGAAACACACAGCGACTCCACAACATGGCAGAGGCGGCTACAGAGAGAATAAAAGTTACACCTTCATTCTTTGCGTGAACATTTGGGCGGTGTTATGCAAATCTTCCCATATTGTGACGTAGACATGTGGGGGCGTGTTAGAACGAGCCGTTTTAGGGGGGTGTGGTTGACTCTTAACTTTTATAAAGAATATTTCTTTGGATTTGAGACTTTAGTCTTTGCAACTTTACAGATCTTCTTTATTCACCAAGAGCTTACATAACACTTTTGAAATTGGAAATCGCATCATATGACCCCTTTAAAATAAAATTAAATGTTAGTGTGAGAGATTAATATTTTATTTGAACACATAAATTTTTGTACTGAAACCAAATATCTTGTGCTCTGAAAATGTCTCAATGTAGATTTTTGCTGAGCTTAATAGGTACGTTTACCCTAAGCCTGCTCCCGAGCAGATTTAAGCTTATGGACCTGTTGCTATGACAGCAAGTCCAAGGATGAGCTTCGAAAAAAACCAAATAATCCAAGATCATGCCAAATCGTCAACAATCAAATCCAGCTGAGTTAATTTCATTTTACCATGGATTAGTTTACAACCAAGGCACAATTCGATGCAGGTTTTTAAAAAAAATGTGCCGACTATATTGGAACCAACAGTAATGTCACAACACAGAAGTGCGAGTGACTGTTTTCATTACATGATTACTATTGCTTTGTCTGTTACTACAGATTGTTTGATATATTTATGCGTTTTTAACCTAAATTAACGGTAAGTAAAAAAAATCATTCTGTTATACTGATTTGAAGTTCAAGAAACCTTTCTGATTATTACCAATGTTGCTGCTTAATATTTTTGTGGAAACCAGAATGCATTCAGGATTTTCGGGATTCTTTGATGAATAGAAAGTTCAAAATAACAGCATTCATCTGAAATAGAAAACTTTTGCAACACTATAGGCCAAATGTTTTTACTGCAACTTTTGCTTAATTTAATGCATCCTTGCTGAGTTGAAGTATTAATTTCTTTAAAAATCTAACAGACCCCAACTTTTTAAACTGTTTACCTTTCCTGTACAGTCTGCATGTTTGCAGTGTGACTACATCAAGCACAGTAAGACCATTAACCACTGCCTGCACTGAGCTCTCTATGTGTCCAGCAGGGCAGAGTTCACATACTCTGTGTCCAGTGTTCACTCAGGTTTTTCTTTGGAGAGCTCTGCTGGTCACAGTGTGAGTTGTAGCTGAGGTTTGGCTGAAGATGCCATGGACAGCAGCCATCAGCGTTAGGCTCTGTAATGAAGAGAGGACTGAATCCACACAAATGTTGAACTCTTCCCAAAAGCCTTTTTACAGACACCGAGAGCTTCCAGTGTGGGAATGACTGAACAGAGCAGTGTTTATAGAGATCTAGGAGTTGACCTGAAAATATGCTCTCTAAATTTGCATGTTTCAACAGGTTTTGAATCAAACCGAGTTAGTTTCTAAATGAAAGTTCTTGATATTAGTTACTTGGCTCTTCAGTGGGTCAGAATGACTAAAGAGGTGTTGGATTAGTCTAATCATTGTAGCATATCTAATAAATAACTCTCTCTATTTTTTTGTGTGACAGGAATTTTTGGACGGTGGAAGAATCAGTAATAACATTGCATTCCCTCTCATCCAACATATACACACGCCGTGGTATCCTGAAGCCCTCTCCAACAGGACCAGGAGGCACCAGAGTGAGGACGAAAAGTGCTGAAAGAGCGAATACAGAACGAAGAAGGATCGTAAAGGACATGCACAGAATGGTGCTCTGGATGGGAGAGCAGAAGTTTTCTGCACTGGAATGACCTCCCACACACTCTCACGTGGTTTCTATGGGGATTTCAGCATAGCCGCACTCTTCTGGATGGGTGATGTTGTATTTCTGTGCCATCTGATCACTCTGCTCTGATTGGCCAGTATTATTCAGTCGCCACACTGCCATTGGTCAGAATGCCAGCAAAAGGGAAGTACTTGCTGAATGAGCAGCTGTTGAAACACAGGAAGCACTGTACCGGAAATTTTTCTGGCATTAGCCAATACCAGACATTCGTTCAGTTGCTGGGACCTGAGCATGCTCATCTGTGCCACATTGCTAGTGCTCTTCTTCAGTCTGAAACTGGTGAGATGCCACACTCATGCAAATGCACTACATGCTTACACATGCCCACAGCCCAAGGTCAATTCAAGTATTCAATTCAAGCATATTTGCATAGCGCTTTTTATGATACAAATCGTTGCGAAAGCAACTTTACAGAAAATTAAGTTTCTACAGTATTTAGTAGTAGCTTAAGTAGCTTCAGTTTATGTGGGGTCAAACACCGACCCACGCAAGTGTGCGCTGTCGAACAAGTCATTTAAAATTAGGAAGGACATTAATTGCCACAGCAAAGACAATATTCAACATGTACTGAATCAGTTTTGTCCTTTGCTGTTCAGAGTGGTTTCTGATGGTTGTAGCAGCCTGTTTTACATAATCCTGCAGTTAATGAGGTGCTGATCCTCTGCTGTTGCGTAATCTGAAGTCTGACGATCACAATGCTCATGTGAACTGGCATTATCCGTGTCAGGAAATTGAGTGTTTTAATTGTAATAATTGGCCGTTTATGCCAGGTCCATCAGAATGATTTTTTCCTCACTCTCTCTGTCACATGTTCACATAAACTCACACATAAACTTTCTCTGGAGTCAGCTGGATGTGAAGAGGGGCCAAGAACGCTCCTTCAGTACCACTGTTGTTCATCTCTTTAGCTGATAAGCACTATACCATCTGTGTGAACTTCTGTAACCTCCTCTCTCAGCACCAACCGGCCGTGGGAGGAACAGAATTACAATTAGTATGGCTCTCTTTGTGTGGGTGTGTGTATGTGTGCGTTTTACTATTTATTTGAACTTTCACAAAGCCCATAGGGTGATGGGAGTATGTAGCTGTGTGTGTGTGTGTGTGCTTGTTGACTGAGGGATGTATTTCTGAGTGTTTGAAAGTTAAGTCCGTGATGTAGCTCAGTGGTAATTAAGAGTGGTTGACATAACATGAGTGGAGGACCCACTGTGGTGAGTGTGTATATTTGGTGCGTGGGTGAGTGGTGGGGGTCGACCTAGTGCTGTGATTTTGCCAACATAGGTAGTCTGATAGTGTCATTTAATCTTTCGCTTCGTCCTTTATTAACTCTGACTTTATATAGATAATCTATGATTAGTGTAGAAATTGTACTGCTGTTCAAAAGTTTGAGGTTAGTAAGATGTGTGCAATATTTATGTTTTTGAAAGTCTCTTTTGTTCACCAAAGCTTCATTTTTCATTGACCAAAATATAGTCATATTTTGACTAAAATAAAATAACATTTATTGACACATTTGTTCAGTGTTTTAGGACTAATCTGCATATGAAAAAGATTCAAAGACTTATAAGACACTTGTTTCATTCCTTAATGTATTGGTGTTTCTATATACTATATACTATATATATATATATATATATATATATATATATATATATATATATATAAATAAAAACAAAAAAAAAAAGCTCACTCAGATGGTGTCTAGTTTTAAACTAGTGTTATCTTTGTGACAGATGGAATCAAGTGATCTAAATGTTTGGCTTCTGTTTTTTATGTTTGTGTTTTTCTGCCTTAAGGGGGAAAATAGAAGAAATAGTGTGGGAAGCAACAGTCTCTTAATGGCTCCATGACAACTAATGTGCAATACTAATGTTTTGAAAGACTGCTTACACAAACATGTAGATGCACGAACATTCACAGCGTTTTTCTAGAGAGAGCATTAACAAATATCTTTTGAACAGGTTTCTTTGTTTTTTTTTTTCCGATTTTCCGAAGATTATGCACTCTAGCAGATACGCCCACTTCCCCCCAAACACACACACACACACACACACACACACACCACACACACACACACACACACACACACACACACACACACACACACACACACAATGTTTCCAAACCCCCTTGAATGAGCTGGCTTATATGTGAAATGCATGTTTGTCCCTAACACCTTGCTCTCTCCGTGTGTGTGTGTGTTTCAGGATGCAAAGGTCCATGGCGTATTTGTGGGAGTTGTGGGAGGAGCGTTGTGTTTGTTCCTGGCTGTGTTTATATTAATGTGTACAGAGACCCTCTCTCAGAGATGGAGAACTTTACTCGGCCTTGCCGTGTGGGCCACACACCTCACAATGGGATTCACCTTTATTTTCGGCACAGCTTCTGGCATACCAATACAACCATGGGACCAGGTAACACACACTAGCTATACTATTTTATTTATTTATATATTTTATGATTCACATAAAAGGGGAGTTTTTACTTAAGGAGCATTCTTATGTGTTCTCTGTCGTGAATTGAAACATGCAATATTGGCAGTAATTGATAGTAGGGATGTGGGCAATATGAGCTAAAATTCATATCACGATTTATTACACTGTCCAGATGGTATCAATATTATATTGGATATAAGAAAAAAACAATTACAGGCAAAATATTTTAACCTTAAAAGACCTGAAAAGACTTTTTTTATTGTGCCATTGTTTTTCCACTGTTTGCGTGTTTGAGTAGGCCAGTGGTTCCCAAAACTTTTTTCTGCCAGGCCCCCCTTTTGTAGAGAAAAATATCATTAGAGAAAAATAATTTTTGGGGGGGTGGGGTCTCTTATGCTCACCAAGGCTACATTTATTTATAAAAAAAAAAAAAACACACAGTAAACACTGTTAAATTGTGAAATATTGTCAATTTGAATTATCTATTTGAATGTTAAAATAACATATAGGCTACTATATTCCTGTTATCAAAGCTGAATTTTCAGCATCATTACTCCAGTCTTCAGTGTCTCTTCAGCAAGAGAACATCACTGGCTTCTATTTGCTTTTGTCAAATTGCGCCACTCGCATCTGGTGTAAATACGTTGTTTTGATATTTGTGAATCTTAAGTATATTCATAACCTGCTTTTATGTTTAAAAAACATAAAATTAAATTGTGTTTAATCACTGGAGCAGCCAATTTGTGCTTTATTAATTTGGTCTGTTACAATGCTCTATGTGTTTGATTACTAATGCCTGTGTAGTACACAGCGTTGCACACAGAGGACCAAAAACGTAATCACACACTTCATAAAATTAAGCACAGACCATTTATCTTGTTTCAAATGGTAATTTTTGTCATCTTTTGCTATCTCCAGCAAAGTAAAACCAAATGATTCAAGGATGGTTCTCAAAAATCTGTATTTTCTGCAAGCTTTTTTCAAGATAAATTTAGATGTCTTTCCAAAAAAGGACATTTAGAAACTCGAAAAAAAAAAACTCAAAAGAACCAAATTATAAAAGGAGCCCATATAAGCACATATGAAAGAAAAAATAAATAAGCAATTTAAAGTATGTTTACAGTGCAACAGCAAAGAGCTTTTTTACATTTTAGAGAAGTCAATTTGTGTAACCGAACAAAACCACATGGAGATGCCAAAAAAACCCTAAACAAACACCTGCTGACTTTATGTATCTACTACAGTACACGGATCCATTCAGAATGACTAAACACAGCAACATAAACATGACAAATCAAAACATAATTGCAAATGTGTGTGAAAACAGCGTGAATGTACAGAAATGTCTGTGCCTGTGCATAAATACAAAGTGCAATCAGTGCGTCAAGAGCACACATACACACATCAATATAACGGACTCACGCGTGTTTACTGTACGACTCCTTTATGCCACCGTAATTGTCTTTACCCTCAAAACTGGTTTATCAAGTCGAGAAAACGTAGTTTGCATCTCATGGCCATACAGCGGTGGGATCTGTTAACAATCAGTTCAGTTCTGTACTTCATACAGCATGACATGTGAGGGCTCGCGCTCTTCAGAGACAATTACAGAATATGACAGAGCAATGAATAATTCACTGAAAACGCAATGCGAGTCTCTGATCTCTGTGCAATCTTTGATGTAATCAGCCTGGTTTCCTTTATATTAGCGCTGTTTTGGACGGATTGTTTGGATGCATTCGCTTACTGGATCATTGGATTGAAAACTTTCCCAGAGTTTAGCAGCTTAAAATGATCTGATCGCAAGCAGAGAGGCTAAATTGGGTTGAAGGGTTAGAATAGAAATTGTGCTTCAGTAATTTTGCATTAATTGTGTTAAATAATTTTAGCGCGTTTAGGATTGTAAAATTAATCGCATGTGTTAAACATTGACAGCCCTATCTTAAATAAATGTTAATGTTACACTCTTCATCTCATTCTCTCCAGGTGCCCTTCTTCCTGTTCATCATCATTACAGTCTACACAATGCTGCCGTTCCAGATGACCTATGCTGTGACCCTGAGTATCATCACCTTTCTGTCTCACATCATTGTTCTTTTGGTGTACCTCACAGTGGGAGTGTTACCCCCCGAACCCACCAATCACCACATCACCAACCAGGTAAAAGAAAATCTGCTTTCTGATTGGTTGAAAGGAAAGCAGTTTTTCAACTTCAGCAAACCTGTATGTAAAGAAGCTGAAAAGAATGTAACACCTCAATGTTGATACGTTAAAAGTCAGTTTCCCTCTCCCCCCATCTCTCTCTAGTTGCTGTCAAATGCTGTGCTGTTTGTTTGTGGAAGTATGGTTGGTGCATTCCATAAGTTTCTGATGGAGAAAGCTCTCATGCAGACATTTCAGGATACTCTTCGCTGCCTTGGCATTCGCATGAAACTGGAGATTGAAAAAAGACAGCAGTGCTCATACGGTGCTCATACAACTTTCACTCCAACAAATCACAGACACAGCCAAAGCAAACATACAGCACAAAACAAATGCAAATAAATCCTCTGTGTAAATATATATGCTAAATTAGTTTTATATTGTCTGTCATGCAAGAGTATCAAACTGTCTGTTTTATAGAATTTTGCCGATTACAAAATTGAACAAACATGTGTTGTTTTTCTTTTAAAAACAAAATCGAGACCACATTATTCATTTGTAACCCCTCAAAAGCCCAAAGTGTGCTTTAGTTTTGATGTGAATGCTGAACACATAGCATTTTAAAATGTCTTCCATTTGATAGTGTGTGGTAACACAGATGGCCACAGACAGAACACATAGATTGGAAATAGATAGCACTAGCTAGATTAATCTTTGTTCTGTGTCTGCGCTATTTCTCTCCAGAAGTTCTGACCGATTTCTTTGTACTTTTTTAAACTAGAGGTGCTTGTTAAAATATTGTTGCTGTCATGTCCAGTAATTGTTTGTTTTTGCATCTCATGTTTATTTTTTGAGTGTGAAACAGTGTCCGGGGGCCAGTGTTTTTCGCCTTTTGGACAAAATAATTAGTGCAAAAAATATTAAAGGCACATATTGTTAGCTAAGCATGCAGAGCACACATGGTTAGAACAATGGCTGTGCACATAAAGTATGTACATACTATGCACTAATTGAAATTTGCACCCATGTTTGTTACGATTACCCTAGCGTACCCTTCTTAAACATTAGTATACTTAAGTCTTAAGTCCATATAACTCTGCACAGTCCTACAGCCTTTTCTTTTATATGTTTTTAATTGATTGGACTGACAAACACTTTAGCAGCACTCTAGCCGCCACATAGCTTTCAAACAAATCTCTCTTCAAATAAAAGACTGAGATCCTTCAAACTTTGAATTTCTCTTCAGTCTGCTGAGGTATTCAAACTACATAAGGCTTAAACAACCTTCACCTCAAATTAACTTGAATATTAGCTTAGAATTTTTATTTTATTATTTTATTTTTTATGATTTTGTACAATAGCTCATTTATCTTCAAATCTGACAGCTGATGGCTATATTAGGAGTTGAAAAGTGAATCTAAGAGGTTTCTGCTTAAATAGGCTAAAATTCTTGTGTCCTTTTTAAACTTCCTTTTTGTTTTCTCGGTTTGTTTTAAGTGTTGTCGAGGAAGTGAAATCATGTAGGGAGAACAGTGAAAAGCAGAGTAAAGTTTAATGACTGTCTGTTAACCTCCCTGACGGTATATGTTCAGTATAGTATATCTCAGAAACAGTGTGATAGTGTTGAACCTTAGAGACAACCATTTTTTACACACAGGGCAATAGTGTCATTACAAGACACAGCAAACACAATGCTTTCTTCTGAATTATATAGTATAATCTGTTAGTTTCCCATTATCTCTCATAGCCTGTTGACACTTAAGCTGTTACAGTCATACAATAGTTAGACTAAGAAAGAATAGGACACTTAAGTTAAGAGATAAAATTTTAATACATTTCTTGCATAACTGGATATATATCAACTGGCATTATCTTTAAATATGGTGTATGTGTGTGTGCTTGTTGTGCTTTGTAGGAAAACCTTTTACAGTCAGTGCTTCCTGTGTACATCTCCATGAAGATGAAGTTGGCCATAATGGAGCGCTGCAAGTGTAAAGATAGAGAGGAACAGCAGCGTATGGTCTGTGATAACAACTTCCACAGTCTTTATGTGAAGAGACATTGAGAACGGTCAGTAAGACCTCTGTGCAAACACACATATACCACCGTCATACATATCTGGAGATGTTTGTGTGTTGTTCTGTGTTTTCCATGCTCTAATTTAGGCCTTCCTCATTAAATCAATGTCCTGATCGTCAATGAATGGTCAGGTCTGTTAGTCCTGACTCTCAGGAGTGCTCATCATGAGGCCTCTCATTTAATTAGTGTTATTTTCCCATCAACCCCAAGAGTGGCCAATGGGGGATGGGATGCATCTATAATATTCTTTGTCCCATACTCACAATGCTCGGTTCTCAGGCAGCTGTTTATATTTAGACCAGGACCATGGCTTGTTTGCCTCCTTTACAGCTGCTCAGATAGATCACAGATTCACTCACCTGTAGTGGTGAGCAACCAATAGAGAGCTGTTCACCACCTGCCGAAATTCATGCGGATCTGCTCTCTTCTTTGAGAACTCGTTTCATTAGGAGTGTGATGACATGGATTGTGTGTATGTGTGTGTCTGGTTTTGTAGTCAGCATTGAGAACAGCTGGGTCTTAAAGGTTAACCTCCATGAGCCGTGTTTATGAAATTTTTATTCGTTCCTGGGCGTTCAGACAGCGACCACTGGTAGCGTGCTTCTGTCTCTTTCATTAAGAGAACGACCTCAGCAAAGTCATATCAACTCCATGGGCGCCACTCTGGTTTCTGGGCCCCCTGGACAGGCATATTCCACTCAGGCCCCCCACGGTTCCGGGGGGTTGGGGGGGGTGGGGGGTGATGGGTTCCCCTCGGTAGAAATCGCGATGGCCCCCGCTCCATCGTCGGTCCTAACCTCCCCTCCACCCCCTTATGGCGCCCCTGTCAACTCCTAAAGTTCTCCTCTTCCTATTTGACCTGACCTGAGATTCAAACTAGCAAGCATTGCTTTTCCCCCTTTGTTTCACTTCTAAAATTTCCTACAAAAACACATAACAATGTCTCTTTTTGTCTGCTTTCTGCTAGCATCCTATATGCTGACATTGTGGGTTTCACACGTTTGGCCAGTGACTGTTCTCCTAGGAGCTTGTGATCATGCTGAAATGAACTTTTGGGAATTTTGACCAGATTGCAAAGTAGTAGAAATTATATATGAATGAATGAAGGTGGCATTTATTTGATTAGAAATACAGAAAGGGACATACTTTAAAATATTATTTATTTCTGTGATGCAGAACTGAATTTTCATCAGTCATTACTACCAGTCTTTAGTGTCACAAATCCTTCAGAAATCATTTCAATATGCTGATGTCTTATCAATGTTGGAAACAGGTAATATTTTTTGTAACCTGTAATGCTTTTTTCAGGATTTTATTTTATTTGTTTTAATTTTTTAGTAAATGTTAGAAAGAACAGCATTTATTTAAAAGAGAAATCGTTATACACTACCATTCAGACTGTTTGGATTAGTAACATTTTATTTTTCGTTTTTTGAAAGAAATTAATACTTTTATTCAGCAAGGATGTGTTAAATTTATGAAAAGTGATCAAAATAAAGTGATCCCCAAAAATATTGAGCCCGCAAAACAATGTCAACACTGATAATAAATCCGCATATTAGAATTAAGATTAGATTTCTGAAGGATCATGTGACACTGAAGACTGCAGTAATGGCTGGTGAAGAATTCAGCTTTGCATCACAGATTAAGTTGCATTTAAAAGTAAAAGTGAATTAAAATAGAAAATCATTATTTTTAAAGTTGGATCAAATAATTTTACAATATTACTGTTTTTCTGTATTTTTGATCAAATAAACGCAGCCTTGATTAGCCGGAAGAGACTTCTTTAAAAAACATCCCACTGATCCCAAAACTTTTGAACGCCAGTTGTAATTATGGCAGTTATGCTCAACATTTATTTGATCAAAAATAAAAATAAAAAATAGTAGTAAATGTGAAATAATAGCATTACAATTAAACTAACTGTTTTGCTGTTTTAAAGGTTTAAAATGTAATTTATTCCTGTGATGGCAAGCTGCATTACTTCAGTCTTCAGTGTCTTCGATGATGCTTCAGAAATCCTCTCCCAATATGCTGAATCTGATTTGGTGCTCAAGAAACATTTCTGATTTTTCCAATGATGAAAAAAGTTGTGCTGCTTAATATGTTTTGTGATAAACTGTTGTACATTATTTTCACGATTTCTCGGACTGACCCATCATCTAAAATAAACAGCATTTAATTGAAATCTTTTTGGAACTTTTAGAACTCTTTCACACACTATCTTTCTACACACTAATGAAATGCATCCTTGCTGAATGAAGTATTTCTTTTTTTAAACCGACTCCAGACTTTGAGAATGGCACCGTGTGTGATTAAATTATTATTATATAATATAATTCAATTTGTTATAATTTTTCACTCTTATCTTCAGTCAGTTTGGTTCTTTGAACAAATATCATTGATGATTTTGCAAATTAGATACTTGTGCTCTGAATTGTACATATAGTGTGTATTTGTGTGTGTCCCCTGTAGGAGAATGAGTGTATGCGGATAAAAATTCTTGGTGACTGTTACTACTGTGTGTCTGGCCTTCTGTTTTCCCTGCCAAATCATGCCAAAAAAACTGTGTAAGATGGGCCTGGACATGTGGTTAAGCCAATCCCGTAGTCTATTATATGTTTCTAAACATGCAAATCATTATTAGCACAGCATTTCTCCTTATAGTGTTTTTTTTTCTAGCACTGGCCAAGATACCGTATGAGGCAGATGACAGCTGACATATTTTCTCTAATCATCACTTGCAGGCAGGTGCGTGAGGCAACAGGTGTGGCTATAAACATGCGAGTAGGTGTGCACTCTGGAAATGTCCCTCTGTGGTGTGATTGGCCTACGCAAATGGCAGTTTGATGTGTGGTCCCATGAGGTCACCTTAGCCAATCATGATGGAGGGTCAGGTGGATTACACAGGGTAAGAACAATAAAACTGAACTGCTTAAGTTTCATACAGAATACTGTTTGCATGTTGAGATGCTACATTTATATTTTCTCCATTAGACGAGTTCACATCACAGAGGCGGACTCGGAAGCCCTTGAACAAAGCATATGAGTAGAGGAGGGGACATGGTCACCTGAGAGACACCTACCTTAAAGAGCTTAACGTCAAGACGTACCTGGTTCATAGACCCGCGGGTAGAAAATTTTAAATCATACATTAGCAGTATACTATATAATATATATGTCACTGTATGTGAAATCTGATCATGTTGAATGTTTTTTTTTATATTTGTGTGTTAGTCAAAAGACTCATCACTGATGGCTCCCAAAGGTCACCAAGCCTCGTGATGGTTTGAAGATGCGAGCATCTGTGCGTATGACACGCCTTCCTGGAGTCGTGGGGGGCTGTCAAACCTTTGCCCATCTGCAGAGCCGAGAGGAATTGCAGTGCACAGATGCTATGGTCAACTGGAAAGGGTCGCTGCAAGGTCAGAGACACAAGCATTAAAGGCCTAAATGCTCAAAAATCAGAACTGACCTCATGACAGATAAATGACAGACAGCCCAAATAGTCAATAAAATTGCTGTGCTTAAAAAGCCTCGTTATCAAATTATTCGAACTGTCTGACATACAAAGCTCCTTTTTTTTGGCTATAAGGCAAATTATAGTAAAAAAAAGGGTTTCTGAAACCCATTTACAGTAATTGCGAAAAATGTGGATCAGACTTTGTGGGTAAACCGTGTGTGAACAACCAAAACATCGAAATTTTGAATAATCATCCAAAACCAAAATGTATATAGGATTTTTTTTTTATTGTGACCATGTCTGTCCAAGCTTCATTAAAGGACCAAAAGCATAAAAGAAGTCCCATTTGTTTTGTTTGCGATATTCTAAGTCTCATGAAACCATAAAATAACTTATGTGTGATGGATTGAACAGTTCGAAATGCCTTATTTAGTCTATTTGTGTATAGACATAATTATTTGGACTATCCATATGCCTTGTATGATCTCATCAATAAAATGATCTTTGTATGCAGAAACGTTTTGATGATGAAAGCACACTCTATGGAACGATGCTCCTGTTTGTCTCTGTTCCTTAGGACATCCCTCTTAGACCAGTACCGAACAAAATTCCTGAAAGGTGAGTTGTTGTTTGTATCATCAATCTGTCTGTTTTGTGTGTGCCTCAATGGAAAAAAAAAAAAAACAAGGTGTATGGCCTCTGGTTTTGTCTTGCTGACTAAAGCAGCGATGCTGAAGTTTGTCTTTCTCACTGTTGCTCTCTGACAGCTTTGATGAGTCTCTTGAGGAGCCCTTCTCTTTTACCTGGCTCCTCCCTTGAGCACATAAATAAGTGAGTGGAGCCCATACTGGGGGCTCAGCCAGCTCTATGGGGCCTGTAGTTTTTTTTTTCCCACACTAACTATGCAAACGCTGAGTGAGACACTGCTAACTGGACATACGGTTAGCATGACCATAGCTGCACTCCTGCAGAACACCTGTGGTGTGTTTTTTCCAGATTACAGTGTACGTTTGGCTTAGAACAAGTGTATGTGTTTCGCTTGCAAAGAAAGAGAGAGAGCGAGAGAAAACAGCAGAGAGAGGAAAATGCATTTTCCTTCCTGAGCAACATGTTGAGGCACATTGCAAGGGTACTCTCGCAAATCTCTCATAGGGGTTTAAACTAACACACGGCATCCTGCCTGCCACGATCCAAATACACACACACATTCTCAATTCGCAACAAAACTAAATTTCTCTCTTACGGTCTATTAAGATCCCTTAACTACACAAAAGCATTAACTGCAAATTAGTCAATGTCATTATAAATATAAACTTCACACATATTCACCCAAGCTTCCCCTGTACTGGCTGCAGTCAAATACTAACTCAGTAACAGCATGACAACAGCTATGTAGAACATCTTTCCTATCCCCGTGCTCATTATAGACGTGCATTGTGTGTGTGTGTTACTTTATGGGTACAAAGCGTGTTTCTGTTTCTAATGATCTGTGTCTGCTGTCTCTGTAGGAATAAAATCACAGAAGACGAAGTTTGACGAAGAACTTCATGACAAGATGACCACCACCATCAATGATTTGAGCTCCAGCAAGTTAGTCTTAACAAGCATGCTAAATCATTTTTGATGGAATTAAGTCAAGCTTGGTTTAAGTTGCACATTTAGTATGCATAAAACGTAAAAACGAAGAGAGTTTTTTTGTGTGTGTCTATGTTGTGTACAGGCAGTGGGTGAAGTCTCTGAAGAGACCTCCTCTGGCCTCATGCTGTGGTTAACTAAAAGAGAAGCTGGAAAAGCAGGTAGGTATTTTACTAATGGCTTAAACTCCTGACTGTCTCAGTTTTTTGACTGTGTCATTTTTGTTGTTTCATACAACATTGTTAAAATATAAATAAATAAATAGCATGTGTGTGTGTGAGTCTCTCAGTACAGAAATATAGAGATGACAAGTTTTAAAAAATACTTCATTGGTTTGTGCCACCTTCATATTTTTATGCATCTTCATCATACAGATGATGTTACCCAGCGGTGTAAGTGTCTAGGAATAAAAGCTGAAACGACATTAGGCAGACTTGATTTACTACTAAAAAGTGTCTTCATATGTTACAAAACCATTGGCCCCAGAAGAGGTGTATGACTCTTGCTTTGTCTCTCTCTCTCTTCTCTCACAGGCTGTTAAAGAAGCTGGGGCTGGCGTTTGCCGTGTTGGCGTGTGTTCTACGTTGGACTCTGGGCATCTGTTTTGCAGGCCATATTCACAGTTAGGACCACCATTTCCCTTCCTTGGCCTTAGCACAAGACAGTCAGTTGGTCTAATGGGTTCTGGGGTATTTTTGTGTGCCTAACACAAACACGGTCCACCCCTGTGGCGTTCATTAGAGGCTGGAGCATGTAGAGCCTCTGTGTTGCTGTGCACAGTGCTGTTAGTTGAGAATGTTCCTATATGCTGTGTCCATTGTGTGGCATTGACTTATACTGGAATGGGAAATAACTAAAAACAGACTGGACCTTTGTTACAGTGTCACAAATATAAATACATATACATACGTGCGGACATGCCCACAGTGTTCCCTACCAGTGTCCTATCGGCCCCATTCAAACACACTGTGGCCTTTTTCCAAACACATTCTGGCATTCAGTAACTGAGCTTTGCTCGAGAGGGGGTCAAATCCAGGGGGGGCCTCTCTTCTTTTTTTTTTTTTTAACAGCTGTTTTGTTTTTCGTTTTCTATTTTCAGAGGATAGGGATGTGTCCAGATAAGTGAAAATCATGTTACGTGGCTCTCGGCTCTTCAAGAAGCTAGTGGTTAAGTAGAACCTGTTCGGACGCCTCCCATTGGCAACCGTGGCCACCGCAGTCATAGGCATCATCGCCATGTTTCAACTTTGTAATGGTTTGTTTTTAATGCTTAAGACAATATTGTTGGTATATGTTGTAGGTTGACCTCTTAACCTCTTTTGCCCATCAAATTTCCTTTCACTCCACAGGATTTGAAAACCCCGGAGAGTTTATGCGGACATTCTGCTACGCAAGAACTAACAAGCGGCCATTCCTGCAAGCTATTCTAAATGGCCTTCCATATTTGCCTTGTGAGTAGGGCAAAGCACCTAAATTACCACACACCCGCTTAATTGCGATCGCTACATGGAGATCATACGTCTGTATAGATATACGCTAATATATATATATATCGCTAAACTATAACGATAAACTATAAAATCACATCATAAACCCTCAACAAATTATTTGCATTATTTATTACATTATTTACTGTATTTATTTTCATCTGGTGTAAAATGAGGATGTGTATTATCCTGATTTACACTGCATTCATTTTTTTGGGGAAACAAAAAAAAACCTGTACCAAACTGACTCGTTTGGTTTCTGTGTGTGATTTTGTCTTTCAGTATTCTGTATATAATTGTATATGGCATTGATTGCTGTGGTGTGTTCTTGAGGGTGAGTTTGGAGCTGAGAGATGGCCTTCCTCTTCATCCGTTCCTGCTGCCATTTCATACATCATCATGCTAGCGATACTCTCTGAGGGAAAATCTGCTTGCTGCTATCATATTGCCGCTACTGTCAAAGCGCTACCTGCTGTACACTCCGAACAACAGCTGGTACACTCTCATAAACACACATGCAGTCGATTGTCATATCCATTTGTATTATTGCATATTTAATTGTTGATGTTTATTGAGATTATCTTTGCCATCATTTAACACTTACTTAAAGTTAATCTATTAACGTTTGAATAACACTCTTAAAGGTAAACTTGATAAAAATTTCCATTTTCCCATTTTTTCATATTGGGACTTTTAAAACAGTTGATTTTAGTGTGTTATTTTACATTTATTTAGGACTAAACAGAATTGAGTACTGGCAATTTATTGGCCCTAACATGGAAATAATGATCAGTATTAGCCAGACTGTAATATTGGTGCATCTGTAGTATAATCATGGCCAGCGTTTGTTCTGTTGTAGTGTGTGAAAGACAGTCGATGCTGTGGAAAGCCAGGACTTATGAAGCACCCACAGGTCATGAGCTGCATCTCTACATCACACTGTTCCTCTTAACCATGCTGCTCATATCTCGCCAGGTACACACTTCAGACCACACACACCTACAGTGCTCGTACCTGTCAGGACAGAGAATTACGCCCATCTTTGCTCTGTCCTCTCTCTCTATACTCCTAGAATGAGTACTGCTTTCGTCAGGACTTCCTGTTGAAGAACAAGAAAAGAACTGGCTGATAAGGAAGAAGTCGAGCTGTGTGCGAAAACCTGAACCGTCTCCTTCTGGAGAATGTTCTCCCTGCACCCCACGTGGACCGCCTATCTTCGTGGGCGAGCGAGAACAAAAAGAATGAGGTGGGGCTGCTGTCCACTATGCTCTTTACTAAACTGGAAATACAAGGTAGGAGACAGGCTTCAAATGGGTGGGATGAGCCTGTATATCATTGTCGTCTCATGTCCACAACCTCATGCCCCCATACAAGCCCAGACATATACCAGTGATTCCCAAACAGGGGGTACCTAACAGCGGTTCCAGACTTGGGGCAAGAGAAACCGAACACAAATGTAATTCTTTAAAATTAGTAAATTTGAATAATTTCATGGTTTTTTTTGCAGATCTTTTTATAATGTGCCTAACATTAATGTTTGTAAGAGTCTTACAGATTGGGCTGTGGCAGTGCATTAGATAAAAAAAGGTTGGGAAACACTGCCCATATACCACACAAAAATAATATCATGCACTACCATTCCAATATCATACTGTAAGAGTCACAATGTACACAATACTGAGAATACCAGACCTCCCACACTGTATTTTATAGTAACCCTCTCAACCCTTTTATACCACAGTCCATACTGTGAACCATACCATAATAAGGAAAGATTCAAAACTTTAGGTTAGAATAGAGGCCTGAAGTAATTATTGTGATTTGTGAGTTTTTATTTACAAAGATTTTTGCTCCTTCCTGATCTGCATTTTTCAAGAAATGTTAGTATAGTATTATGTAGAAGTGCTATGGTTTTGTCTTATGTCCTTTTTGTCACTCTCTAGAAATCATTTTATGTTAATTTAACACACTGCTGGTTCCATTTGGGGATCGGTAAGATTTTTTGTATTTGTATTTTTGTCAATAATCATTCTAATATGCAGATTTGGTGCCCAAAAACATTTACGATTATAATAAATTTTTTTCAACATTTTTTTTTTTCCAGGATGCGGAGCATAAACAGAAAGTTAAAAAAATATATATCTTATTATTTTTTTGTAACAATGTAAGTCTTTACTGTCCCAGCTTTGATGAATGAATGTCTTTCTATTGATTTCTTAAAAAAAATATTACTGACCCTTTAAAAACAATAGCCCAGTATGCATGATAGAATTAGATTTTGATTTTGTGTTCTTACTGTCTAATATACAGATTTTTTATTTGTGAAACAACTCATCAGGTGTCTCGGTACATTCAGTCTTGTGCCTCTCTGATTTTTGAGGTCCATTTAGTGACAGTTTTCATCTTGTTACACAAAAACACATATGTCATGTATCAATCGTGCAACATACCTGTACACATATACTTGCATAGTCTGGGAATGTCCTGTCATAAACCATTTTTTGTTATTTATGTTGGATCTATGTGAATTATTGCGACACAGAAGCACTGAGCTCTTGCTGCATGTGTGTCTCTGATCCTCTTCTCCAGGACCTGTACTATAAGTCAATGACTGCGTATGTCGGTGATGTTTGCATCGGTGCCAGACTTCAAAGAGTTCTACACTGAGGTGTGACATAAATAAAGAAGGACTGGAGTGTTTGAGGCTCATCAATGAGATCATCGCCGCCTTTGATGAGGTCAGAGTGATGTCATGTCAAAGTCATGTCTCCAAGTCTATGCATTTGTGGGGGCACTTTGCCGGGACCCCCCTTTTTCGCTGATTGCTTATTCCACTGTCTTTATTCTCCTGTCATTCCCTGAATGAATGGATGAATAATTGTATATGAATAGACTCTAAGGGCGTCACCTCAGCTATCACTGGGGTAGTGTAATGAAATGAGGCAGCCGTTGTGGTAAATGAACACTCCTAGCACTTCAACTGCTTCTTTGTGTGAGCTGATTTTGGATTGAGGAGTCAGCAGGGAAAGGGCCAGGACTTCATCCTTTTTGTTGGTGATCACCACAACAACAAACCCTGGGTTGACTGACTACGAAAATGTTCAGGCCAAACCAGTTCTGGCAGCAACCCAGAGGGATCTAAAAACAGGCTTCACGTATTGCTAGTAATGAGATTCAGTGTGGTATGGCTGCTTTCCCACGTTTTCTTTTACTTCTTATTATTCTCTCATTCTATCTCTGTCATTTAATGAAAGAAGATAACACCATGGCATGGATTTCTACTGCTCTGAAACACTGATATTCACTTGGCCCTTCCCTCCTCTCCTTACCTGCAGTTCTGTCTAAGCCCAAGTTCAGTGGTGTGGAGAAGATTTAAACCATCGGCAGCACGTACATGTCTGCTGCAGGACTGAGTGGACCTCCAGAAAGCAGAGACAGCCAGGTACTGCACTACACACACCACTATGTAAACATCCAGAGCAAAAGGGAATTTAAACATAAATCTCCATAAATGCATTCTTAAAACGATTACACTGCATTCATTTTTTCAACTGTCTTCACCTCTCAGGTATTTACTATTCAATGAAAAAGTGAAGCAGAATGCTCTCTCTCTGTAATTGTAGGTTTAGAAACCAGTTTCATTTTGTGTTAAATGTTAAGTTTTTTGCTGTCATACTTCTGACATTTGGTAAGCTATTATCTCACATTTTTGCTGCTAAATGGAAAGCAGGCAGTGTTGAGTATGCCGTCTGTCGCTTTACACCAATCAGTGACATTATTTGCATTATCCTGAAGTTTAGCTCAAGGATTAGTAAAGCAGAGTTTAACTTAATGAACAGCAAAAACAACTTTTGTGAATAAACTACATTAATCTGATCAATCCACACATTATATGTTTTTTTTTTCCAATGTTTCAAAGGAAAATGTTCACATCTATTATTAAATGCATGTTATTGATCTTATTGTAAATGTTCATTTATGCTCACCTGAAGCATGCTGGAAATCTCCAATCATTTAGTCAGATTAACTTCTGCCCTTTCTTACAGTTGACTGCAAGCGCACTTTCAGATCTGCCTCCATCCTCACCGCTGCCCTACATTTTTTTTTTTCTCCAGTAATCACAATATGAACAAAAAGATTGTACTTCTGTTACACTGAAACACACCTCTTTCTTTGAGTGTAGGCAGGGTGGTAGACATATCTGTAAATTACAGTTAAGTGGGTTGATTAGAATGGTTACTTATTAAAAAAAGATTACATTGTTAGTTTCTATATTAATAAATGTATAGCATCAGGATTGCTGTTTATGACTGTGGTGCATAGCAACAGGTCATTTGCAGCATATTTAAACCTCACAAAATGTGTTCCATTAAGTTAGCAAAAATCTTAAAATGACTGTAAATTTCAAAAAGCTTGATATTAACCAAATCTACCCACAATTTAATGCAAAATAGACTGATAAATTTATTCTTATTTCACTCTAAGTCTACCACACGCTGCATGTAATTTCAATGCTATGTCCTTGATTTAACAGAAATTATAGTGAATTCTTTTCTTGAATGTGATTTACATAAGAGCATGTGGAACATATCGCAGTTAACATGCTGAAAGAATTTATGAATTTTAATAACACATTTGTGCTTAAGATTTTAATTCACCTTGACTGTATTGTTATGAAAAATTAAAAGAGATCTGGACCAGCACTTGATGAATGAGGTGATGATGAAATAGGAGACTGCAATTTTAAGAACAGAATTGAAAGAGATGTTCCTTTCTTCAATGCAGTTCATTCTATTCTCTGCACCCCTGCATTTTTCAAAAGTGTCCTTCAACGCCACATAATTTAAGTTATCTCTGGTTGACTGAGCTTTGTTGTGTGTCCTCAGGACCGTGAGAGGCAGAATGACTCAGATAGGAAAACATGGTGGAATTCGCCATCGCTCTGTGATCGGCCAAGCTGGACGGCATCAACAAGACACTCCTTCAACACGTTCAGGCTTCGTGTTGGTAAGTCTGATTACAGAAATCTTTTCTGCTCTGGAAATCTATGGCAGCCCACATAGAACCGTTTGGTGGCCGAAAGTTATGAACTTCACCACCACCGATAGAAGACAGTCTCAGTGTTAACTACAGCCAAATTTCGAAAGAGTATGCAAAGAGTGAATGCATCTTAAACAAACAACTTATTTTTCATTGAGTTACTTTAAACTTAAGATTTTCGCAGTTTAGAATTTTTGAGGGAAAATCACTAAGTTTTCAGTCTCGTTCTAGACAGGGTGATCATTTCTTCAGATAATGCTGGCCAAAAAGTTATCAAAATACTTTCCGACAGACCAAACTGTTCTCGTAAAAGTGCGTTAACAAATTTGACGAAATTTCATGCAAAAATGGACGCCCACTATAGCTTTGCAATGCTTTAGCGCAGTGGTTCCCAAACCTTTTCAACTTGCTGCCACACAACCAAACACATATGTTTGCGCGGCCCACTGCAAAAAATTAACTGACCCCGCTATTGTTGGGTTAATAACTTAGTACTCAGAAGCTAGACTGTTAACTGTATTTATTGAATGAACTAGGGCTGTGCGATATGGACAAAAAAAAAAAAAAATTATCTATCGCGATTTCTTTGATCAATTTTGCGATTTTCGATTTATTTAATCACAATTTTGACACACAGATATGCTTTACAGTCATAAATGCATTCAGGTATGAATTTGAAAACATATTTTCCAAAAGAAAACCAATTAGAGGCTTTATCAAAAAGTTGTAACGTCTATAGAACAGACATAGCTGTCAAAATAATCACTTGTAGTAAAGGCTGTAACACAAATTTTCTAGACTTATGGCAAAAAAATATATATATAAATAAATAAATCCTATGCTCCAGGGACTTTTTTTTCATTCTTTGGCCATACATTGTTCATAGAGCTCATTAATTGTTTTAGCGGGTTCTAGCCTCAGGTGTTGAAATAGATTTGTATACAGTTATACAGGTTCAACCACGTAGGCATACTCCGTTCTGCAGTGCGTATACAGTATGTGTATGCGGGGTTGCAGAAGAGCCTAGCAGCGACCTGAGCTGCATTAATGTAACGCGAGACTGAAGGAAGACATTTAAAATTAATTGCATTGAATCTGTCCGCACGCACGCAGATTTCCTTTGCTCTGTCACAAAACCAGACGCGCCTTGCTCAGATACACGCGGCTCTCGCCCGGAGAGAATGTGCGCACTTAAAATACGTGTCTTCTCTCGCTCAAACTGCACGTCCTGTGCAAGTCACAAACTCTCTCTGTGAAGCATGTGCTAAAATATTCATTTCTTTGTCGCACGTTTTTATTTCTAGCTTTTTACCGCGTGCCGTGTGAAACCTTCTGATCCGTTAACATGGGCTACAGAAAAAAGGCGCAATCACAGACAGTGTGTGAACCTGGAGTTACGTAGGCATATTCCCGGTCTGTTCTGTTCTCGCGCTAGGCCGGCGTTTGCATTCTGATTGGACTCGGATGGGCATACTGCGGAAGGTCAGGGCCGCGGAAAAAATCGTGATGCTGCGATTTAAAGCGCTCAATTCAAAAAAAATCACGCTATGACTCATTTAATCGTGATTTTTATGACAATTCTATCGCACAGCCCCTAGAATGAACCCAAGAACCCTGAACTGGCAAGAACAGAAAATAACTCGGGGCTTATTTAATGATATATATGAAATGATGTTTATAATGTTAGGACTTAGACATTGTTGAACATATATTAACAATATTATGTTTTTTTTTGTAATAGTAATTGGCGGTCCCACCTTCAAATACCATCGACGACCCACTAGGGGGCTCGACGGCCCACAGCGCATGGGAAAACCACTGCTTTAGCGGATTCTGACCAAACTTAGTATGTATATACTTAGTAGTTTTGTTATGTTGTGTTGTGTTTTCTTTTCTCTTTTTTCCTGGCGTATCTTCTGACCTGAGGGCTTCTGGTGGGCACATGCATAGTTTTGGCACAGCGCCACCACCCTGTTACAGTTTGACCAAAAATCACACAGATTGATTTAGTTAGATCAGAGATGGCATACCCAATCAAAACAATATTCCTATGTCAGCCATTTTGAGCATGGACCATTGAGAATTTTGTAGTAAAAATTGATGTAGGCTATTTGAACAAAAACATCTAACGTAATGTTATGAATATATCTCTATAGAACTGCGTACGGTAAATTTCTGAAATTTGGCACACGAAGGAGGACAGTCTCATCAACCACAGCCAAAATTTAGAGACCTAACTTAAACTCTTTAGCACCATCAACAGGCCACATTTGCACTAATTTTTTCTCGCAAATTAATTTTGAACCACAAAGGTCAAAAACAAAGTTTCTTGGCTCAAATGAATACCAATATTTACATTTTCTATGGGTCAAACTTTTTCACAATTTTGAATTTCCCAAAAAGTTTTCAAACTCATCCTAGATGGTTTGTCCAATTTTCACCAAATTCAGATCATCTTCAGAGCATTGGCAAAAAGTTACTCAAAAGCTTTTTGATATACCACACTGTTTCATAAAAACATATTAAACAAACTTGATAAATAAAGTTTGTGCAAAACAGGACATGAGACTATAGCTTTTGCAACGCCTCAGCCCCAGATTGTTTTTTTCTGATTTTTTTGCCAAACTTGGTATGTGTTATAACAAGCAGGACCTCTTGAGGGCACACGAGTAGTTTTGGCACAGTGCTACCTACTGGTCAAAGAATATAAAAAAAAAAAAATGACCGTTTTGCTTATAACTTTTGACTGGTGTGGCCAAAAATCTTGTATGACTGGTTTTGAATTTACCAACTGCATAGTTCAGCTTCAACCCTGATCAAACACACACTGAACCAGCTAATTAAGGTGTTCAGGGCTACTTAAATACAGACAGTTGTTTATAACCACAGTAAAACCTTTGGTCTGCAGTAAGGTAGCTCTCAGGAGCAGTGTCAGAGAAACCCTGGTCTTTACTGATTAATAAAAGATTGTTCCTGAACTTTTCATTTTACCGCTGTTGTGTGCTTGGCACTTTGATTGCTGCTGTTGCCCAGCTGTAATTAATACTTGCATTTACTCAGACTCAAAATGAAAAAAACACTTTTACCTCCAGGTATTGATAGTTATTTCTTTTTCTACTTATGCATTAAGGGTTAAAAATGACAACCAATATGTAACAGGACAGGTGTAGCTAAATAATCTCACTGAAAACAGAGGCAGCTCATAAGAGAGATCTTGGGCATTTGAGCAGCCTTCAGGGTAACAGATGCACTCGGAACTGCCATGAAATTCTTCATAAACGCTCCATTTAAGAGTCTGAGTGCATATCGCCCATCTGTGGCAGAGATCTGATAAAAATTATAATAACAGACACAATCCAATCTAAAATACTTTCATTAGAAAAAAGCACATTCCAGCAGTCACTTTGCGGATCAAATTCGTCATCTACTGGTACTACAGTCTCATCTACTGGGTACTAGATCTACTGGTAATTACTTTATTTGAGGGTCACTTAACTAGTTGCTTATTAGCATGAATATTACTAGAATATTAGCCAGTTATTAGTACTAATTAAGGGGCATATTAATGCCTTATTTACATCCCTAATCCTACCCAATACCTAAACTTAACAACTACCTTACTAACTATAATATGCAGCAAATTAGGGAAATTATTGAGGGGAAAAGTCATCGTAAAATATGAATAAGTGCTTCCCTATTCTAAAGTGTTACCGATCTACTTAATGCTTCAAGTTTAGTGGATGCAATTATTTCTGTGAGGCCAAAATTATGGTTTAAAGAGTGATGTCACTGAGACTGAAAACAGAACGTCTAGGGCTAACTGAAATAATAGCCCAAATGGTTTGTTAGTGAGATTTATTAAAGTTAATTGAAAATAAATAAACCTAGACTGCAGAAAATGCTGACTCCTCATGAACTCATCTCTGCATGTGGCCCAGAGTGTTGGGTCATTTCGTGAAGTTACTTTGCATGAGTAATGTTTTTTCCAACATCATATAAATGCCATGTTTGCAGAGTTTGTTCATTGATCATGTGCATGTTTTGTTTGTGCAGGTATAAACCATGGCCCAGTGATTGCTGGGGTGATTGGAGCCAGGAAAACCACAGTATGATATCTGGGGAAAACACTGTTGAATGTGGCCACAGCCCGGATGGAAAAGCACCTGGACGAGCTGGGTAAAATACAGGTATGCACCTGCAATCACTCTTACAGTACTCACCTCTCTAGATCCACTATGATCATTATTCTCTTCTCATTTTTAGATTTTCAAAATAGCTAAGTATAAAAAAAAAAGAAAAAAAGGTGATCATGTTTGTGTTGTGTTGCAGGTGACAGAGGAGACGTTCTGATGTCCTGCAGAAGCTGGGCTATTCATGTGAGTGTCGTGGCTGATCAATGTGAAGGGCAAAGGAGAGCTCAAAACCTTCTTTGTGTGCACAGATTCCAGCAAACAGCAGGGCATCGGTCCTGAGCTGAGACTGAAGCCTCTGCGCTGACAGCTTCATACACACACACACACACATATGCGCAACCACACACACAGACTCCGGAACCTATATGTGATCTCTTTGTTTTTCATTTAAGAATGTTTTATAGTGCTACTGGATTGGTTTCTTTAGAGCAAGTCTAAAAGAACTGCCACATTCATTTCGAACTACATAACATGTTGGAGTTTGTTTTGGCAGCATTTGGAGAACTGAAACTCTCAGACCATACAGCAGCATATACATACACGCCAGTCATTCACACGAACACAAGCTGAACTTTGCGATCCTACTTATGGCGAAACGGAGCTCGGTGAAGGAAAAATACTGCTTCTCGGTGTAGTGCTGTCAGACTTGTCTGGGTGGTACCGCTGGTCACAGTGGCCTTGATCCTACTGGATTGTAGACTGATTTGAGACGACCACTGAGCTGGTTGGTCGGTTTTTAGCTTGCAGGCAGAGGGAACACGTGACCCACACAAATCCCATCACGCAGATTGAGCAGACGTTACTTGTCCTAAAATATCTAGGGTCCCGGTTTTCAGGTCAGTTATTTAAAATAATATGTATCTTATTATAAACACTTTCTGTCAACTTTTGGACCAACAAAATGGTGGATGATTTTTATTTTATTTTTTGGTTTGTTTTCTTTAAAAACAAACTGCCAAGTGTTCATTGAATGCCAAATATTGACAAAGCGTGGACAGAGCTTGAAAAAAAAAAATTTGCTGTTTTGCCATTGGGGAGTTGAGATTGTGAATATTGGAGATGAGCCCTTCCTTAGCTTTGTAACGTGCTACAAATGAAAACTATTAGCAAATGTTAGCGAATATACTGGGGCAAAAAGTATCAGTGACTGAAATTCAATTAACTAAGTGAAAGTGTTCTTTCTCATCGCTTTTTCCCCTCACCTTTCTTAGTCTTTAGATCTTGACCAAATGGCTCTGTGGCTTCACTCATCTGAAGTTGTAAATTGGCTACTGGATGTATTCATGCATCTTAGCTATACATTGCAGTAAATGGATTTGCCCTCAGCTCCGACGGTCTCTGCTTCTGTTCTGTGCGAACGCTTGGTGAAAGTGGGAAGTGTGTGATGAAGCCATAGGCATAAATGTTCAATTGAGATTGAAACTTTATGGGCCTCTCTGGGTTTCAGCCCTCTGAGTGTGATTTGAATTTACATGGTTTGAGATTCTGCACTGCCTTTCTGTTACCGCAGTGTTTGTGAGGAAACGCCTGCCATCTCTCTCTGTTTTGGTATGCATTGTTACAGAATAAACCATTTTTACACTTTATATGTTATAGCAAGATTCATTTATCACAGATTTATGATGATTTGTTGCCTTACCACAGTAGAAAATCTCCAGAGATCATTGTGAAACATGACTCACCATGATTTCCCAGTGCTGCAAGGATAAGAACCTTACATAAAAGATCTCAGACTTGGAATATTACTTTTCATTTAAAATGTATTTGCATGCAAAGTTTTCATTGATGTTATATAAATCTGACATTGCCAAACCAGAAAAGCGATTAGGATTACCATGATTCCTTGTAATCAACAACAAAAAACCTTTAGTTGGCTTTAAATCAAAGCATAAGGGCGACACGCAACAACATTCAGAGGTCTTGGTTTGCATTTCCTTTAAGGTTGTATATATAATTCTCCCAAAGCATGATAGGATTTGTGAAACTAGAAGAGAGAACAGGCCGCTGTCAATGCTCTCATGTTAAATCTAGAATTTTCAAACCAGTACGATTTTTCATTCTAATTTTTACAAATGATACCCGTGATACTATGGTTCATTTAACAAATCCTCATTCGCTTGTACAACCCCATAAGACCGACATTAGTCATCAAAAAACAAAGTATAAATTATTGGAGAAACACACATACATACAAAAAGCACATCGAATATGGTTAATGGAAACTCTAAATGTGTTGATGCACAAGAATAAAACAAATGAGGTTTGTGTCTTGCACAAGCACATGAGCTTCCATTTGCCCCTATATTTGAAAAGCTTTATGCATGTGCTTCTTAAAATCCTTTACTAAAGGTGCTCTTGTGAAGACGAGTTGAATTCAGTTCATGCGAATTAACTCATACGCAGCGAGCATCTTTTCTTTCTTTTTTTTTCTTTTTCTTATGCTTTGAAGTGGTTAAGTTAGGTGGTTGTGTGGACTGCCCTTTCATAGATGGTAAAGATCAAAAAAATTGATGAGAAAATATCTTTGTTTGCTGTGTGCCAAATTATGTCCAATTTTTCATGTTTTGAGGATGACTATCCCTTTAAAATGAAACTGTTTTATTGCTTATATACTCGCTTTTTAAACTTAAGAATGGAAACACAAAATGCTTAAAAAAGATGCTTAATCATGAAACAGAAAAGCTAAATTAGGAAACAGCACCATTGAGGATGACAGGGAGAAGCAGAACTGATAGACGGCAAGTGATGGAGGATTCTCAACACACTCCCTCCATGGGTTCAGTTATATCTCCCACTGAAACACGCCCGAAAACACATTCATTAGATAAAAAGTTGCCTACGTCATAACAGTTACTTCATAAACAAAACTCATAAAAAGACCCAGCCCAATGTCCTAAATATTTCTTGTGCTTACTGTTACCATGTGGTCAGGTTGTATGAACGAATCCGGGCTGCAGTATTGGTTACCCGGGTAGCGAGATCGCATGGCCCTTTCTGATACCGTACCAAAATGCACATCGTCACCAGGGGTCACTGAGCTGACTGGGTCAGCTGGGCAGAGGTTACCCGTAACTTTCTCCGCTGCAAGAAGGATTGGTGGGAGTGTGAGAAGTTATCAAAATCTGCCTTTTCACCTGCTGCTGAAACCCACAGATCTGCAACAATACTGACTCACTAAAACTTCTTTGAGTAAAGAAAAAATACCCACTAAAAACTCTTGAGGCAGGAAGGAAAAAAAAAAACCATCCCTTCCAGTAAGTGTTTGTCTAGTATCTTGAAAACAGTGAGAGGCGACGGTGAACCGGTAACACATCACAGGTCATCTTTTGTGTTTGTTTGTTTGTGTGTGTGCGTACCAAGCTGCAGCTCTTTAGCAGTAGGGCAGACCCCAGTAGGCCAGATGATGTTTGGTGGCGGTTTAGCGCCCTCAGTCTCTCTTTCTGAACCTTGCTGCAGCTCCCTCAGCAACACTGTCGTCTCATCCAGCTTCTGCTGGAAATGCTCTGCTTCTAAATGGAGGAAGAGGAAAATTTCACTGTGAGATTAATCAGTCTGTATAATAGTGTGGGAAAGGGGTTTCACGTGTGTTATTGATTGTGACACGTTCCATTCCAACTGCTGAGAGAGGAGGATCATTATGAATTCAGGTCATAATACACAGTGAAGAATGGTGTCTCCAGAAATAGTTCCAAGTTAATAAACGAAAAAAAAAAAATAATATACATAATAACAAAAAAAATGGATCTACAAACCGATTTGGAGATCCATATTTCAAACTAAACATTTTAAGAAGGGGATTTTACCTTCTTGATTCTAGTCGAAGTTTCTCAGGAAGCAGGTCAGGATTCAACACCCAGAGAGAACCAAGAGAGCCGTCAACACTTTCACCACATGCTGGACTCTGACACAACAACCTACACAGACCAAGCATGAAGAGGAGGGCACTGGACTGAACATCATAGATGCTAGTGGTCCATTTTTGACCAAAGTTCCAATTTATTTCGTTTTCTTTTGAACTGTTGATCATGGTATATTGTATCTGTATGTTTATTGTGTCTGCACAGAGAAGTCCATCAAGTGCATGGGAAGCTGATTTTACTATTGTGAGTTATATTACAGTGAATTTGCATCTTGTTACACACAGAATTTATTATTGTTCACTTGACAAATCAAATTCCACAAATTATAAATAAAATGGCTTTCTTCACACGGTAAGTTTTTTTTTTTAATGTAACCTTGACCGCCGTATTGATTTGTTAATCTGGCATTCCGTAGATTTTACAAAGCAAGCACATCAATTTTGAAATTGAGATGTCTACATCTGAATAAAAAAGCTTTCGTCATTGATGTAATGGTTTGTTATGATAGGGACAATATTTGGCTGATGAAAATCTATTTGAAAATTGGAATTTGAGGGTGCAAAAAAATTAAATTCTAAATCACCTTTAAAGTTTGTCCAAATGAAGTCCTTAGCAATGCATAATACTATAATAAAAAATTAAGTTTTGAGTATATTTGCGGACCGGAGTAGGGCATGGAGTCCTGTTACAAACCCAGACATATCTGTCATGGAACATGATGTTTACTTAATATCCTAAATGACTTTTGGCATATAAGAAAATTCGATAATTTTTGACCCATACAATGTATTGTTGGCTATTGCTACAAATATACCCAGAGACTTTAGAAGTGGTTTTGTGATCGCAGGGTCACATATGGAACCTCTCGGTTGGGAATCACAAGATAAAATCCATTTGTTCTTTTACGTTCAACCTAGTTGTCTTGGCTAGGGTATACTACATAGTTTTAACCCTATGCTATTATGTGAAATTTGGACTGCTAAAAACAAGTGTTGAATAGTAGCACCACCCTGCTTGCTACGGTATGCTAGCAGAACCACTGTCAAAGACGGCCTTCCACACACAGACTAATACTACAGTATGTTCATAGACGACTCTCATTGCTTACCTTTCCCTCTATGTCTATGGCACCCTTTCACCCACACAACAGATTAGTGTGGTGTGAAAGAGGGAAGTCAAAACTCCGACAGGGAGGATGTGTGTTTGTGTGTGTGTCTGGGGGGCAATATTCTTTCCATTAGTGTGTTGAAGTTGGTATGGGTGTTGATTACAGCTGCTGCCTAGCCAGACCACAGAAAGAGCCTGCGGGTTCTAAACGCTGCCTTTAAATAGCAGGTTGTGTGTCTTTACTTCCCTTCGAGTGAGATATACAGCTAGTATGCACTTAGAGACATTTGAAATGGTTTATGATCTGAGGACCATTAGGAGAGCATTTTACCTCAGCAATCATCTTTGTTGTGTCTACTTTCTCGATGCAGTCATCTCTCCATGGGCAGATTATCCTGAGAAGAACAAAAATCATCCGTATCAAGCCCAGAAATAAGTCAAGAGTAAGCATGCTATCAGTTGAAAAGAAGTTCCAACAACAGATATTATGCCAGTATAGATATTGAAGTGAGTATATATTCAATGCTTCATTGGCCATGCAGATTAATAGGTGAATAAGGTATGTAGGTGAGGTTTCTTACAGTTTAGTCCTTTCAGCTGTCTTGAGTTGCTCCCGTCACTTGTCAAAGCGGTCCAAGATATGATTATTGCCCAACACTGCTCATGTGTTCCTCAGATTTGGCCCAGGGAATCTGCAATGCTACAACTAAACACATCCAAACACTACATTTGTGGAAAGCATTCAAGGGGGAACAACTGGTGGAAGGTGTGGTGTGAAAGTCAGGCGCTATACTATCTCTTGTGTTTGAGAGAGTTTACCAAAACAAGACAAATGCAATGGGCGGCTTAGTCAATCTAGGACGTAAAAGAGAATCCGATATCAATGGATATATTTCATTATATCGGGCTGATTCTATACACACCCACCTTTCAGATTCTGGCTGACTGTTGTCCTCCCATAGAAGGCGATAAATGAAGATCAGCAGTCCTCTTTGGCTGACGATAGGGCCCAAGACTGGAGTCAAAATGATCGGTGGCATGATGCGCTGAGCGAAACGAGGCTAGCCTACTAATTGCAGTCTTATTCCTAAATCAGTCTGAAGCTCGCGCCTAATCTGCGTTACGAAGAAGAGAAGTGGGTGGTGGCTCCAATGTTTGCGGGACTGATTCTTCTGCTAGAGAGTTCTCAAGGATGAAGCTGTCAATCAGATAAGCGCGTGAAGTCGTGAGACCCGAACATAGGCACTCAGCGTGCCGAATCTCGATACTCAGGCCCGGTAAAATCATAAAGTGTGGTGAAGATAAGAAGCCCACAAGATAACTAGACACCATACCCAGAGGAGACAGAACGCGTAGTGGGTGTGAAGTACAGAATGAAATACACGGGTAGTGGGGGTGAGTAATTTCAGCAGTGAAACTCTGCTATTGACTGCAGAAGACAATTGGGATTTTTCTGGCACATTATAATTACACATTCACTCCTGGCAGAATTAACGACACAGTGTGGGGTTTTCAAAACAGAGGATTATAAGGCGCGCGCTCCGCGGGATCCTCACTGTATCTCACAAACATTGACTGCAAGGTAAGGCCACAGAAGAGAGAGACAGATTTTTTTCCATGAACGATTTGTATCTATTTGTAAATTCCAGAGAAAATGAATCATTTGGAGTAGACAGTGACTAGTTTAACAACAGAAGCGGAGGTTGAGACTATTGACGTACACCAGAAGGGAGAAAACTAAATGGAGAATTAATATATAGGAAAGTTTACCCTGGCCGTGACATGTGTTTTCGCTTGTCCTCTTGGGAAACCCCAGACTGTTAGGTGGTTGTATTCCAGGCTCGAGAGTGCAGTCTACCAATCCCATCTGTGGCCCACAGTGGGACTGGAGCAGACGTTCTAAAACCATGAGACAATCTAACAATGGAAAACATGATGGTAGTGTACACTTGTATTTGTACACATGTCCGAACATTGTTGCGGTGTTTAGCTTGAACTCGTATTTGGTCACAAACCTCCAGCGCTTCAGCAGTCGGCGGGGTTGTCAGAACAGATGCCGCGAGAGTAGTGAACCATCAGAACTATCCCCCTCTCAAGGAACTCCAGCTAGCTTTCTTGCAGTAAAGAAAAAAAACATCCCCCAAGAGAAAAGTGACCCTTCAAGTTTGAGAGGAGTGATACAAAAACACGGATTCAAGCCACTATGCTGGTCTTGTACTCTGTACCTCACACACTGCAGGCTGCTTTTTGCAGAGTTTCCCTCCAGAATCCTCACGATCTTTTTGATCTGCTTCCAGGTCTTTCTCTGCTTGGCTTCTGAGCATCATCTTTACTGGGTCCCTGCGGTGATACACAAACAATGCAAGCATGTCATGCAATTCTGGACATAATATACCCCTTCATATAAGCCAAATCATTTCTGCAATGAATTCCAAGTCTATAATTAAATCTTCAGTCAGGAGCATGCGATTGGATAAATTATAAAAAGTAATGGTCATAATTAGATCAATGTGTGTTCCTGTTCTCGAGCCTGCTAGCCCGGCCCAGTGGAGTAGGGTGCAGGGAGAGGATTCCAGCTCCGGTTAAAACGCTACAAAGGTGGTTGTGTGTGTGGTGGTGTGTGTTTAAAGAGCCTGTAGCTCGTGCGCTACAGATGGCCTACAAGTCACAACATGTTTAGCATTCCAAGACTCCTTCGGTCACTTGATGCAGCCAAGGCAGATTTTAAACGTAGGCACTGGCAAGCACCAAAAAAGAGGAGAGTAAAACCAGAGAGAAAGCCCAACAAACATCCCCGTCAACATCTGGATAGTCACCCACTCTATGCCACTTGAATATCAGCAAGTCAGAAGCCACTAGATTGTCAGTATACACCGGAAAGCAATTGTGAAGTGCAGCACCTCTTAGGGAAAAACACCCAACAAAATGGTGAACGGAAGAGTTTGATAATCTCATTTGAATAATTTGGTAGAACCATTTTAAGTACAGTCACACTCAGCAAACACTCCTTTGGTGCCAGCGCAGGCTACCATGAATAATGCCAGCTAATTAATATCCACGATACGGCTCTATAATTAATTTGTTTACTTGATCTTCTTTGTGTTTTGTTTGTTGTTTTCCTACAATTTTTTCCTTTTTTTCACTACTGCAGCATGTTACTGATTAAAAAAATATAGATCAAACAGTAATATTTTGACAATACATGGTATAAACTTTTCTATTTAAAAAATATTTTAAAAATAGTTTATGTCTGTGAACAAGCCTCAGATGTTCAGCAGCTTGAACTTTTCAATGTCCATATTATCATTAGAAATCAATAGACGGCACATTCTCTTGCAGCAGCACGCTACTGATCCGGTCTCCCACCATCAATCAACTAGGTAAGACACCCCCATGAGGATTTTTGTTTCATAGTTATATCTCTGTTTTGATGTCCAAGATAACGACAAGAAGTAATATTGTACAGCTGATGGATGCATCCCACTGATAAGAGAAAAGAAGGGTCAGGACTGGGACGGTGGTTTATGTCTTTACTAATTTGGTCATGTCACAGTCACGGCCTCTCATCCCTAAAACTATGCCTTATGTTCAAGTACAAAAAAAAAAAAAAGGAATCCCTGGGCCACCCGGAAGGAAATCTTTCTCCAAACCACTTCAACCTCATGTGACCTTTGATGATAAGGAAGGATTATAGCGCTGGATCAACACCAAATATTAAATAAAACCAACTAATTTGCAGAATGTATTTGTAGCTCCAACACACTTGCCTGGATGTTTCCTAGAGAATCTGAAGGTATTGATTAGCTGGTTCAGGGGTGATTCAATTAGGCTTGGAGCTAAACTTTTGCAGGTCAGAGGCCCTCATTGCACAAGTGTTGCCTCACCCGCACCTGTTCTAGACAAACTAAGTCCTAGATAATACGCTTAATAAACGGAATCATATTTCACTACCTTGGCGTATCGTTAGTTTCAGAGCACGGGGTGACTGGGAGTTGTCACTTGTTGTGTCCTATAACAGATGAGTTCTCTTTGGCAGCGTCTGATGTCCCGCCTCCTCCTCTCAATCCTCTGCGGCCTGTCTGCTGGATGTCTGCTGCCCAGCCATGAACTCTATGCTCTGGTTTTTAAACTGTTCCAGTCCCTCTCCTAAGAGGACACCCATTAGTTAAACTCCCACATGTGCAAGACTACCAACTTTGCTCGTTTGAAGGATTTGAATGGGTCTAAGTGAGGAGGGTATAAACTTTATTAAAAGCACATCGTAAAGAGGACCATATTGCATGAACAACCCGTGCCTCATTGCTGTAACAACACAAACCCCATACCTACCCTAACACTTTCTAAATCGAATACATGTGCCGACTACAATGGTTCAGGGTTGTTTTTATTTTCCAAACTCAACCAAGTGCGCAAGATATCTCATTCCAGAGTGCAGGAGGTTCTTTGGGCAGCTTTGTAGTAAAGCGTCTCTGGTTTGGTGTAGATAATAGCCTTCGCACACCATCACTTTGAAATCCATCCTGTGGGGAGAATAGCTACAGAATAGTCCAATATTTTGTCACAAATGAACAAGATCTATTTTTCATCTAAATGAACCTCATCAATATTCAAATGTTCTACACTAATTCAAATCTTCTACCCTCTGCAAATTAAAGCAGCTGGAATATTCAATTCATTCAACTGCTTAGTGCCAGTTCTGTGTCACTGGAAACTAACAGCTGTGATGATCATATTACCGTTGAGCTCCTCAAGTGACTGGAATTGCTCCTTCTTTCACTTTGCTCCTTCATAGTGCTGGAAGTCCATGGGTCTCTTTATAATGAGAGAGTACCCGGAGCACATCAGGTCTGTCACAGGAAATGAGAAGAAATGCACTTGGGTCCTCATTCCTGCAATAAACAGCAGCCAACAGTGTTTGGCTTTCATTCGCCGTAAACTATAGTACAGGATTATGACATCAGCCCCAGTATAAGACCCATCAACACAGGATGATAAGGCACTCAGATAAAGATTGCTTTTGCAGGTCATCTGTGGGTGGTAGAGAATAGTTTCAAAGGTAAAGACTTAACACGTGCATTTCAACAAGTGTTTTTTTTTAAACTTGTTTTATAATCTCTCAGTAATCTAGGATTAATTAATAAAAATGCTGTTCTAAATGTGCATAATGTTACAAATTATTTATATTTCAAATAAAAATGCTGTTCTTTTTACGACTTACTCTTTTCTTGTAAAACTTTTTTATTCACCACAACTTTTATTAAAAAGTATCCATGTTTTAAAAAATCAAAACAAAAAAAAAAGGAGACTGGAGTAATGGCTGCTGAAAATTTAGCTTTGCCATCACAAAAATAAATTATATTTTAAAATACATAATAGTTTTTATAGTGTTTTTGATATAAGAGACTTATTTAAAAAAAAAAATCAAAATCTTTGCATATCAGTGCACATTAGTTACATATGAATCTACAACTTGTCTAAATAGATTGTGCACAGGTTAGCAATGTTCTACCCTCTTGGTAGTATGCCGTATGAGGCTGGACTCAGAGCTTCCTTTATGAGGCGTCTGCTATTTTTCTGAGGAAATCACAAAAGTCCTAATAATCAACACACGACGATCGGCACAAGCACGCAGTCCGTCAAAACAACATCATTACCGCAGATCAAACTGTAAACCAGGGAAGGGTGCCACAGTGCAACCTTCAATTCTTTCGGGCGACTGTGACGGGGTTATGAGGCTTTTCCTGGGAAACATCGGATGCGAGCAGAACCAGTTTCCTGCTCTGCTCACATCCCAGTAGTCGGGATTAGCCACGAGTCTGGGAACCTTCATTTTTTTGGTCATCTATAAAACGTAACACGTAACATAGATCAGGAAGTGTAGTTAGCATGAGTAAACAGAAAAAAAGTATTAAAGCACAAAAAAACGGTATTCCTTCTATCTACACCTTGTTTCTGTTGTTCAGGAGCCGGGGACAGCGGGGTGGGAGCCGACTTGGCCTCGTGTCCTTCTCGTCCTTACGTTTTTTCTTCTTCTTTTTCCTTGTTTCTTTGTGTTTTTGTCCGTAATCTACAGAGTCCGTCGTAACACGCTCTCGAGGCTAGGCTAGCTGTGGTGACCTCATTATCCCAGCCACTTTCAAACACCCACTTCATGTGGACGTCCTGAAAGGCCAGGACACACAACTGAGTTTGCCTAATGTCATTACACTTAAATTTAATACAATAATATATATGTAATACTGTCCCATTCATTACCAAAATTTATAAACGGAATCTGATTTGAACTCCTGGTATATCCTGTGGTCTCTTTTTCTTGCTTTGTTTACAAAACCTAACTAAGAAACCTTATAAGCACTAACACAGAATTGCCTTTCTTTTGAGAGGAACACTACTCTTCTCTTCACAGACTCTTGTATGTCTCAGAGTTTAAAATATCCTCTCTTTAAAACCCCACAAAATAATTGTTTGTTGGGTTATTGTTTATTTCAGATTCGTGATGCTCAATGTATTGACCATCGGGTTCTAGTTGGAATTTACTTTAAAGACAATTTAGGAAAAGAACCAACTAAAAATTAATCTTTTCTGTGCTGACTTATTAATCTGATGTTTTATTAAGCAACAGCTGCTTGTTTTCCAAAACACTCCAAAAGTCAATCAAATAACTGGAGAAATAGAGCCAGCTTGTGTTAGCCTTCAAATAAATCGAGTGAGTAATCACATATTACATTAGTCTATATAAACCGGCTACACTCGGAACATCGCTGTATTAACATCAAGTTTGTACACATGTAATACCAGACTCTAGCTCACACTTGGTCGTCTGGTCCCTGTACTGCATTTACATCCTGAGTCGTACAGCAGCACCCCCCCGCCACAAGCTCATCAGCAAGATTATTATAATGTAACGTTACCTGAAAGCAGGCTTTTCGGTCTATAACGCTAGGCAGTATATTCTCCAGCAGGATGAATAAATCGTGAGTGACCTAACCGTCGTGTGTGTGCTTGCTCTGATTTGTGTTTCTTGTGCTTTTTGCCCTGATTGAAAGTGTAAAAGCTGGCGATTCAGTCGGGTCCATCGCTTGACCATTCTGCTCTTTGTTTTTGTGTCGGTAAAGACTTCAGAGCGCCTTCTGCGGAGCTACAGGATTCAAACAGCGGCGCCTAGGGCTCGGCGGTGTGAACTACAGTCAACACGCCATGAAATTAGTTTGTCTTCATTTGTCTCCGACTGCAGCTCAATGAGATAGACCTTAAATATAATACACAGAGTTCTCAAGCTTCTAGACTAACACGTGACTCTACATTAAATTGCTGCATGTTAGCGAACAAGGACAATCATGCGGTCTGGTATACATGTGAACAACGTGATGATAATACAGTAAATGTTAAGTGCATCGATAAGATCCTTATATTCAACGTCCAAGGAATGCAAAGCCCTACTCGCGACGAGACTATTTTGGCTACCCGTAGATCTTCAACGGTGACGTGTCGTTTTTATCTACCACTGACCCTAGAACGTCGGGACAGGTCTGTGACATAATTCATGTACGGTGTGTTGCTAAAAGTCATTACACGAATAGGACACATCTCAGCCTGTACCCACAATTGCAAAAACTCCAATACTTTTACAATTCAGCGTGAGCGCGGTTAGAGCAGGGACATCTTGATATCCAGAGTGTTTGCATTAGCACCATTATATTTATTATAAAGAGTACTTTTCACACAAACGAGCTGAACCTGTTTAGACATAACGTGTACGGCACAAAGTAGCACACAAGGGCCTCATAGTCAGAGATTGTCAGGTGTGGGACAAGTCACTATGTGTGTTTGTTAGTCATGTCCTCCTTTTGTGGCAGATGAGCATTGATTGCTGGAAAAGTCCCAATACCAAAAATTATTACGACTCAAATTAACTAATATCTTACTCATGGGTTTTTTTTGCAGCTGAATTACATTGCAAGGAAAGTGCTAGAGAACTGAATGCACGGGAGTATAAACTGGGCACGGGCGGCCTATTTTACCAATTATAACACAACTTGTATTATAGTACATGCTTACATTCACTGTGTACATTCCTTCCATTTCCAAAGCCAGTAGGCTACTGGGGTATGTTGACGTTTGATTATATGTTTGGTAGTTTATAAGTAAGTAAACATAAATGCATCCAGGACAGCAAAAAGACCTATTATGGTCTTGTGGGTGTGAGTGCCAGTTCCATGATACATAGTTTAGGCCTATGTATTAAACTGAATCAGTGCACAATGCAGAGTATTTTATCTGGATTTACAAAAAAAAAAAAACGTCATATATGATTAAAACAAAAAAAAAAAAGTTGCTCCATTTTTAGGTTTTTACTTAATGTAGCCATTTATACGATTCACTTTTAGCTGTCATATTTGAACACTAACTTTAATTCAGATCTGCTTATTATGTATAAAATGACCCATGACCCTTCAATCTATACTTCTCTGGTATGGCATAGGCTTTCTAAAAGCTGCCATTAATCTCGAAACTGTTACACCCTCAGGCTGCACCGTTCTTCAGGCAGTCTGTGATTGTGATGATTTAACTCTCTCAAACTAACCCGTTCTCATATTACTGTATCAAGCCTTTGGCCATCTCGGGACATATCGACGTCATAACATATTAAAGCCACACACTCTCACTTACACCACACACCTGGCTTAATGGCCATTTAAGCTGTGCTGTATCTATTTGCAACAGGCCCTTAAACCGACGAGGGAAGCTATCCCTGTTTGAATAGACATGTTGGACTTGGTTAATCTTCTTTTGCATCACATACTTTTTGTAATTGCCATTTCACACTGGCTCTATGCTTGCTTTGCGCACCATTTGAATAACTAGTAGAAGTAATATACAGCAATCACTGTTAGAAATAAATCCTGTCATGTAATCAGACCTACTTTTTAAGCCATGGCACGTATGTTCCATTCGCTTGTCCTATAAAGTGTGCATTGTGTAACTAAAACAAAGACTGTGTGAAGAAATTATCATTCTATCCTACCAATGTTATTATGGTAAACTAAAACTATTACAAATTTGTTCATTAAAAGATTGTCTTCATAGTTAAAATTAAAATATACATTTTTCCTGGAAAAAAAACTTACAAAAATATTGCCTTGCCAGCTAACTGAAATAAAATAAGTTGAAGTGCTATAATTAGTAACAATAAAAATCTATACAGATAGAATGACAAAATAATAAAAATGACAAAAGGCACATAACAAAATACTAAATAATAACTGAGTCATCCTCTCAATCTGCAGGTTGTTCTATAAAAAACAGAAATGGTCTTAATTCCTTGAATTATATTCCAGGATTTATGAACATGCAGGTGATACCATGGAGCCCTGCTCTCTTGTGCTACATTTGTGGCTCAAAAACTAATGGAATCTGGCCACCATATTGGCCATACTCTGAAGAGTTGGATCCAAAAGCAAAGGAGCACAATGAGGTGGGTCGGTTTCACTTACTTCACAGCCAATGACTTTCAAAGTCTTTTGGAAACCGTCCCTTGAAAAAAAATGCATTTCTCATCAAAGCATCCACAAACCCATGGGGGGACAATCATCACATTTGTTTGGTGATTCATTTTTGGCCATTAATATCTAACACAGAGCTGGTCTTGATTTTCACTCCACTTCAGGAAATGAAATGGACCCATTTGAAGGATGACCATGGCACAATTTGTATCATCATTTACACTCACACGTCAATTAGAATATACGCAATCATCTCTCAAAAATCCCTGAACTGTTGAAACCCATGGGATGCTCTGTGTTGATTACTTCCCCTGAGCTGGTTTCTTAAGAACTGCGTCTGTGACTCATTTGACTTGTTCAAATAATATTTACATGATTCAGCATTTGCTTTCTACTTTCCATGTAGATGTGTATTTTCCAAATATCTGCTAAATTCGTTTTTTTATTTTTTTTTTTTGGGGGGTGACTCCTAATTTTGTATGTTGGACATGTTCCCTAAGAGAACGGAATAAAATCTGGAATTGCCTCAGACGGATTCTAGGATTCTTGGCCAGGTGTTCTTTGAAGTCTTGATGTCCAGCCTGAGGTAACTGTGGGTCTGCTCGGCTTGGCTTTAGATTTATAGCGATTTGTTTTTAGCATGGCAGGTTAAAGCTAGGGTTCTGGTTCTGCTAGTTAGGACGGCTGTAAGCTGGCAGGTGTCTGGTACTCTTAAGCCCGCATAGAGACAGACTCCTTCATCAGGTGCACCCGAGGTGCATTATCCATCTCTGCTGACATGAAATCTTAGAGCGCTAACTTACAGTGAAGACTTAGTTTACCTTGGCTCTCAAACTTGGGACTCTGCTCCAGCAGAAGCTATCTTTAACTCGTTCCCAATCAAATGATAGTGGACGGATTAACTTTCAGAGAGATTCATTACAGCAATACTACAGTCCATTCCCCCAAGCTGTGAACAAAAATTTTATTTCCTCCCCTTACATCAGTCTTAGTGGTCTAATGTTAATACAGTATTATATATTGTAATGCACTGTATCCATGCCAAACTGCCTGCATATTTCTACTAAAATCTGCTTTGCAGGCTTCCATATAGTATTCTCCTATAGCAAACTTTTTCATTTTTATTATTTTCTACTAACTGTTTATCACTATAAATTTTGTTTTTATATACTAATATATTTCTGTACACAGACCTGTTATTAGCTTATATTATTATTAGTAGCCATAAAAACATAACATTTTAATAATGAATAAAACTTTAGTGAAAAGGTGGGTCATATCGATATTGTGTATTAATTTTTGTGCCTTAATTTTTTTAATACATTGCGCTGCACAATAAGTTGCAGTGGTAACAATAAGGCTAAATAAGCATTTGTTCATAGAGTGCCACCATTTAACTGAGACTTGCTAGGCTCTTTCCCCCCACCTTGGCTCATACAGTATATAGGATTTGTGGTGCTAGTAGAATTGGATTGTTTATCAATATATGATTTCATCATTTACTCAAATCTGTATGACTTTTTTTGTTCTGCGGAACACAAAATGGGAAACTTTGAAGGAAAAGGCATATTTTCTATTAAATGAAAAGTAAATGTAACTTCAGTTAGTTTGACACATTTGGCATCATGAGTTAATAATTTGGGGAAAGTTTCGGCCTAGTGGTTAGAGAGTTTGACTCCTAACCCTAAGGTTGTGTGTTCGAGTCTCGGGCCGGCAATACCACGACTGAGGTGTCCTTGAGCAAGGCACCGAACCCCCAACTGCTCCCCTACCCCCCGGGCCACAGCATAAATGGCTGCCCACTGCTCCAGGTGTGTGTTCACGGAGTGTGTGTGTGTCACTGCTGTGTGTGTGCACTTTGGATGGGTTTAAATGCAGAGCACGAATTCTAAATAGTATGGGTCACCATACTTGGCTGTATGTCACGTCACTTTCACTTAATGCATTTACTGGAAATCGAACCCATGACTTTGGCATTGTTAGCGCCAAATTATATCGTTGGAGCTATAGGAAAGCCTTTTCAAGACACAGACTAAAATTTAAATCATTATTTACTTTATTTTCTACTCTTTTCCTTCACCATAATTATAAAAATGTACAACAGAAGTTGAATGTACTACAAAATGTGTTACATTATTATTTAACAGCAAATGCCACTGGTTGTCATTGGCTTCAGTCCTGATAAAGTGCTTCTTTTACGAGGACCCACTAGGGGGCCTCAGCAAACTTCCAAGGGGGCCTCAAGATGACTTTAACATATTTAAAAAAGAATTAAAATAAGTACTTTTATTTACTTATTTATTGATTAACAGGTTCCCCATGGTGCAGCTTCATTTTAAAAGTGTGATTTCTAGATCTGGGAAAAATATCTTAAAACAGTTTTTTAGAATGAATATATTCTTTTCTAGTTATTCCAGACTCTAAAACAATGTAATTGGGCAGAAACGGTGATCAAGGAAATAACAAACACCCTTTTTCGATAATGTAGACAATTGAATTCTACAATTCATGCAATCAAAAAGGTTGAGAGCCACTGGTCCAATGTTTGATGCCATGCAGCTACAGTAGTTTATTTGAGAGCTAGTGTGGGATAAAGTCAAAATTTTCAGTGATTCAGTGAACATCACTCTGTTCTTCACATAGTGCAATCATTTGTCTTCAGAAGAAATAGAACACAAGTCATATGGACCACTTTTATGGTGCTTTTTTTCTGAGCTTGACAGCCTCTGCCCACATTCACTTTCATCCAATTCACACTTCCATAAGAAAGAAAATCATACAGATTTGAAATAACCATTTTCATTTTTTTGGTAAACTAACCCTTGGCACTACTGTAAACTCATGGCAGATTTGACTTAAATTAGCCATGATAAAAGACTGAGACATTCATAGAATAAAAAATCTACAAAAAAAAAAAAAAAAACCCCAAAAAAACCCTGCAACACATAAACGTCTCATTCCAATGGAAAAACATGGGTAACTGTTTCCTCTTGCTGCAGCAAGGGCTGCATTGAAATATTTGGTCTCATCCCCTTCCCCTGCTCAAAGGAAACGATTATCTTTCTATCTGGCCAACACACAGTGAACCAAACCAGAGGCGCCAAGGGTGGGTTCAAAGACTCTCTGGCTGTAGCTGTGAAGGACAGTCGGACATTGCAGCCATGAAATACTATACTAGACTTTTCTCCTATTTCATATGCCAGCATTCTAGTATGAAAACTGGAAATTTGAAATTAAAAACTGTACAATCTGCATAATGTTTTAATGATAGCAAAATCATTAGGGATGAAGGAGGCCACCTGCCATTTTTTCAGTGTATATGTTTGGGGACTCCCTCTCCCTGACTAATTTATTTTTACATTTATTTTCACAGGAGACACAGTGGCATGGCATGGTATTAAACATTTCTGGATCTGTATAAGTTCTGTGTTTGAAGTTCTGATATATGTGATTGCTCAATGGCTCTTTGTTAAACATACATTTTTTTTTATGACTTCTAATCATATATGAGTTCATCTCATATATGATATGAACACCTCCCCCCTCCCCACAACCCAAAACAGTGAAAGTAAAATGGTAATCGAAAACTGTGTAGTGCATGTGTGTTCTTTTTAGTTTTACATTTTATTTAAAATGATTGGTTTCACTTTATTTTGATGGTCCCCTTAACACATTCTTTTGACTATAAGTAATTCTGCACCTACATATTTACTAATTCTTATTGGTGTTAATAGAGTATTAGTAGACTGGTGGGGTTAGGGTTAGAATAAGTTGACATGTACTTGCAAAATGACTTATTGTTAACAGAATGCTCAGAAGGGACCATCGACATAAAGTGTTACCAGTTTTATTTACTTTAAGGTTGCACTTTATTTTAAGGTGTCCTTGAGTAATATTGATTAACTAAATGTACTTACTATATAGTTAGGGTTAGAGTTTGGCTTGGGGTTACTTGCATGTAATTATGCATAATTTATTGTTATTATAACAAAACAAGGAATGTAAAAACGGAGACTTCAAATAAAGTGTTACCTGTTTTAATTGTCTTTTTGGACTGTTTTTTTCCCACAATGAAAGGAAGATCATGACCTCAAAGCTTTATTCTCTCATCTCAAATTTTATACTCAAGTTACAGTTATCAGTGACGACCATAAATGCCTATAACTAGGAGCATCTCTTGTCCTCTGAAATTCCAGTGAAGTTTTTTCCCTCCTCCGTGAGTAGTAAACAGGCCTTCAGCAGTCTAGGCATTAGACATGGAGGAAAAATGGAGGATGAAAGCTGAAATCAAATAGACTTCTAGGTTTGACTTGCCACATGGATCTGATACACTGTCATCGTCAGCATCATCCATTTCCAGTAACTCTCTCACATGCCACTGCTCTCTGATCCAATTACTCTAATGAATATTTCATTTGGCTTACTTATTGTTTTTGTAGCAGGCTATATCTGATGTTTAAGCTTCTTTAATGTATTATTCTGTTTTTTAAGGTCTCTTTATAATGGAAGTAGTAGGCTTTTTAAACAGCCTTTTCTGATGAGAGACTGTGTGTGTGTGTGTCACTGGTTGTGTGTGTGTGTGTGTGTGTGTGTGTGTGTGTGTGTGTGTGTGTGTGTGTGTGTGTGTGTGTGTGTGTGTGTGTGTGATGAAGAAAAGTAGGGTGGGGGGTACTGATAGCTGTCGCTCGAGGCCTTTCTTCTCTGTGAGCCTCTGAACGCAGAGGCCCTTTGGAGAGGAGAATTCACAGGAGAATAACCGTTCAAAGCCAAGGAGCGCCATGATGGTCTTCCACCAGATTCAGAGACGTTTGAAAAGTTCACACAAACTGTGATGCTGCCATTGGGAAACGTTTTTAACACACACAGCGCTCTGGTGTGCTTCAGTCTGCGACTTGCTGTGTTTATCGTAAAGAGGGGGGCAGGAGAGGCAGAAAAAGTGGCAGAGAGGTAGAGGGCGTCAGGGAGAGACGGACAGAAAGTAAGAAAGAGAACAGAAAAAGACAGATTAGAAGAAAAAGCAAGCTGTGACCCCAGCAGCTCTTACTAAAAAGGCAGCTCGCTGTCATTCTGTTTGAAATCTCTTTTAACTCAAATAATCAGTACCCTCAAAGGGAAAAGTTGCAAACCACGTGACTCCCTTCAACATCCAAGCCTCTCTGCCTAGACATATGTCCTTATTGGTACAAAATATGCCACAATAAATAAATAAATAAATAAAATAATAATAAAGATGATAATGTAGTGCCTTGCACACACAAATCACATGAATCGTCCAAAATAAACTCAGATAAGCCTGAGGAAGGTTGATCGATTGAATCGTTGCTAATAACATTTCATAATAATGCAAGTTTGAGTAGTGTGTGGGATTTACAATTTTTTTCTAAAAAAAATAATCATTTTTATGAATTTGTAGATTTCAGGAAAAAACAGGTTGGATCCCCCATCTTTGTTTTCTCTTGACCA